>NC_090931.1:88716515-89018262 GCF_040938575.1 Ambystoma mexicanum | reverse complement strand
CACTCATTGCACCCTTTTAAGAAACACATTGTCGCTCCAAATTAGATCACCTACACTTGAAAGTCCCCACACTTCATATCCATATAATGCCTGTGAAATTGCTTTGGCATTGTATACCGTCAAGACTGATATATCAGATGATTGGCAGCAGTAACGATAAAAGCAAGGTATGCTGCCTACTGATTATGGCATACATAATAGAACCTTCTTTAAATTAATTGACCATTTACTTTTATCCGCAAAGCAGACCCCAGAAAGTCTAAGTAAGTGGGTTGGTCGGTTTCCAATTTTAGGAACATCAGATCTTACCGTTCTTGAAGTTGAGTCCATTGCATTTACATACAAAATGAAAAGTAAGGGGGCAAGAACACAGCCCAATCTTGTCTTATTCCTCTACTAATGCCAACGGATTTGGTCCTTTCAACATTTTGACGAAACTTCACCCATACCTCATTATTGCTACACACTGTCATAATACAGGCTAGGAGATCAGATGGAATCCTCACATGGGCCAAAATTCTCCATAGCTTGGTTCAATGTACAACGTCATAGATATATCAAAGAAGTCCAATAGGTGTTTTTCATTTTTCACTTCTCTACTTTGCGAAATCAAAAGATATAATGTAAGACCGTCGCCAAAAATCAGACCTATTTAGAAATACATGTTTTCAATTTTCTTTAGATGAAAAATTTTTTTTTGAAGAAGGAATTAATGAATACCAAACTAATTTCGTATGGTAATCAAGGGTATTTACTTGAGTATGGCCAACCAAGGAGAAGCAATTTTGCTTGTTGAAGTGGCCGGATGGATTGCACAGCCAAATATTCATGTAGAACAATACAATGCTGAAACCACCAATCTGTTATTAATGGTGTGCTTCTCCAGAATCTCCTCAACATTAAAATATCTATGTGGTAATAGATTTATGTTATGAGTATGCTTACGGAAATTACCACGTCTTTAGTTATTCTTGTACAAGGTTTCATTTTCCAATGCATGGTTGACTATGGTCAAAGAATGCCACAAGCAAGGTGTCAAGTGAGGAAAAAGAACACCCACAGGGAGAAATTTGAACTTTTCATTATGGCGATGGGGACAGTAGTTGCTGAATATCTTCGAGTTTGAGTGAAGTATACAAGCTAAGTTTCTGATTCAGAAATGCTCTGTCTTTGTCACAGAAATTGGCGATTGTTGCACATTTCCCTAAAATGCATTTGAGATTCTGCTGGAAGCCTATGGACCCTGCACAATCACAAACAAAATGTGATTCACAGTCCTAATGGAGAGATGGCAGTGGGCTGCTGTGCTCTGAAGCACAGTCAGATGGGAACAGAACGTAATATACATATAAATGTGCCATACAAATGCAGGTTTGTTTTCACTACTGTGAGAAACCTGAAGTTGTCTCATTTACTAGTCCCCAGGGATCTGTTATCCAGGTGGCCAGCACACAGCCTTCGCTATTGGATCCAGTTCCTGGGGATGGAACAGTGGGGGAGGATCAGCTGCATGAGGGGTCCTCGGGAGTGGAAGTGGGAAATCGAAGGGTAAGACACGGTATTCCCTTGCTCATGACACCTTTTCCCCCATCCTACCCCATAGGATATCTAGAAACTCTACCCACCTTTTCTAACACAAACACTTTCCTAAACCGTGACAAGCAACAAACTAACACCAGAGCCGTTTACCTGACGTGTCCCAACAAAAGGGTCATGCAGAATCAGGCAATTGCCAATAATTACACACACCTGACTGCCCTTTCTCTTCCTGACAGGGATAAAAGGCAGAGCCCGAGAGCACACTTCGAGGTAGGCCAGACGTATGAGGAAGCAGTAATTCACGGACGGCAGTTCAAACGGAGGAGAAATGTGGCGAGACCTGAAAGGATGACATGGAGGGAAGTACCCTTTCCCTTTTCAACCTAGGCCCACGCAGCCTCAAAGAAAAGAATCATAAGACAAGGAACTACAGCTGGTGAATGGTGCGACAGATGTCAACGGTACATGGGGCCCTCCCGCACTGATATCCAAGGTGAGGAGAAGCACTTGCTGCTGTGGCATTGTCCTTGACTCCAGCAGCAAAAGAGAAGCCAACGTGTTCAGCACAGCTGTTGAGTCGGGGAGAGCTGATAGTAAACCGGACTGTGGTGAGCCCAAGGCTGCGAACAGCAACATTGTATGAGCTTGTGAACAAAGAACCTGTGTGTTTTTAAGCTTGAAAGAAAGTCCACTGAAGGCCCAGCTGCAAAGTGGTCAGGCGCTACGTGGGCGCTCATTCGAAAGACTCTGGCTGGTCCCCCTTTATTCAAACTACAAGTGCCCGGATGCCCTAGGAGAGGCCGGCGTGAGGAACCAGATGGGTGATACAAGAGTTGAGTCAAACCCCTTGTACAATGGAAAATGTCTCTGACATATTTACAAGAAGGAAAGTAAAGGGAAGTGAATCCGGCATTGTGATAAAGCAAAGTGAACTGTGTATTTGGCCAATGTGAACCCAGCTGAGGGATTCCTGCGAATTGGGGTGAAGCATAATACACCTGTAAACATTGTGTCAACAAGATTGAACCCGATCGAGGGATGTCCACAGTGAATGATTGTTTGAAAAGACATCGAGACTCTTGAATGTTGCGAAGGAAAGGTCGTAGTGAACCTGATGGAGGGAGGCCCACATTGCCCGAAGGACCGGAGACTGGTAGAGGGGGATCCTAAGGTGAAGTGTAATCACCCCATTACGATTTATTGAAGAAACCTTTTGTTTTTGTGCTTATGGTACATCAGGTCCTCTAAGGCAAGAGACTTTGTGGGAAAGAGACTTGGCCACAGAAGGCCCCGATATTTTGGAAGCAAACTGTAACATTATACTGACGATGCCCAGGCGTGTGCAGTGCTTAAGAGTCCCGCCTTGTCCTGTGCTAAAAACCTGGTGATGGGAGACTCCAGCTATTCCATTTTTAGAACACTTCTTTCTTTTCTTTTGAACATTACCCCCCACTATTTTGTAGCATAGCTGTAAGGACTGGCAATAGTTTTTTTAGTATAGGCCCTTTTAATTTAACTGGACTCCACTTGGACTGCATTATTATTATTTGATGGTCATAGCTTTCTCACATCTTAGATTTAGGTTTAGATCAGGCATATATTTCACCCATTATACAGTTTAATAAACACCAGTGAACTGTGCTCACTTGTGTCTGTCTTTGATGTTGCCACCATAAGTTCCTTACAACACTCATTGTTGCAGCCTATTGCTGGGGTGTTTTCAATAGCATTTATAGCAAAAACTGCCTTTTAATTCATATTAGATTCCTTCACCTATCCTGGTGCTCTTTATCTACACCCAGATGTGTTGTCTCACTTTTTAGTTTTTGTTTTTGTATTGTTTTCATTAAATGAGCAAGAAGCAAAAATAAATCACTTTTCCTATTCCCAACCTCAGGCCCACACTCATCTACTGTGTATGTGTGTGCGTGTGTGGGGGTGGGGGGCACAGTTACTTTAAAGTGTTCCCTGTAACACAGGCCCCTAGGCAAATGAGCGCTGTCACCATGACAATCAATATGACATATAAGCACATGCTTTCCTAAGTTACCTTTCAAATGGAACTTATTTATTAAAAATGATTATAAGGAAATAAATGCAAAATGTAAGATTGAAATGAGAGTCCAAGAAAAAAAGCAGTGAGTGATTAATTTGTTGTAACAAATCCATCTAAACCAATTTTATAAATCTATATAATGTATTTAATAATACAAACCAATTGAAAAGGCATATGTGTGGTGGATCGACAAGAACCACAATGCTGTAGCAGTAAGTTGTGTAAGGCATGTCCCCTTTCAGGTAATAAAGTCAATCCAAAAGAGAGAAAACATGCAATGCACGAGATATGAGATACTAGATCTGCCAAGGCAAGGAAACACCTAACAGACATTCAACTATTCATACTAACATGGCTGGTTATATAGCAAATTACAGAAAGGAAAAACAACAAATGTTATAGATTTCCACATTGCTCATTGGCTGTTGTCATTTACGCTATGGATGCTTGCATACATTTTTGAACTCTATTGGCTTATTCCTTCTACGTGATTTAAGTGTCAAATAGTTAGCTCATTTATACTGAGATCATCTCCTTTCTTACTCTCTTCCATTGGACAGTGCTTAAACCATGCATCATTCAAAGTTAATTTCCCATTGGTTGCTCCAGGGGCAGTAGATGTGGAGTGAATGATTACAGAAATCTAAACCAAACGTTATGTGAGATGTGACAGTGTGATACAAAAAATATAACCTTTACCTCTCTTCCTATTTTACCTAAGCAGTTGGCACCATCGTACCGCTCTCACCATTGTGAACTGCTGTATTGTCAGTCCATTTTCCAACTCAATCCTTGGAAAGATTACTTGCATGCCCTTCCTGTTCTCAAGATTTCACCTGTCCTGTCTCTGACCTTATGTGCTGGGGTTTAACTGCTTGTTGCAAACTTCATTCTCATACAACGGCAGGAATATATGCATATATATTAATTGAAAACACTTTGTTAAAGGGACGTTATGGTTAAGTTGCACTAAGTAAAACCGTAGATCCCAGAAATTCACCAGTTATGTTAAGCTAAGCAACCATAAATCGCACCGCCACAGTGCACTGCTAAGACTAACACCAAGGACATGAAAGATGACATCACAAATGTCATTGATGACATCACTGGTGACATCACATATGAAATTCATTTTTATGAAAAGTCCCTACAAGGGGTTGTGTTTACAATGTTGGTAACAAGATGTTAGGGGTGCTTGGGAGATTTATCATGAACTACTTCATGTATTGCAGGCCATGGCCCCAAAAATCTGCCCACTGGCCACAACCATTATAGTAATGGTTATAATAATTGTAGGTACTGTAGGGGGAGATAAAAGTATGAGGTACTAATAATTGTTGCACAATTCAGGGTAGTGCTTATCGAGTATTTATGTGTTTACACTTGGTATGGTCACTTAGTTTTGTACAGTAGTAAAGCTAGAACCTCTCGTTCGTTGTCTGTGAAAAAAAACAGTATAATGTGTTAAGCAGGCTAGTTGAAAAGGTTTAATTGCATACAATTTTACATATACATTTGCTTTTGCTGACCCTCATAAACAGTACATTCTACGTACTATGTTTGGTAGAACATTAGTGTGTGCTACACTGTGGTTGTATTGACTTGAATAATCATTGTGAAAAACAATCCATAAAGGATAAAAATAAAAATGACTACAATTATTTCAGTGCAAGTGTGATAGTATGTTTGAAGTGTGTTATTATTAAGGGAATGTTTAAAGTAATTAGATATCTGTTGGCATTTTCTAACTACATTAGACTTTAGAAGAACAAGAACTGTAATGGTGTATTTCAAGTGTGTTGCAATGAAGGGTATTTTTTTATTAGTTTGATACCTGTTGGCGTATTGTACCTATATTGACTTTTAAAAGTACTATTGTGGTATTATGTAATAATTTAGGTTCCTGTTGGCATATTCTAGCTGTTTATTGTGCTACAGTTTAGTGAGTAAATTTGGGTTGAAGGAATATTAAGTTGCCATTTGATAAATATGCTGGTAAACTATGTTTTGGAGTAACAGAGGTGTTGTCACATTCAAACCAACCACTTATTTCTTTGATATATGTGGTGTAGTGCCCTGAAGAGTTTGTGGCACGCTTGTGGTATATCATACCTACTGTTGTGAAGATTTTCTTCCCAAGAGATACTTGGCCGTGTGTGAAGCCAGTGAGTTTACAGTTATTTTTGGTATGATCTGCAATTCATCTTAGAAGCATTAGTATGACATATTGGCTATGTGAGTTGATTTGCATGTGGGAAAAATTGCATAATAAGCCGTGATTTGTATTATGCAGAAGCTGGTGAAATGGAATGGATTCACAATTTGGTATGCATACATATACAAATCATTCATTAGCAATGTGCTCTGGTTGCAGAGAGTGCATGTATGTTTCCATGCATATGATATTTGGAAGATTTAATTTATAGGGATGTTTTTGCTTTCCACTTCTTGTAGTAAGTACATTAGAAATTCTTTTGGATCTTTCTGTGTTTTTATGGTACATTTCTCCATTCCCGATAGTAGTCCAATACTTGTCTTATACCTGAGAGACTGTTAGGGGCCGATTCATGGAACAAATGTGCGCCGAAAATCCCAGCGCAAGCAGGCGCAAGGAGGCGCAAGCGTGAGAAAGCAAGCGCACGCGCACGCGTGCTATTCAAGGAAGGCGTTGCGCTACTTTCCCACTGGTTGTGTGCCAAATCTGTGCATGGCGTACGCTGGCGCACACGTCTCCAAACAGCGTGCGCTAAGCACACAGCGAAAGCGCACATAGAGCGGCGCACACAACAAAAGTAGGTGGAAAAGGGGGCGTAACACGCGGAATGGGGAATAACGCGTGAAAAAGAAGGCGTAACTGGGGAAGTACTGCAGGGAACTACACAGAACGCCCACACGCAAGCGCACAACCCATATTTATGGATTTGAATACGGGAAACCTGCGCACTGCAAAAGACGCGCACAGGCGTCAATGCGTCCGTCACAAGAAGGCAGTCGGAAGCGTCCCCGCGCACAGTATAAAACTACGCACAAACAACAAACACGTATATACAGCTACGATGAATGCCCCATTTGTCACAGCACTGATCGTAGGACACCGCAGGAGGAGGAGAATAGCCAGGGCATGAACTTTTTCACCACGGACAAGCCTTTTTGGGATGCTTGATGACCAGGTCTATGGCAGGTATAGGTTTCCACCCCGTATCATCCTAGACCTGGTCAGGGAGTGGGAAGATGACCTAACATCCCCCCACCCTCTGCTCCCAAGCATTGAGCCCCTTGGAGAAGGTGCTCAATGTCCTGCATTTTTTGGCCACTGGGTCATTTCAGCAGACTACTGCCATAGTGGGGGGGGTCTCACAGGCCACGCATTCACGCTGCCTACACCAGGTCTTGGCAATCATGACTGCACACCCCTCAGTCCGCAGGCACATATACATGCCCAGAACACCCGCAGAAAGGTAGGCCATTGTCCAGGACTTTTACAGGGTGGCACACTTCCCCAAAGTGCTTGGTGCCATAGATTGCACCCATGTGACCCTACGTCCACCTAGGGCCACTGAGCACATCTACCGAAACCGCAAGCACTGGCATTCCATCAATGTACAGGTGGTATGCGATGTAAAGGGAATCATCACCTCTGTCTATGCAAACTACCCTGGCTCCACCCATGACAGTTTCATATACAGAATGTCCGCCCTGAGCCGGGCCCTGGAAGCTGGCCAGCATGGCGACACATGGCTCCTAGGTGAGTACAAATGCCTGTGCACATGCATGCATCTCTCACACATACACACACAAATACACAAACCCCAACAATCACAACCATTATCACCTCTACAGGGGACAGTGCCTACCCTCTGAGCAACCACATGATGATGCCAATCCGGAACCCCACCACACCACCCCAGGTAAGATACAACGCGGCCCATACTGCAACCAGGCCATAGTGGAGCGCACATTCGATATGCTCAAGTCACGTGTCCGCTCCCTTGACCGCTCTGGCGGGCAGCTACTCTATGCACCCCCAGTAGTGTGCAGGATCATTGATGCAGCATGTGTCCTGCACAATGTTGCAACACGGCAGGGCGTACCGGTGGACATGGTGGTGCCCCCACATCCCCAACCACAGGCACAGGCGCTGCCCATGGGAGGGGATAGGGCACGTGGCGAGGAAGCACGGACCCAGCTTGTGGACAGATTTTTCACCTAAACTCCCCACTCTGCGGAGTCCACACAGGCCTGACACATACCAGGTGACAATCGATGATGACAAAGAGACAGTCAACTGTCACAACCTTACCACCCTGAGATTGTTGCCATGGAATCGCCACATTGTGTGCATCCCTAGCTACTTAACCACAAGCAATCCTGTGTGACCAAAAGGCACACATGCAAGGTGTGAATCACACAGACCTGCCAAACAGGCCATGACTATCACTGGTATGTCACTCAAACCCTCCAAAACCACAACATGACATGGCAAGCAATAGCCATACACCAACACCGTAACAATAAGGTACACATTGCCATGTGAAAAATGTAAATTGGCATCAGACAATGATGCCTGACATGGAATCAGATGAAATGACTGACCAACAACCTCCCACCCAAAATAAGTCATACCCAAATGCATTCCAAAAGTTGTAGTTGAAACATAACAATGAATTTCTGTCTACATGCACAATGTGCATTGCAAAATCAACACTGCAGCTACTGTGTGCCGTGTCCACCTCCTGCAACACACTGCTCAGTGCACAGCACAGTGAACAGCCATTGTGTGTGGTGTACACCCTGAGCATGACATCTAAGCGACAAACTACATAAAAAACCAAATTAGACATGTACAGGATCCACAAATGGTCAGAGAACATGTGCTGCAGGGACACAGTGGGCACCAGTAGGCAAACAGAGTGTACACATGGACATGGAAGGGTGGTTGTACATGTAGTGGATCATAGTGCGAGCGTGTGGGTCAGTAGGGACATGCACTCAGCATATGCATATGAAATCAAGTGACCATCAGTGTCGTCTACACATCACATGTGAACATTCACCATGTGTATAACCCAGCATGTCAAACCACAACTATCCCCTCACACCTGAAAGGTAAACACAACGCATGAACAGGCATTGATCAGCAGAATACATCATGGACATAGGAAAGCACAATTACAATTTCAGGTGCCCATCTCACTGCAGGGCAAGGCAACTATCAACAACAACCCCCCCCCCCTCCCTCACAAATTACCACGACCCTCTGAACAACTGCATCTGGGTCATTCATCGTACATCCTTGAATTCCACCTGGCCACAGGATCACCCTTCCCCTTTGTCACCATCTCCCACCTTGTGTGTAAAAAGTTGCCAGCACCCTCAGAGTCCACCTAGATTTGCAAAAGCACAAAATCCAAGAGAACCCAAAGCAGGACAACACAGAAGCCAAGCAAATACCCTGCAGGCAGTAAAACAAACCAGAACAGCCCCCAGTAGATGACTTCAAGTAGCAGTATGCCACAAAGGCCAAGTACGACCACAATGATGTCAACAACCAAGGTAGCACAGTAAAACAATGTCACTACAGGATCTGAACCATGTGTGGTACATAACATAGAATGATGCAACACGAACGGATGTCTACTGTCACAGCTCCCGTGTACAGGCGCAGGAGTGGCACAAAACAACCACCCCCACCGTGGTCTGGGTGCCTGCAAGGTCTAACTCACACAGCCCTCTGAGACCCTGGAGGGGAAGGAGCGTCAGGGATATGCAGTCGGCACAGGCATTGGCATACTGGATAACAGGAATGAGGGGCAGGAGAGGGGAGTAGGATTGACACGGGAAGGTAGGGAATGCACCAAAATGTAGTACACACATTAACACATACACAAATCAACAAAACTTGTCCACATGCACATAGCAGCAAATCACTCAAATGGAAGTCAAAGAGAAACTTATCTCTGGGGTGAGTGCTGGCCTCCTGCCTGCGCACTCTCCGGTCCAGTAACAGGGGCAGTTCAATGCTGCAAAGAGAGCCACAGTTAATAATCTGTGCGTGCCCAAAACACACAAACACACTACCAAATATTCCCCAAAGTAACAAAATACACTACAAACCGACAAACTTGTGAGGATGCTTCATACCCATACGTAACATTACCCCTCTGATGGTTCATACACAGTCAATGCAGTAAGCCAGGCACCGGTTGGTGTGTGGCAAATGGAACACCAATGTGTCACGATTCATACAACATCCAATGTTCCCTGTGCAAGCAGACAGACGCATATAGCAAGGTATGACTTCAGAACAAGTCCTGTACCACCATGACCAAAATAAAGTAGCCAGTGCATGTATCAATTTCTACTTGGAAATTAAATGCACTGCACCCGAGTCTGTCCCTTGCTGTCTGTCCCTGTGAGCTGCTTCATTCCATGTCTCGGGATGCTACATGGCTAATACAAGTGCCTCAATGGTCCATGATGGACCGGAGGGTATGTGCCACTGCCCCTGCAGGTGCCCCAGACAACTTTCACATCAACTAGCCATCAGTCCATTAACACATCTGAGCTGTATTGTGCGCTTCTACACCAATATTTGTCCAAGTTCACCGTCAGTGCTGCTACTAAGCATGCATGTTCAACTGGCCAGGTGGAAGGTTTGCTGTGTTGTGACCCCCCTGTGCTGCTCGCCTTGCCTGGAGTCCCTTGAAACACGTCATCGATTTTCGGATGTATGATCGCAATCCCTGTGCTCTGCCTGCGCACACATGCCCATGTTGGCAGCACCAAACGAGTCCTGATTCCAGGCGTCCAATGGCCCATGTCTGCTGGCAAAGGTGGTTTTGAGGCTCATCCCCCTGCAGAAAGTGCATGAAACAAATGATTAATGCTTAATATTCATCTGTGTGTGTCTCTTCAGGCATTACTTGACTGGACCATGTCAGAGATGTACATCAGAAATCACACCATCAGTCCGTCTTTCACAGCAACAGTGTGGAACACACTATCTACGGCATGATTTGCAACAAACACATGTTCATTAAAGATAAGAAACATACTACACAATGCATAGCAATGAATGTACACATGAATCATTAAACACCCCATCTAGCAAAAGAAGAACAGTGGACAATTACATCCAAATCATCCCCACTAGGGGTGTTAACACAAGTTCCACAGCAGCAGACATTCTACAGATATGACAGTCCATTGCCCTTGTGTAATAGGCTGTTACACCGAACCATCCTTGCGAGCCCATGGATAAGGGAAGCAGGAGTGGCATATGTGAGTCAAGGACCCCAAGCAGCAAACACATACACAAGACAAGCTTGAAGGGCCCAGCTGGAACAGACAGTGGATGCTTTCAAAAGCCACAAAGCACCACACTGTCACATGAAAGCACAATAGACTAGCAATTTTAAACTATATTAACTAATTACACTAACTATGAAAAACCTACTTTACCTATTTAAACTAACTATCAAACAGAAACTTAACTAACTAAACTAAAAGAAAAATCATGTCTCTTGCTAGCTTCAAAGCAAGAAGAGGATGAGAGTGAGCCCCTTCCTGATTTGCTGCATAGCAACCCTCAGGATGGCTCACTGGAGGGAGTACATCTCTCTCCCGATCTGACGACAGAGAAGCAGAAGGCCTGCAGGACTTTGCTTTAGCAGTATGCCTCTCTGTTCTCACTGACACCAGACCTTACACCGTGGTGAAGGCACGAGATTGACACTGGTGACAGTGTGCCTGTCAAAAGCAGGTGCTACCATATGTCAGATACAGTTAAGAACCACAACCAGGCTGAGGTCGCCAAGATGTTGGATCTGGGTGTTATTCAACCCTCAACCAGTCCCTGGTCCAGTCTCGCGGTCCTTGTCCCCAAGGCAAGTTCCCAGGCAGGTACCATGGATTGGAGGTTCTGTGTGGACTACTGAGGAGTCAATGCCATCACCAAAACTGATGCCCACCCATTGCCCAGGGCTTATGAGCTTGTGGATACCATAGGTGCTGCCAAATTTGTGAGCAACTTTGACCTTACCTCAGGCTATTGGCAAATAGCTCTGACGTGCCATGCCAAGTAAAAGATGGCGTTCTCAACACCTGAGGGACTCTACCAGTTTAGGGTCATGCCTTTTGGGTTGAAGAATGCCCCTGCCACCTTCCAGAGATTGGTCAATCATCCGCTCAGTGGGCTGGAAGCCTTTGTAGGGCTTACTTAGACGACATTGCCATCTATAGTTCCACCTGGGAATAGCATTTGACTCATCTGAATAAGGTGTTGCAGGCCTTGAAAAGGGCTAACCTCACTATCAAGGCCAACAAGTGCCAGATAGCTCATGGGAAAGTCACGTATCTTGGTCATGAGGTAGGAGGGGGTCAAATCCAACCCCTCCCCAGTAAAGTACAGGATGTACATGACTGGGAGACTCCCACTACTCAAACCCAGGTGAGAGCCTTTTTGGGTCTCACTGGGTATTATCGCAATTTCATGACAATTTCATGGCAGACTATGGAACCATAGCTGCACCCCTGACAGCTCTGACTTCACCCAAACAGCCTAGGAAGGTCGGGTACTTGTCCCAATACACATACATTGTTGTGATTGTCTGGAGAGAAGTGAATGGCCTCAATGCACCGTGTGCCTGATTGGCTGCCTGCCTGCATGAATGCCCTTCGCCGTGGTAGGATGCTTGAGTATGACCAAGTGGAATGAATGGGAGATCACCAGTATATCTGGGAACCTCTCACTGCTAAGAAGTGTGTTCAGAAGCTGAAGTCCACTACGACGAGTAACTGGAGTAAACCTGAAGCTTAACCTTGCAGGACGTTTACGCTTCCCCATCAACCAGCACCGCTAGGAAAGAAGCTGCCACGTCATCGTCGTAGCTCACCCTGTTCTCTGCCGGACGTTCAACGACCCGTGACTCCTGCCTTAAAGGTAGGACACTCAAGAAATACCGTTGATTCCCCGACAAGGAACGCTACAACGGCAGGTACTTTGGGGTTGCAGAACTATTGGGGAATCGTTGGTGAACAATATATGGACTGGGCTTGTATCTTTATTCTACAGGTTGCACAGGTAGGGTGATCGCCACACAGAGCTCTGTTTAACAGAAGTGACAAGTATTTCTGCCAATTGTTCTTACCAACTGCTTTCCTCTTACCTCTATTGTTGGTTGCCTTTACAAACTGATGCGTGTGCCATTTAACCGTACAGTTGATGCACTTTAAAGAGATCTAATAGTAATTGTGGTACCACGTACAACTGAATATTTGCCATTATAGAGAACCAAGTACAAAGTGAGTTATTGTGATATTGTACATAACCTTGAATATTAATTATATGAAGACTGCGGGCCTCATTACACGGTAGGCAGTAAGGGTTTACCGGTACCGGTATTTTACCGGTACCGGTAAACCCTTACCGCCTTACTATGAGGTCCCTTTGCGGGTTGGAGAATTTAACGCCTGCTTTTTTCAGGCGTTAAAAACCAACCCGCAAAGGGACCAGGGAGCTAATTATGGTACTGCAATTTGCGCTGCCGTAATTAGCACCTTCCCCATTCCCATTATGCCCTATGGGGCAAAAATGGGAATGGGGAAGGGCAATGGGGGAAGGGGGAATTACCGCCCCACCAACCTTGGAATAGGGCGGTAATTCCCCTTTCCACCAAGGCGGTGCCGGTATTTTACCGCCATGGACCAAGGTGCTAATAGCACCTTGGTCCACCGCTTCCGTGTAATGAGGCCCTGTGTTTTAACCGATTCAGTGTGCGGACATTCCATTGTGGGTGCTTGGGGACTACACTTTACTTAAGAACAAGCCTGCATCACCTCCTGAGAAGCTAGGCCTTGATTGCTCGACCACATACCACTAATAGAGAATCTTGGCTGCGGTCCTCTGTGCCTCTCCTCTACCATATAGAGAGCAGAAGTACAGACACTCCCCTCCGGTCCTATACAATTCCCCCTGTTCGCATTGTCCGTAACATAATGAATATGTCCGTAGAACACATAGCCTGTCCGCAAAGTTGTGACACACATTTATTTTGGCCGGGGACAGCGCATGCGTAGCACACCTTTGCCCCTATGAACATTGTGCATGTCTGCAACTGTCCTCTGCACATGTGTTGCACTTTTAATTACTTTGAGGACTGGAACACTGTCTGTAGAATACCCGTACATTTGCGTAGACCCCACCCCGCGCATTTGGTGTCCTACGGACAGCCATCCCATTCGCCAACGTGTCCTCAACGTCATCATGTGACCGCACCCGCGCTAAGCGTAACGAACACTGTCCGGGCCCCCGGACATCTAAAAAGATTTTATTTCAGCAATCCAAGGTATTTTCCTGGGAAAGTTCACCCTTGCTCATCTCCCACACTATGTCCCTGGCGATCTGCATACTTTTTGGATTTTTTTTAGCTCTTTCTTGGTGTTTGTAGTGTCCTGGGACAGCGTGGGTGTCCGCAAAGCATGCCCCAGTACCCCTATAAAAGGCCACACCCAAGAGCTGTTCCTTATTCTGTTTTTGAGCTTCCAGGACAGGTACTGTTCCTTGTTGCATTGGATTGCTCTTGCTCTTTGAAACAGCTGTCCTGATGGCATCCTTGGCAGCTGCTGGCACTACATCTGTCTCAGCAGCACCCCCATCCCCTCCACCACCAACCCCTCCCTGTGGGCCTGCAGAGGAGAACAGACATCAGGATGCAGAGGAGAGTGATGAAGAGGATGAGGTAGTGGAAGTCCCTACTACTAGTTCTCACTGTGAATCTTGGGTGTGGAGGTTATTTACCACTGTTGATGGAGTACCCAAAGCATGTGCACACAAGGTGACCTGCAATCAGTGCAAGATGGTTCTGAGTCATGGGAAACCGGGTTTGTACAGCTATGGTACTACCTCAATGAAGCGACACCTAAAATCGTTACACGGTGGGGCTATTCGTAAGGTTGTACCTTGTGATAAACGTGGTAGGTTCAGTTCCCCTGCAGCATCCTCAATTTTCGCTCCTGCCACCACAAGCAACACTTCTGTGGGGCAGCATATCCCTCCAGCTGCCTCGCAGGCCATACATGATGCTGTTGATCCTTACCTTTCAAAGGTCACAGTATTGTGTCATGTTCTGTGATGCAGTACTCTGCAGGGGGGAGAACCGTCGAAGTGCTTTCGAGACTGTGGTCAAGGAGCATCAGGAGAACTGCTACCTACCTGAATAAGACCCACCCTACATCTTCCTCTCTCCACCTGCCCTTTCTTATCCCTGTGGTTGGTGTCCCTTCCTTACCCTCCTTTCCCTTCCTTTCCTTGTATGTGGTGTTTAAGAAACGCGAAAAAATATAAAACAACAAAAAGCAAAAAAAGGCTCTTTTCAGAGCCGCTTTTCAGAGTACAAATAGAGAAGTGTCAATGAGCAGGGCCCAGGGCATTTGTAGAAGTCTGCCGACATCTAAAATCTGTGCAGTGCTGCCCTGTCACAACTATTGCACTTTTCTCTGAGAGGAAGTGGTAGCTCTGAAAAGAGCCTTTTTGTGGTGTTTTTTTGTGTTTAGAAAACTTCAAATGGTCAACACCTACTGCAAAATGGATTGCTCTAATTCCGTAAAAGGTTGCAATGCATTTTGCATATTTCGCAGAAAAATCTGATTGCCAGCATAAGTAAGATGTACTCCATCTCTGCGAAAAATGTGTATACTACGAAACATAATGTTTTCATTGTGAAAAGAGGACATACCAACATCTTGCAAAAAGGATAGACAGTCTTGTTAACATTGCGCCTTGCTTTCTCCATTTGTGGACCAAATGAAGAAGAACGCAGCCACATTTGTCTCTGCGCAATACGGGAAAAAATTACTCTGGAGTTTGGATACATGTCCATGACTTTCGCAAGTCCTTCTTTCATTGCAAATTGCAAAGAGATTCCAGACACATGTCCTAAACTGTTCCCTCCACAATGAATAATAATAATGTCTGGATGACGCTGTGTCACCATAGTAGCACAGAGAGGTACCAAATCCAGCCACTTCATACACGCACTCCATGCCAGTGCACTTCCACATGAGGGAATCCAAGAAGTAAAGCCACTCCGCAGCGATCTACATGCACCTCCAACCAATTTATCCATGAATCTTCCAAAATCCAGACAATCTGCTTTCTGAAGCACACAGCCATAGCTATCTCCTCTCTTCGCAGGAAAAAGACTTTCTGACAAACTCTCTGCTCACACACCACACCCAGGAAACTCTATTCCCTTCCTGTGCTAAATCTAATTTGCATCCCTCTCAACCTCAAAATCCCTGTATGTAATACACGCTGCACGCAGACAACCGCACTGTCCACGAACACATCTGAGGGTGGGGAATGAAAATGTAAATAGTGTGCCCCACCTCCCCTTTGAGCTTGGCTCTGAAAAGAGCCTTTTTTAATTTTTTTTTATTTTTTCAGATTTGTTCATGCTTCTTTTAAGGCTTTTTTCAGATTTTATCTGTTACATGACTTCACAACAACTTTCTGATTGAGGTCTGCATATTACCAAGAAATATTGCATGACCAAAATCTTTAAAACGACCCAGGCGGTAAGGGGTTTACGGCAGCGTAAACAGCACCGACCCTTACCGCCTGATTCCGAGGTCCCTTAGCGCCATGGAGGTTTGAACACCTGCTTTTAGCAGGTGTTAAAATCCATGGCGCTAAGGGACCTTGATGTTAATTACGCCACCGTAATTTACGGTGGCGTAATTAACGCCTTCCCCACTCCCATTATGCCCTATGGGGCAAAAATGGGAATGGGGAAGGGTAAATGGGGATTGGGGACTTACCGCCCCGCCAAGGTCGGAATGGGGCGGTAAGTCCGCCATCCACCATGGCGGAGTTGGGAACTTAGCGGCATGGACCATGGTGCTAATAGCGCCATGGTCCTCCGCCAAGGTCGTAATGAGGCCCATTCCATTACAAGAAAAAAATTGCACCATCTTCCAAAAGGTTCTAATTTTGAAATGATGACATGCCCGCAGAATACATAAAACAAGATATTCCTTCATTAACAAGACATCTTGCTATGTCTTGTTGAGGATTAAATACATGACAAGGCATCCATGCAGTCCTAAGTGGTATTTGTGAAGAAATGATTTTAGCAGATGGAAACAGGTGCATCAGTTCCTTTAGCAACTACTTCAGTGCAACCAGCAAACTTGTTGCACTCAGAAAGCCCAAATACATTGCTCCACAATTTACAACCCAAATATCAGGAGTGTTAAAATAAGCCATATTTCTACTAAATGTATAAACACCTTGTAAATGTTTCCCTGGCACATCACACCAGGTAGCCTCCACTCCTTGCATTCCAACATTGTCTGAAATGCAGGACATGTTTGCATACCACTGCAGATTAGTAATATAATGATCTCCCACTATCCACACTCTAACTCTGTCCATCTCAGCAACCACAGCCATCTTCACAGCATACAGCAATGACAAAAATGAATACCCTCTGTCCTTATGAAGGACACCCTCAGCACCTGATTGGCTAATTCCCCTAGTCCTATTTCCATGCCAGATATGCAGAGGAGCCCCAGATGTGGCAAGTCCTGTCTGCGAACAGCCACGCTGTCTGCGCCACACTTAACACTGGGGCAGCCCTTCTACACTTTCCCCTTCTCTCTCTGCACCATTCCCTCATTGGCTACTGTTAAGCAGTCACACAACCATCCACCAATCACATCCAAGAACTCTACATCTAACTCCATCATCACAGTTCAGCACTTTAGATGTACTGTTGATCACTCTGAGTACAATTGTGCTGTGATTGCAAAGCACCTACAGCAACAACTGCTATAAAACTCTCCAATACTTCTGTTTGCAGATTCATACACATCCATATGCATGAACACAAACTACAGTTAAGAATATTTTCTGCACAGTACATGTACAGCTCTTGTATAAATACATATAAACAGGGTAACTTCCACTTACCCTGTATAACCTATAAAAAAGCTTACTGTCATTTCTCCCATCTGGTATGATTAAGTGTCACTTGCAAAACTGTCTGCTCTCCAACTTTTTGTTTACCCATATTACTAACTGTAATGTGGAAACTGTTATTCTCTTAATCCATTCTGTCATTTGTGTAACCACTGCCACCTATTTATCCACATTTGAACCATAATAGCATTTAATGCATTATAGTGCATTGGATGTACATACAATGTCCTTTCTATACATTCTGGATATTTTACATACAATCTATCATTTGAAGTTCCTTTAGGAATGATTACAATATTAATCAAACACAACACAATCACAGCTATTTAACAAAGTGTCATTTCATTTTAAAAGATGGGAGAAATAACAGTATCATTATGGAAAAAGGCTTTCTAGTGTGTTATAAAGTGAGTACCTGCATCTTTATTTATGCACACAGATAGCCAATATAATTTGAAAGGCCCCCAGCTGAAACAACACCACTGCCTATACAACTGTTCTTCCAATGTACACAGCTCTCTTATTCCAGCTGGTTTCTAGATTTCACAACTTCATTCAACTATACCAAGGTGCAGTCACATCTATGAGATCATCTACAACTATGTACAGTGTTGTAAAGCAAGACATACAACATCTCCCCCCTTCCCTTCAGTCCACAACAGAAGCACCAGGTCCTTCCTTGCAACCCTTACTTTATTTCAGACTCTCCCATCTCCAAGCACCACCGAATCACCCAGTACTTAGTAATCACCAACTGAGTAATAAGCTGGTGACCCCATCAAATCCTTTGCATTTATTTCCCTTAAGAAGCCCACATACCACAATCAAAATGTTTGGTAGCATTTCAGAGTTATGCTGCGGTGATTGTGCCCAAGGCCTGGAGTCTAGGGTGCATGGCCTACGGCCTATGGCCTTTGGCCATGCACTCAAGACTCTAGGCCCTGGTCACACCGCAGCATAAAATACCTATAGAAACAAACACCTACCAAATGACCACAACCCAAAAACATAATACATCCACCTCATGCACTTCAATTAAAATTCTAAAAAATAATTTACAAAACTAAAATAGCCAGTAGTGTGCCCAGTGTTTAGTATGTCCGCTAACAACCGCAGTTACTGAGGACACAGCAAACCCATCACGGCCTTCTCCCACCTAAACAAATACAGTATTTGACCCATCCCTTACTCCCCCACCGTCTCCAAGCACTCATACACACCAACACACTCCCCACAATTGGATATATGCTCACTTCCAGCGCATGTCCGCACATCCAATATGGCAGGCGCATCGAAAAAATTTGATGCACCTCACGCCTCATCCCAGCCAATCAGAGAACACGTTGAGTGTCTCCGGACATGACGCAAGCCGATCATCCAATCGGTGTCCTGTCCGCGGAGCGAACAGGGAAGTGTGTCCGCAGAGTGGACATAGATATCACTGATTTGTTTGCCTTACATTTTGGTCATTTAAATAAAAACTACTGGACGGATTTACACCAAATTGACAACAGCACGCTTTTGGGACCAAGCCGCTGCTCTTGCCGCAGATTTGGTGAACATTTGTCCGGCGGTTTGGGCTGTAGGCACGACAGACATTTTTTCCCATCATGTCAATGGGAAAAAAAGAAATGTGGAGACCCTCCCTATAACATTGTCCCCCCATTCGCCAAACCTCACCAAATTTTGCTAAAGAATTCACAGTGGGCCTTTTATGCAAAGTTTGGTGAAGATTCGTCTAGGGGGAGTGAAGTTATAAGCTGCCCAAAAAGTGCTCTTCCTATGGGTTTAGCAACTTAACCATAACTACACTGCCACTACCTTGGGCTGTGTAATGATGCAGATCATTTAGACAATGGTTGCTCTACGATTCTTGCAGTTTCTGACCACATCACTGTAAGTTTTATCTATCACAAGAGTATGTGTAGTATCACCGTCAGATCTTAAGGCTGCATGTCCTCTCCAGCAGTTGTTGAGCAGGCCACTGGAGTGGCTTCATTGGGCCTGATTACGACCCAGGCGGTAAGGGGTTTACGGCAGCGTAAACAGCGCCGACCCTTACCGCCTGAGTACGAGGTCCCTTAGCGCCATGGCGGATTTAACACCTGCTTTTAGCAGGTGTTAAAATCCATGGCGCTAAGGGACCCTGGAGTTAATTACGCCACCGTAATTTACGGTGGCGTAATTAACGCCTTCCCCACTCCCATTATGCCCTATGAGGCAAAAATGGGAATGGGGAAGGGTAAATGGGGATTGGGGACTTACCGCCCCGCCAAGGTCGGAATGGGGCGGTAAGTCCGCCAACCACCATGGCATAAACATAGTTTACGCCATGGTGGTAAAGTCACGGCCCAGGCGGTAACTTACCGCCTGGGTCGTAATGAGGCCCATTGTGTAGTGACTGCTGAGAAGGAGGACATAGAGGGCAGTGGAAGGACCTAGTATAAAATGTGATGAAAGATTGACGGGAAGGAGTGGCGATAAATGAGTGCAATGAAATGTTCTTCGATAAGTATCAGTATGTCTTGTTCGCATTAAGCTAATATGTGTTTTTGGCAAGAGAGTAAGAAGTGGTGGGAATCTAGAAAAAAAAATATTAATAAATGTAATGTGAATACTATTTAAGGATAAACTGTGATGTCCTTGTTTGTGTGTAAATACAACATAGACCCTGGAGTGAGTGAAAGAAACCTTATCTTGTGGATCATGTCAAGGGTCTGGAGAGGATTTTGAAGCACAATTATTTTAATCCCTATTTATTTCAAGGTGGCTCTAATGTTATTTATCGGGAGTAAAATGTAATTCTGATGTGCAATTAGCATATTTATTAGATGAGTCTGCATGTATTGGGACTCTGAATCAGATGTCTGTTTGAGACCTATATTCCTTTGCAGCTGGTAACTCATGCAAAGAAAACAATGGGCCTCATTACAACCCAGGCGGAGGACCATGGTGCTATTAGCACCATGGTCCATGCCGGTGTCTGCCATAGCGGAATGGGGAATTACCACCCCATTCCGAGGTTGGCGGGGCGGTAATTCCCCATGCCGCCATGGCCCTTCCCCATTCTCATTTTTGCCCCATAGGACTCAATGGGAATGGGGAAGGCGCTAAGTACCAAGGTCCCTTTGCGGGTCCCTACTTTAACGGCTGGTAAAACCAGCCGTTAAGGTCGGGTCCCGCAAAAGGACCTCGTAATTAGGCGCTAATAGGTTAACGGCGCCGCAGCCTTTTACGGCGCCGTTAACCCATTGGCGCCTGGGTTGTAATGAGGCCCAATGCCTTTTTTCCTTAAAGTTCCTCTTTGGTTTAGGTAATAATAAATATAGTAGTGCTCCTTTCTGGTGACTGCTATGCTTGCACCACTGGTCCCAAACACTTAAATTGGACTGTGTGGCTGAACGTTGGGTGACAGGTTCCCATGTGTCCATTATTCCTATTGTCAGTTGGGAGTATTGCCACTCACCATTTATTCTAGTCGGGAGCACTTTCCTGTTTTTGGGAGTAAAAGGGGCTGGTATGCAACTTCTCTTTATGGCCGGCTCCAGTTGTTCAAGGCTGTTTTGTGAGTTACAAAGGGGTGGAGGAAATGGCCAGTATATCCGCTAAAAGGTATCCATATAAGACAGCACATTTAACTATGTAGTTGGACATCCTACTAGAGGCATGTCACGTTTGCAGAGGGTTGTGTGTGTGTGTGTGTGTGTGTGTAACTGCAGGTGGCAGGCTTGAAATTAGGAGGGGGTCACTCAGGCTTTCCCTTTTGTGAAGGCGCTAAAATAGGTAAAGTTGAAGTAGTTCATAATCCTTCTGAGGTTGCTTATATGAGTATCATTGAGGTGGCAGTATTACATTGGTGAGAGGTAATAGCAGAGAATTATTGAATGTGGGCATATTATAATAGGAGAGACTGCATGACATACATGTACATGTAAAAGGCCTGCAGTACTTGGCAGTCACATAACAAGCATCCAGTATGTGAAGTGCATCCTCCTCAGGATGGTTGTGTGTGTACCATCGAGATCGGTAATAATACCCAAGGGAATCACTGAGGTTGGAGAAAGTATTAGCAGGAGGGTTCACAGCAGGCATCTACTTCTAAAAGACTATTAGGACTCGGGCAGGATCAGTCACATGCCAAGCACACATGATGCAACCTTTCATATTCTGACGTTGTTTAAATAAGTCCCATCAAGATTTGTAATTTAGCAAAAGGTTTGTTGCATTGCAGGTATGTATGCATGAGTGTGTATGCAGCATAAACCTGGGAATAGCTATCAGAGTGTTGTTTAAGAGGGGAGTGTACTGCGCAATGAAGAGGGACAGGTGTAAAAGGAAAGAATCAGACTCATGACCTAGACCCTCGGAGTTATCCCTCACAGATGTTCTCTTGTCAGATGACTAACCCTCAGCTTCTTTGCGTGCATTTAAAACTATTGCAGCACTATAATCGCAAACATCCATCAAACCTACAGCTTTCTGTGGAAACACCTTTAGTTCTTCAACAAAATAACAATTATCGATACGTGTTTTCATCAGGAAATCATCATCAAAACACAGGTGAGCAAATTTGAACTTGCCAATCATGTAATATGTTGTTTCCATGGGAACAACCATTATTAGATTCCCCCACGTTTTAACAGCGATGAGACATTTTTCAAGGCACTACAGAGGGCCTCCTTGTTCAGGGCATGGACCTCTAAGCAGTGCGACAGCAGTAGGCAGTCCACCTGGGGCAGGACCACTGGAGAGAATGGGTTACTTTTGGTGATATCGTATTTGAGAACTTTTTTCAGCTTACTCCGCAACATATTTAGCTCCTATATCCACGTTTCCCTGCAATAAAAGATATATGACATCATTATCATGATTCTAGACATATTCAGAAAGACCTGTTTTCAATGTGAAGTCAACAATCATGGTTGCTATACATACAAAGTGTTATACAAGGTTTCATAATGGCCCCATGCAATGTTTTAAAATAGCCCACCATAAGTGGTTTCATAATGGCCCCCATGCAATATTTTGCAATGGGCCCCCATGCAAGGTTTCATAATGGCCCCTTAAGTGACTTCCAGCTTCCAATGTGTATTGCATATTTTAATGGACTGATTTCTGTTGCAGCATACAGCCAATGATAACCTTGTATCGATTCTTTGTCCCACCATCACCCAGTCTCTCACTAAACATACTGATATCAATTTCGTTTTTGTATCAGTTGTTTTCTAGAGTACTAAATGCAGCCTTGACATCTTTGCATGTACTAGAATGCCTGATTGCTTGCCAGTAATCTTCATTACATTTGGGTCATACTCTTACTCGTCCCAGTCCTTAATTCATTAAGGTGATTCACTGCTGGAGACACGCGCCTAGGCCCCCCAAACCCTACCACCTTCTCTCCTGGGGAAAATATTGATAAGAAAGGCACCCTCCAAAATGGAGCTCTCAAAAGTCTCACACAGTGAATCAAGCATCTTAATCACTACTTCATTTCTCCTTCTGCATCTCTAGATCCTAACTAATGAAGCTATAGCAAGCATAACATATGGAAGTCATTATTTACCGCCTCTACACCAATCAGAATGCTGAGAATGCAGTGATCAATGAGATGATATCAGCCGGGAGGGGCAACCCCACCAGTAACACCACATAACTTAAGGTCCTTAGCAAAGCAAGGGTGATTAACAACGTTTATTGTGTTGTTAACGACAGGTTCAGCCCACTCCATGGGGTGTATCACCATTGCGACCCAGGAAAAACAACATGCAGTTGCTAAGGGCACTTTAGAAAGAAAAACAACTTGTCTGCCGGATCCCAGAAGTTATGCACCATTCCATTGTTGGTGGCCCTGACGTCACCAAGAGGTTCAGTGGAATATTAGCACAGATTCAGGGAATTCCTGCTAGAAATGACCCCTTAGCACACAGATATGGGCTTTGCAGTCCCTAAGGGATGTGTGGCCAGTTGTGTGTGTGCCACCAAAATAAAGGGAGCGAGTTGTGCAGGCCACACAGCACTTGGTACTCTGGCTTGCACCTTTGAATGCAGATCACATTCCGATACTCATGCCCGGCCAGCGCCCCGGGGTGCTAATCGCAATTATTGATATCATTCCAAACATTCTGATTTATTTTGTGTGATGAGGAAGGGACGAACTATTCTGCAACGGATCTTCTCCTTCATTTTGTGTTACCATAAAACACCATTACTTATATTTACTGTGTCCCAATATACCTTTTTGTACAAATGATAACTAGAAAATGTACAAATTAGGTTTTATTTATAACACACAATATAATGCAATTGGCCAAGCATAAAGCATAAGTGTAAACCTCATATAAACACTTCAATCCAATTGTTGATAGAGACTGACATACAACAAGCGCTTATTCTAAAACAATCTCTCACCTAACAATAGGCCCTCATTACGACCCCGGCGCTAAACCATGGTGCTATTAGCACCATGGTCCATGCCGGGGTCCGCCATGGTGAATGGCGGAATTACCGCTCCATTCCAAGGTGAGTGGGGCGGTAATTCCCCATTCACCATTTGCCCTTCCCCATTCCCATTTTTGCCCCATAGGGCATAGTGGGGATGGGAAAGGCGCTAATTACGGTACCGTAAATTACGGTGCCGTAATTAGCACCAAGGTCGCTTAGCGCCTTGGACTTTAACGCCTGCAAAATGCAGGCGTTAAAGTGTGAATCAGGCGTTAAGGGTTAGGGTGCACTAATTAGGGTATGATATTTATTGCAATGATCCTTGACACTTTTTTCGCAACATTATAATAAGAATCCCTAGTACTCATATTTGATGAAAAGTACATACACATGTGATGTCATCAGTGATGTCATCAATGACATTTGTGATGTCATCTTTGATGTCCTGGGTGTTAGTCTTAGCAGTGCACGGTGGTGGCGCGAGTTATGGTTGCTTAGCTTACCATAACTGGCGAATTTCAAGGGTTTTTCGGTTTTACTTGGAACCATAACGTCCCTTCAACAAAGTTTTTTCACTGAATTTCATAGGTTTTTAGTAGCGCAACTTAACCATAACGTCCCTTTAACAAAGTTTTTTTCACTGAATTTCATAGGTTTTTAGTAGCGCAACTTAACCATAACGTCCCTTTAACAAAGTTTTTTCACTGAATTTCATAGTTTTTTAGTAGCACAACTTGACAATAATGACTTTGACTTTATATACATGTCATATGGAACTGACTAGATCTCTTCTTATGAACTTGATGTCCGCAAACTTATTTAATGTTCGCGGACATGTTCGGAGAACAGTACCACCACCTAAAAACTCTGGGGAGGTATGTGTAATAGTTATATCATAACATAGGAACATTTAACAAATTCACAAAGCAGCACACATACAAAGTATATGCAGTAATACTTAAAAAATGTTAGCCATATATGTAACACACTAACACACTATCCATTCATGTAAATACAATAGGCCTCATTACGACCCTGGCGGTAAGTTACCGCCAGGGCCGTGACTTTACCGCCATGGCGCTAACTACGTTTACGCCATGGCGGTAAGGGGATTTACCGCCCCATTCCGACCTTGGCGGGGCGGTAAATCCCCAATCCCCATTTACCCTTCCCCATTCCCATTTTTGCCCCATAGGGCATAATGGGAGTGGGGAAGGCGTTAATTACGCCACCGTAAATTACGGTGGCGTAATTAACACCAAGTTCCCTTACCGCCATGGTTTTTTACACCCGCTAAAAGCAGGTGTAAAAACCGCCATGGCGGAAAGGGAACTCGTAATTGGCGGAAAGGGGTTGGCGCAGCTAACGCTGCCGCAAACCCCTTTCCGCCAGGGTCGTAATGAGGCCCAATATGTTTTAAAAAGGAATATACCAAAAGAAGATAAAGTGGCTCCCACCATAATTACCTCACAGACGCTCCACAACCAACAGCAAGACCAGAAGTATACACTACTGATTACATATCTCACCAGACATAGTAAGTGCACTTCTTTCTACTCATATATTTATAAACTTTCTATATTAGAAAAAAAACATATTACTTTTTTGTTTTCTCACAGAAATGTGTAGTACTCTCGACTGGCTAGAGGAGCATTTCCCACGAGAGGAAATGTTAGAAAATAGTCCACCTAATGGTGCACACTTTACTATATAAACCAATTAATAAATATTATTTTGTATACATTTAACATATACATTTTTTTTTATTACAGACCATACGAAAATTCCAGGCATCTCACAACAACAATCAGAGGATATCACTCTACAGCAGATTCATCAAAAAATGGACGACCTTATGTAAAATTTTATGGATTTGAAAAACTTTGTGGAAAATTATGTGAAACTCCCAACAGCACACCATTGTCCAACCTGCACTTGTCCCCCCTCACCCTATCCCACGCAGTTAACCCCAAATCCTGTCTATGGACCAAAGCGTTTCAATGACATTTCCTTCCCTTCTTCACCTGATCCCAGTTATCTAGAAATCCCTAATTCTCCTGTTTTTGTTTCCGTTTCTGCCCCACCTTCCCAGTCATAATTGTATATATATATGAAATAAAGTTACTTTTCTTATATTGTGTTGTAATTACTTTCAGTTCCTTGTAATAAAACCAATTTAGGTGTCCACGGACACCACGGTTGCTCGGAAATGTTCGTAAAGAAACGAAAATGTAACTGTCCTGAGGACACTACATCTGTCCGTAATGTTCTCATGCAAGTTGAAAATGTTCTAAGAACACTCGTAGTGTCCTGAAATGTTCGTAAAGAAACAAAAATTAAAGTGTTCTAAAGAACACTATATCTGTCCGTAATGTTCGCTATCAACTTAAAACTGTCCTAAGAACACAATTGGTGTCCTGAAATGTTCGTAACTAAACGAAAATGATGTGTCCTAAACAACAGTACAACTGTTCGTAGTGTTCGCTACCCAATTGAAAGTGTTCTAAGAACACAATTGGTGTCCTGAAATGTTCGTACATAAACTAAATTACACGTGTCCTGAAGAACACTATATCTGTCCTTACTGTTCGCTACCAAGTTTAAACTATTCTAAGAACACACGCGGTGTCCTGAAATATTCGTTTCACGTGTGACGCACTTTTAATTACTTCAGAACCCTAACAGTGTCCGTAGGACATCAATGCGCATGCGCTAACCAATCTCTGTGCACTTGGTGTCCTGCGGACAGGCGCTTCCTTCGCAGACTAGTTCGCAAACAGATCATATGACCGCGCCCACGCTCATCGTGTGTCCTGAAATGCGGACACTGTTCGTGTCCCCGAACAATTTAAAAGTACATTTTCAGTTAATCCATAATATTTTTCAATAAAATCTCACCATGCCACAAGTCCCACATAGCAATCTTGAGTTTCTATATACCTTTTGAAACTTTCCGATCCTTTTTTTGTGTTCGATCTGTCCGCGCACAGTGCGCATGTCCGCGGACCGCGCACAAGCACCCCTATAAAAGACCACGCCCAAGAGCTTATTCCCATTGTGTTTCTGGCTATTCTTCAGAACACAGTGATTTTTGCTGCCACCTGCAGACTACACCATCATCGACATGGCATCCTTGGCTGCTGAACTGCCACTTGGTGCTTCACCTGCTTCAGCACCACCACCACCCCCTCCACCACCACCACCTCCCCAAGGGCCTGAAGAGGGGAACAGGAGTGAGGATGCGGAGGAGGAAGAAGAGGATGATGTGAATGAGGTAGAGGAAATCCCTACTACCCGCACTAGGCGTGAGTCTTGGGTGTGGCGGTTATTTACCATTCATGGGAATGGTCCTAAGGCTCGTGCGAACCATGTTACCTGCGATGAGTGCAAAATGATACTCAGTCGCGGGAAGCACGGTAACTACAGCTTTGGGACCACTACTATGAAGCGACACCTGAGGTCATTTCACTCTGGGGCTATTCGCAGGGTTGTACCTTGCGAAGAACGTAGCAGGTTGATTTCCTCTACTTCATCCTCTGTTTCTGATCCTGTCACCACAAGGACCACCTCTGTGGGACAGCGTCTTTCTCAACCTGCCTCACAGGCCATACAGAATGCTGATGACCCTTACCTTTCGAGGGTCACAGTTTTATGTATGTACTGTGACACAGTACTCTGCAGGGGAGAGCGACTTCGGAGTGCTTTTGAGACTATCGTCTCAGAGCACGAGAAGACCTGCTCACAACCCAAATAAAACCCACTCTACATCTTCCTCTCTCAGCTCGCCCTTTCTTATCCCTGTGGTTGGTGTCCCCCCCTTTACCCTCCTTTACCCTCCTCTCCTACTGTGTAGTGTCTGAAAAACCAAAAAAAATACAAAATTACAAAAATAAAAAAAAAATAAGGCTCTTTTCAGAGCCGCCTTTCCCAGTTAAAAAATAGAAGTGAAAAGAAATGAAGCAGGGCTCTTTGTATTTTTTAGAAGTCCGCGAACAGTTTGCGAACATTAAAAAAATGGGGTTACTACTCCATCACAAACAATGTAATTTTCTCTGGAAAGAAGTGGTGGCCCTGAAAAGAGCCTTTGGGTGGTGTTTGTAAGCCAAAAATTGTAAATGCTTAACATCTACTTCAAAATTGTTGTTGTAATTCCAAAAAAGGTCGCAATGCATTTTGTACATTTCTCAGAAAAATCTGATTGCCAGCATAAGTAAGATGCACTCCATCTCTGCGAAAAATGTATGTACTACAAAACATAATATTTTCATTGTGAAAAGAAGACATGCCAAAATCTCTTAGAAAGCCACAAACAGCCTTATTAACATTGCGCCTTGCTTTTTCCATTTGTGGACCAAATGAAGAAGAACGAAGCCACATTTGCCTCTGCGCAATCCGTGAAAATATCACTTGCGAATTAGGAAACATGTCCATAACCTTCCTCAGTCCTTCTTTCATAGCAAATTGCAAAAAAATTCCAGTCACATGCCCTAAACTGTTCCCTCCACAATGAATTACAATTATGTCTGGATGTTGCTCTGTCTCCAAAGTAGCACAGAGAGGTAGCAAATCCAACCACTTCATTCCACGTACTCCATGCCAGTGTACTTCCACATGTGGGAATCCAAGATCTACAGCTACTCCACAGCTTTCTGCATGCACCTTCAACCAATGTATCCACGAATCTCCTAAAATCCAAACAATCTGTTTTCTGAAACACACAGCCATAGCTATCTTTTGTTCTCTCAGCAAAAAGAGTATCTCAAAAAAATCTCTCCTGGCACAACACACCCACCAAACTTTCCTGACCAATCCCTTTCAGTGCTTATTCTCATTTGCATGACTTCTGAACCCAAAAATCCCCAGATGTAACTCCCGATGTCCTGGAACTAGCGCCATGTCCGCAGACATATCGTAACATGAACAGCCCTTCTACCATTTCCACTTCACTCTCTCTGCCATTCCCTCATTGGATGTACCTCAAAAATCACATGACCATGCACCAATCACATTCAAGACCTCTACATCTAACTGCATCATCATAGATCAGCACTGCAAATGTACTCTGAATCTCTCTGAGTACAAGTGTCATATCATTGGCAAGCAGCATCTACCACAAATACTGTACAAGTCTTCAAGATTTCTACTTGCAGCTCCACGCATATCCATATGCATGAACACAAACTTCAGGTATGCATATTTTCTGTATAGTACATGACATAGCTCTCAACCATTTTTGTTTTACAGGCGGGTGAAATCACCCAATTTTGTTTTTAGCGGGTGAGACGCCCATTGGAATGAATGGACGTGCAGGAGGCTTGGCGGGTGAGTCTGCCCTTTACAAGGCGTGTGACACCTGCCAAAAGCATGTGACTTGAGAGCTATGGTAGATGAACACATTTTCAAACAGACTTTTACCTTGTAAAATCTAATAAATTAATTTACTGTACTTTTTTCAATTTCCTAAAATCAACTACCACTTATACACCTTTATACTTTTTACTTTCTTTAAACACACACACTCAAATCATGTTAAACTAACATTTTTTAAATTAAATATATAGACTACATATATTCAAACAAAATTGCATGCAAACACAATCTATGATTAAACCTTTATAAAAATACTTATACAATTTCATATTTTTTGTTTTTAATTATTTATTTACTTAATTACTTTAAATTAGACATGACATTGAGGCGCTATTACCTAGAACAGTTTACTTACAGAAATAGTGGTATTCACTAATATATTATAAATTTCACAAGACATAGTAAAGATATTTTATTTTTGCTACAGTTAGTCATTCAATACAATTTGTTCATTAAGAACATATCATATACACTGAACTGATGCAATGTATTTTATGTAAATACATTTGTTTAATAGTTTTACAGAAGGCACTGAGAATTTCAATTTAAAAAATCAATATCTAAATTAAAAACAGTGCTATATACAAACAAAGTTACTAATTTGAAGCGTTCACAGTTGCAGTGAAGACCAGTTTCCTGAAAAGAAGCAGCCAAATTCGAAGAAGAAAGAAAAACTAAGAAGTTACCTGTTAATTTAAAAAAAAAAGTAAGCAAAATATCACCATATTATTTATATTATTAATCAAATATACTATAACATTAATACCAGCTATTTTGGTTTCTTAAAATAGAGATTTTGTACCATTTTGTCCAAAAATTTCCATGTCGTAAACAGCGATTTACAACCAGAATGGCCGACCGATTTCTATTTTTGGACACACAAATTAGCCAACTGAACCACTACAATTTTCATATTATAGAACAAACAACTGTTTTAATTGTATACATTACATTTACTATTTGTACTTTTCCACACCACTAGCTTACTTTTTTTTGTCATCTGAACCCCAGTTTAGTGACACATAAATTCAAGAATACCTACCCCTACTAGTTTTAGTTCCCAATGCACAATCACACACCATTACATACATCTTTATCATCTTACTCAAACACTCATGCACACAGCACACATACATTCCATAACACCCCAACCCATATCTTCTTTATTTTTTTCAACAGACCCTAAAGAATGCCTACCAAAAGACAACTCCATAGAAAGCAACGCAAAATTAGAGCAAATGAAAATAAAGGTGTCCAACATAAGCATCCATCTCTAGCAGAATTTGTAAAAAAAGTTGAAACAAAACAGCTAATACAATCATTTAGTGAAACACAAAAAGTTTCAAGTACAACAACTTCGCTTCCTCTATCAAAATGTAAAACAAACCAAAAAACAATTAACAGAAAATCACCTATCAGTACAGATAAAACTACTTCTTCAAATTTTAATATAGTGCAAAGTAAGCATACCAAGAAAAGTATTTTAGCCAAAACATACCGTCACAAAGTCCTTCAAAATCCTATAAAAACAGGAGAGAAATCAGGTTCAAAGTTTAAAACCTATCGTAGGAAATTAATCTTAGAAGCATTGATGGACAGTGCAATTCTTCTCAAAAGAAATGTATTTATTTTACTGTTAAACAAAATGAAACCACTAACAAAACTAATAACTAAATTACAAAAAAGACTTCTCAATAAGCGAAATGTCAACAGAAAGAACTTCTTAAGTATCTGCGGAGGTGAATGGAATCACACTACGAGCACAGAACCATATTTTAATGAAGAAGCGTACAAACAAAAGCAAACAAATACAATTGCCATAAATAGCAGTGGTCGAGGTTATGAAAAAGTGAATAATACCATAATGGAACAAGAAGTATTCCTTACAAAAATATGCCCTGAAAACTTAGAATTACCTCTCCATTCAACTGAATCAGAACGTCTAGTGTACAAATGGCCATGCACGTCAATGTGTAACATTCCCAAATAATGTTTCAAATCTTTACACCAATTCCTCAATAAATATGTAAAAAGCAAAGACAAAATCAAAATTAAATTACTGCAAAATATAGATACCTGTCCAGTGCACAAGTACACAGGACTACAAGGACATTCATTGGCCTGCATTACAGGACCTACTTGTAAAACCACTTTCCATGATATCAAAAGGATATCAACACATCATTCAACTATAAGAAATCTAGTCTATAAACGGTACTATGCTAAAAGTCCTGCTTTAGCACTAGCAAAGTTAAATAACATCCTTCTACATGGTACAGCAAAAGACCTACTTGAAGAAATTCACTATATCCAAAAAACTATTTTGGAAGTGAAAGCCATTTACAGAATGAAATAGCTTTAAACCAATTAAGCAACAATTCTACACATGGCAACCTTTTGCTAAACACATACAAAAAAGAAATACTAAAATTTAAAAGTACATCAGCTGAAGTACCAAACCATGTATGTGTATGTTGCCGTAGAATTTTTTATAAAAGTAACACAAAAACTGTGGACCTATCATACAAAATAGAAGACAATGAATATTCTAAATGGTTTGAATTAGCTCTCTACCTTCTAGCAGAAAACAAATATGAAATAACTGAGCCCTTAATACTTTGCAGTTATTGCACCACAAAACTTGACAACAACCAAACTCCTTCACGTTCTATCACAAATAATTTGGAATTATACCCAGTACCAAAACCTCTACAACAACTTAATTTATATGAGAGCATCATAATTCAAACAGTACACCCATTTCAAGCAATAATACGCCTTCAACCAAAAACAGCAAAATGACCTCCCTCTGAATTGGTAAAAGGCATTTGTGGAAAAGTAGTTTATTTACCATTAAATCTAAAAGAAAATGTGCATACTCTAGGAGTGCAACGTCCAATGCACCAATCTTTAATTATATTAGTAAATGGAGTACCTACAAAAGACAAAAAAATATGGCAACAGCTGGTAGATTTATGTAAAGTTAGACAAGCCTTCCAATATCTTAAAGAGAATAATGAATATTACAAAGAAATTAATATTGAAGAAAACTTGAAAGATACAACTGAAATAATTCAGGAAACACAAGACTGGTCAATTTGAGCTACTAGATCCTGCTACAATATCAAATACTTTAGACCAGTATACAATTCATCCTTTGCACTGTAATGACACCGTACAAGATGTACTGGAAACTTACCAAATGCGTCAAACAAAAGTATCGCTAATCAGTATATGGGAAAAAAGTATAGAAGCACGTGCCGCCGTAAACCCCTTACCGCCTGAGTCGTAATGAGGCCCATTGTGTTTGCAAATGTTAGTACTTCACAGAAATGCAGCAAACAATCCTGACAACACATTGAGGGGGTAATTCATAGAATTCAGCGCACAAGTGGCACACGCAGCTGGCGCACAGTGTGCTCGTTCAAATCCCTGCGCCAGCCGCGTGCGCTAAAATCCATTTCTGCGCACAGCGTATTCATGGATTCCAGCCACCAAAACCAGCCGTGGCGCACAGTGGCGCAGCGACCCAGCCGCGCCAGTTACGCCCCCAAGAACGCCTCTCGCGCAGGGAAAAGCCATCAATATACCCAATCCAGCGCAAAGGGCTGCGCTAACCCTGTACCAGCACGGCAAGCGGGCTACGTGTATCACTGGGGTGCGCGGGAAGTACCTCACGCGATTCGCCCTGTGCGAGCAGGGTACGCGTATTTCAGGGGTGCGCGGGAAGTTCCACACGCGATTTCCGTAGGGTACGCGTATCTCAGGGATGCGCGGGAATTTCCACACGCGATTGGGCCCGTGCGAGCAGGGTACGCGTATCTCAGGGGTGCGCAGGAAGTGCCACACGCGATTTCAGCAGGGTACGTGTATTTCAGGGGTGTGCGGGAATTTCCACACGCGATTGGGGGTACGCGTATCTCAGGGATACACAGGAAGTGCCACACGCGATTTCAGCAGGGTACGTGTATTTCAGGGGTGCGCGGGAATTTCCACAAGCGATTGGGGGTACGCGTATCTCAGGGGTGCGCGGGAAGTGCCACACGCGATTTCCGCAGGGTACGCGTATCTCAGGGGTGCGCGGGAATTTCCACACGCGATTGGGCCTGTGCGAGCAGGGTACGCGTATCTCAGGGGTGCGCAGGAAGTGCCACACGCGATTTCAGCAGGGTACGTGTATTTCAGGGGTGCGCGGGAAGTTCCACACGCGATTCCATCAGGGTACGTGTATTACAGGGGTGCGCGGGGAGCACCACACGTGAATTGCATGTGTTGGTCCTCCCAGGTGTTCCCTCTACACCCTCCACGGCCCCTGCAGGTGGCTCACACCACAGGGGCCTACCCTGCACATGTCCTGCAGGCACACCATCCACCATGGCCATGACCCCCAGCCAACCCACATGTCAACTTCCACTACTGCCCACCAACGCATGTCCCGCCTGCACCCCCAGTCACCAGGGGCACCCTCCACCAGGCCCCACCCATGTCTCCCAGCACCCCCACCCCCCCAGCAGTGCAGGGGCACCCACCACCAGGCCCCCACCCATGTCTCCCACAACCCCCACCCCCCAGCCACCAGGAGCACCCACCACCAGGCCCCCACCCATGTCTCCCACCACCCCCACCCCCCAGCAGTGCAGGGGCAGCCTCCACCAGGCCCCCACCAATGTCCAACGCATGTCTCCCACCACCCCAACCCCCCAGCACTGTGGGGCACCTGCCAGCAGGCCCCCACCCATGTCCAACTCATGTTCCCCACCACCCCCACCCCCCAGCACTGTGGGGCACCTGCAGGCAGGCCCCCACCCATGTCCAACGCATGTTCCCCACCACCCCCACCCCCCAGCAGTGCAGGGGCAGCCTCCACCAGGCCCCCACCCATGTCTCAGACCACCCCCACCCCCCAGCCACTAGGGGCAGCCTCCACCAGGCCCCCACCCATGTCTCCCACCACCCCCACCCCCCCAGTCACCAGGGGCAGCCTCCACCAGGCCCCCACCCATGTCTCCCACCACCCCCACCCCCCAGCACTGTGGGGCACCTGCCAGCAGGCCCCACCCATGTCCAACGCATGTTCCCCACCACCCCCACCCCCCAGCAGTGCAGGGGCAGCCTCCACCAGGCCCCCACCCATGTCTCCCACCACCCCCACCCCCCAGCAGTGCAGGGGCAGCCTCCACCAGGCCCACACCCATGTCTCACACCACCCCCACCCCCACCCCCAGCCACCAGGGGCAGCCTCCACCAGGCCCCCACCCATGTCTCCCACCACCCCCATCCCCCAGCACTGTGGGGCACCTGCCAGCAGGCCCCCACCCATGTCCAACTCATGTTCCCCACCACCCCCACCCCCCAGCACTGTGGGGCACCCACCACCAGGCCCCCACCCATGTCTCCCACAACCCCCACCCCCCAGCCACCAGGAGCACCCACCACCAGGCCCCCACCCATGTCTCCCACCACCCCCACCCCCCAGCAGTGCAGGGGCAGCCTCCACCAGGCCCCCACCCATGTCCAACGCATGTCTCCCACCACCCCAACCCCCCAGCACTGTGGGGCACCTGCCAGCAGGCCCCCACCCATGTCCAACTCATGTTCCCCACCACCCCCACCCCCCAGCACTGTGGGGCACCTGCAGGCAGGCCCCCACCCATGCCCAACGCATGTTCCCCACCACCCCCACCCCCCAGCAGTGCAGGGGCAGCCTCCACCAGGCCCCCACCCATGTCTCACACCACCCCCACCCCCCAGCCACTAGGGGCAGCCTCCAACAGGCCCCCACCCATGTCTCCCACCACCCCCACCCCCCCAGTCACCAGGGGCAGCCTCCACCAGGCCCCCACCCATGTCTCCCACCACCCCCACCCCCCTGCACTGTGGGGCACCTGCCAGCAGGCCCCACCCATGTCCAACGCATGTTCCCCACCACCCCCACCCCCCAGCAGTGCAGGGGCAGCCTCCACCAGGCCCCCACCCATGTCTCCCACCACCCCCACCCCCCAGCAGTGCAGGGGCAGCCTCCACCAGGCCCACACCCATGTCTCACACCACCCCCACCCCCAGCCACCAGGGGCAGCCTCCACCAGGCCCCCACCCATGTCTCCCACCACCCCTATCCCCCAGCACTGTGGGGCACCTGCCAGCAGGCCCCCACCCATGTCCAACTCATGTTCCCCACCACCCCCACCCCCCAGCACTGTGGGGCACCTGCCAGCAGGCCCCCACCCATGTCCAACTCATGTTCCCCACCCCCCAGCACTGTGGGGCACCTGCCAGCAGGCCCCCACCCATGTCCAACGCATGTTCCCCACCACCCCCACCCCCCAGCAGTGCAGGGGCACCCACCACCAGGCCCCCACCCATATCTCCCACCACCCCACCCCCCAGCCACCAGGGGCAGCCTCCAACAGGCCCCCACCCATGTCTCCCACCACCCCCACCCCCCAGTCACCAGGGGCAGCCTCCACCAGGCCCCCACCCATGTCTCCCACCACCCCCACCCCCCAGCATTGCAGTGGCACCCACCACCAAGCCCCCACCCATGTCTCCCACCACCCCCATCCCCCAGCAGTGCAGGGGCAGCCTCCACCAGGCCCCCACCCATGTCTCCCAGCACCCCCACCCCCCAGCACTGTGGGGCACCTGCCAGCAGGCCCCCACCCATGTCCAACTCATGTTCCCCACCACCCCCACCCCCCAGCACTGTGGGGCACCTGCCAGCAGGCCCCACCCATGTCCAACGCATGTTCCCCACCACCCCCACCCCCCAGCAGTGCAGGGGCAGCCACCACCAGGCCCCCACCCATGTCTCCCAGCACCCCCACCCCCCAGCCACCAGGGGCAGCCTCCACCAGGCCCCCACCCATGTCTCCCACCACCCCCACCCCCCAGCACTGTGGGGCACCTGCCAGCAGGCCCCACCCATGTCCAACGCATGTTCCCCACCACCCCCAGCCCCCAGCAGTGCAGGAGCAGCCTCCACCAGGCCCCCACCCATGTCTCACACCACCCCCACCCCCCAGCCACCAGGGGCAGCCTCCACCAGGCCCCCACCCATGTATCCCACCACCCCCACCCCCCCCAGTCACCAGGGGCAGCCTCCACCAGGCCCCCACCCATGTCTCCCACCACCCCCACCCCCCAGCAGTGCAGGGGCACCCACCACCATGCCCCCACCCATGTCTCCCAGCACCCCCACCCCCCAGCCACCAGGGGCAGCCTCCACCAGGCCCCCACCCATGTCTCCCAGCACCCCCACCCCCCAGCACTGTGGGGCACCTGCCAGCAGGCCCCCACCCATGTCCAACTCATGTTCCCCACCACCCCCACCCCCCAGCACTGTGGGGCACCTGCCAGCAGGCCCCCACCCATGCCCAACTCATGTTCCCCACCACCCCCACCCCCCAGCACTGTGGGGCACCTGCCAGCAGGCCCCCACCCATGTCCAACGCATGTTCCCCACCACCCGACCCCCCAGCAGTGCAGGGGCAGCCACCACCAGGCCCCCACCCATGTCTCCCAGCACCCCCACCCCCCAGCCACCAGGGGCAGCCTCCACCAGGCCCCCACCCATGTCTCCCACCACCCCCACCCCCCCAGTCACCAGGGGCAGCCTCCACCAGGCCCCCACCCATGTCTCCCACCACCCCCACCCCCCAGCACTGTGGGGCACCTGCCAGCAGGCCCCACCCATGTCCAACGCATGTCCCCCACCACCCCCACCCCCCAGCAGTGCAGGGGCACCCACCACCAGGCCTCCACCCATGTCTCCCAGCACCCCCACCCCCACGCCACCAGGGGCCGCCTCCACCAGGCCCCCACCCATGTCTCCCAGCACCCCCACCCCCCCAGCACTGTGGGGGACCTGCCAGCAGGCCCCCACCCATGTCCAACTCATGTTCCCTACCACCCCCACCCCCCAGCACCGTGGGGCACCTGCCAGCAGGCCCCCACCCATGTCCAACTCATGTTCCCCACCACCCCCACCCCCCAGCACCGTGGGGCACCTGCCAGCAGGCCCCCACCCATGTCCAACTCATGTTCCCCACAACCCCCACCCCCCAGCACTGTGGGGCACCTGCCAGCAGGCCCCCACCCATGTCCAACTCATGTTCCCCACCACCCCCACCCCCAGCACTGTGGGGCACCTGCCAGCAGGCCCCCACCCATGTCCAACGCATGTTCCCCACCACCCCCACCCCCCAGCAGTGCAGGGGCAGCCACCACCAGGCCCCCACCCATGTCTCCCAGCACCCCCACCCCCCAGCCACCAGGGGCAGCCTCCACCAGGCCCCCACCCATGTCTCCCAGCACCCCCACCCCCCCAGTCACCAGGGGCAGCCTCCACCAGGCCCCCACCCATGTCTCCCACCACCCCCACGCCCCAGTCACCAGGGGCAGCCTCCACCAGGCCCCCACCCATGTCTCCCACCACCCCCACCCCCCCAGTCACCAGGGGCAGCCTCCACCAGGCCCCCACCCATGTCTCCCACCACCCCCACCCCCCAGCAGTGCAGGGGCACCCACCACCAGGCCCCCACCCATGTCTCCCAGAACCCCCACCCCCCAGCCACCAGGGGCAGCCTCCACCAGGCCCCCACCCATGTCTCACACCACCCTCACCCCCCAGCCACCAGGGGCAGCCTCCACCAGGCCCCCACCCATGTCTCCCACCACCCCCCACCCCTCAGTCACCAGGGGCAGCCTCCACCAGGCCCCCACCCATGTCTCCCACCACCCCCACACCCCAGCAGTGCAGGGGCACCCACCACCAGGCTCCCACCCATGTCTCCCACCACCCCCACCCCCCAGCAGTGCAGGGGCAGCCTCCACCAGGCCCCCACCCATGTCTCCCACCACCCCCACCCCCCAGCACTGTGGGGCACCTGCCAGCAGGCCCCACCCATGTCCAACGCATGTTCCCCACCACCCCCACCCCCCAGCAGTGCAGGGGCAGCCACCACCAGGCCCCCACTCATGTCTCCCAGCACCCCCACCAGTCACCAGGGACAGCCTCCACCAGGCCCCCACCCATGTCTCCCACCACCCCCACCCCCCAGCAGTGCAGTGGCAGCCTCCACCAGGCCCCCACCCATGTCTCCCACCACCCCCACCCCCCAGCAGTGCAGGGGCAGCCTCCACCAGTCCCCCACCCATGTCTCATACCACCCCACCCCCCAGCCACCAGGGGCAGCCTCCACCAGGCCCCTACCCATGTCTCCCACCACCCCCACTCCCCAGCACTGTGGGGCACCTGCCAGCAGGCCCCCACCCATGTCAAACTCATGTTCCCCACCACCCCCACCCCCCAGCACTGTAGGGCACCTGCCAGCAGGCCCCCACCCATGTCCAACTCATGTTCCCCACCACCCCCACCCCCCAGCACTGTGGGGCACCTGCCAGCAGGCCCCCACCCATGTCCAACGCATGTTCCACACCACCCCCACCCCCAGCAGTGCAGGGGCAGCCACCACCAGCCCCCCACCCATGTCTCCCAGCACACCCACCCCCCAGCCACCAGGGGCAGCCTCCACCAGGCCCCCACCCATGTCTGTCACCACCCCCACCCCCCAGTCACCAGGGGCAGCCTCCACCAGGCCCCCACCCATGTCTCCCACCACCCCCACCCCCCAGCAGTGCAGGGGCACCCACCACCAGGCCCCCACCCATGTCTCCCAGCACCCCCACCCCTCAGCCACCAGGGGCAGCCTCCACCAGGCCCCCACCCATGTCTCCCAGCACCCCCACCCCCCCAGTCACCAGGGGCAGCCTCCACCAGGCCCCCACCCATGTCTCCCACCACCCCCAACCCCCCAGCCACCAGGGGCAGCCTCCACCAGGCCCCCACCCATGTCTCCCACCACCACCACGCCCCAGCAGTGCAGGGGCACCCACCACCAGGCCCCCACCCATGTCTCCCACCACCCCCACCCCCCAGCAGTGCAGGGGCAGCCTCCACCAGGCCCCCACCCATGTCTCCCAGCACCCCCACCCCCCAGCACTGTGGGGCACCTGCCAGCAGACCCCCACCCATGTCCAACTCATGTTCCCCACCACCCCCAACCCCCAGCACTGTGGGGCACCTGCCAGCAGGCCCCACCCATGTCCAACGCATGTTCCCCACCACCCCCACCCCCCAGCAGTGCAGGGGCAGCCACCACCAGGCCCCCACCCATGTTTCCCAGCACCCCCACCCCCCAGCCACCAGGGGCAGCCTCCACCAGGCCCCCACCCATGTCTCCCAGCACCCCCACCCCCCCCAGTCACCAGGGGCAGCCTCCACCAGGCCCCCACCCATGTCTCCCACCACCCCCACCCCCCAGCACTGTGGGGCACCTGCCAGCAGGCCCCACCCATGTCCAACGCATGTTCCCCACCACCCCCACCCCCCAGCAGTGCAGGAGCAGCCTCCACCAGGCCCCCACCCATGTCTCACACCACCCACACCCCCCAGCCACCAGGGGCAGCCTCCACCAGGCCCCCATCCATGTCTCCCACCACCCCCACCACCCCAGTCACCAGGGGCAGCCTCCACCAGGCCCCCACCCATGTCTCCCACCACCCCCACCCCCCAGCAGTGCAGGGGCACCCACCACCAGGCCCCCACCCATGTCTCCCAGCACCCCCCACCCCCCAGCCACCAGGGGCAGCCTCCACCAGGCCCCCACCCATGTCTCCCAGCACCCCCACCCCCCAGCACTGTGGGGCACCTGCCAGCAGGCCCCCACCCATGTCCAACTCATGTTCCCCACCACCCCCACCCCCGAGCACCGTGGGGCACCTGCCAGCAGGCCCCCACCCATGTCCAACTCATGTTCCCCACCACCCCCACCCCCCAGCACTGTGGGGCACCTGCCAGCAGGCCCCCACCTATGTCCAATGCATGTTCCCCACCACCCGACCCCCCAGCAGTGCAGGGGCAGCCACCACCAGGCCCCCACCCATGTCTCCCAGCACCCCCACCCCCCAGCCACCAGGGGCAGCCTCCACCAGGCCCCGACCCATGTCTCCCACCACCCCCACCCCCCCAGTCACCAGGGGCAGCCTCCACCAGGCCCCCACCCATGTCTCCCACCACCCCCACCCCCCAGCACTGTGGGGCACCTGCCAGCAGGCCCCACCCATGTCCAATGCATGTTCCCCACCACCCCCACCCCCCAGCAGTGCAGGGGCAGCCTCCACCAGGCCCCCACCCATGTCTCACACCACCCCCACCCCCCAGCAACCAGGGGCAGCCTCCACCAGGCCCCCACCCATGTCTCCCACCACCCCCAACCCCCAGTCACCAGGGGCATCCTCCACCAGGCCCCCACCCATGTCTCCCACCACCCCCACCCCCCAGCAGTGCAGGGGCACCCACCACCAGGCCCCCACCCATGTCTCCCAGCACCCCCACCCCCCAGCCACCAGGGGCAGCCTCCACCAGGCCCCCACCCATGTCTCCCACCACCCCCAGCCCCCAGCAGTGCAGGGGCACCCACCACCAGGCCCCCACCCATGTCTCCCACCACCCCCACCCCCCCAGTCACCAGGGGCAGCCTCCACCAGGCCCCCACCCATGTCTCCCACCACCCCCACCCCCCAGCAGTGCAGGGGCACCCACCACCAGGCCCCCACCCATGTCTCCCAGCATCCCCACCCCCACGCCACCAGGGGCAGCCTCCACCAGGCCCCCACCCATGTCTCCCAGCACCCCCACCCCCCAGCACTGTGGGGCACCTGCCAGCAGGCCCCCACCCATGTCCGACTCATGTTCCCCACCACCCCCACCCCCCAGCACCGTGGGGCACCTGCCAGCAGGCCCCCACCCATGTCCAACTCATGTTCTCCACCACCCCCACCCCCCAGCACTGTGGGGCACCTGCCAGCAGGCCCCCACCCATGTCCAACTCATGTTCCCCACCACCCCCACCCCCCAGCACTGTGGGGCACCTGCCAGCAGGCCCCCACCCATGTCCAACACATGTTCCCCACCACCCCCACCCCCCAGCAGTGCAGGGGCAGCCACCACCAGGCCCCCACCCATGTCTCCCAGCACCCCCACCCCTCAGCCACCAGTGGCAGCCTCCACCAGGCCCCCACCCATGTCTCACACCACCCCCACCCCCCAGCAACCAGGGGCAGCCTCCACCAGGCCCCCACCCATGTCTCCCACCACCCCCAACCCCCAGTCACCAGGGGCATCCTCCACCAGGCCCCCACCCATGTCTCCCACCACCCCCACCCCCCCAGTCACCAGGGGCAGCCTCCACCAGGCCCCCACCCATGTCTCCCACCACCCCCAACCCCCAGCAGTGCAGGGGCACCCACCACCAGGCCCCCACCCATGTCTCCCAGCACCCCCACCCCCCAGCCACCAGGGGCAGCATCCACCAGGCCCCCACCCATGTCTCCCACCACCCCCACCCCCCAGTCACCAGGGGCAGCCTCCACCAGGCCCCCACCCATGTCTCCCACCACCCCCACCCCCCAGCAGTGCAGGGGCAGCCTCCACCAGGCCCCCACCCATGTCTCACACCACCCCCACCCCCAGCCACCAGGGGCAGCCTCCACCAGGCCCCCACCCATGTCTCCCACCACCCCCACCCCCCAGTCACCAGGGGCAGCCTCCACCAGGCCCCCACCCATGTCTCCCACCACCCCCACGCCCCAGCAGTGCAGGGGCACCCACCACCAGGCTCCCACCCATGTCTCCCAGCACCCCCACCCCCAGCCACCAGGGGCAGCCTCCACCAGGCCCCCACCCATGTCTCCCAGCACCCCCACCTCCCAGCACTGTGGGGCACCTGCCAGCAGGCCCCCACCCATGTCCAACTCATGTTCCCCACCACCCCCACCCCCCAGCACCGTGGGGCACCTGCCAGCAGGCCCCCACCCATGTCCAACTCATGTTCCCCACCACCCCCACCCCCGAGCACTGTGGGGCACCTGCCACCAGGCCCCCACCCATGTCCAACTCATGTTCCCCACCACCACCACCCCCCAGCACTGTGGGGCACCTGCAAGCAGGCCCCACCCATGTCCAATGCATGTTCCCCACCACCCCCACCCCCCAGCAGTGCAGGGGCAGCCACCAAAAGGCCCCCAACCATGTCTCCCAGCACCCCCACCCCCCAGCCACCAGGGGCAGCCTCCACCAGGCCCCCACCCATGTCTCCCAACACCCCCACCCCCCCAGTCACCAGGGGCAGCCTCCACCAGGCCCCCACCCATGACTCCCACCACCCCCACCCCCCAGCAGTGCAGGGGCAGCCTCCACCAGGCCCCCACCCATGTCTCCCACCACCCCCACCCCCCAGCCACCAGGGGCAGCCTCCACCAGGCCCCCACCCATGTCTCCCACCACCCCCACCCCCCAGCACTGTGGGGCACCTGCCAGTAGGCCCTCACCATGTCCAACTCATGTTCCCCACCACCCCCACCCCCCAGCACTGTGGGGCACCTGCCAGCAGGCCCCCACCCATGTCCAACTCATGTTCCCCACCACCCCCACCCCCCAGCACTGTGGGGCACCTGCCAGCAGGCCCCCACCCATGTCCAACGCATGTTCCCCACCACCCCGACCCCCCAGCAGTGCAGGGGCAGCCACCACCAGGCCCCCACCCATGTCTCCCAGCACCCCCAACCCCCAGCCACCAGGGGCAGCCTCCACCAGGCCCCCACCCATGTCTCCCACCACCCCCACCCCCCAGCACTGTGGGGCACCTGCCAGCAGGCCCCCACCCATGTCCAACGCATGTTCCACACCCTCCCCCACCCCCCAGCAGTGCAGGGGCAGCCACCACCAGGCCCCCACCCATGTCTCCCAGCACCCCCTGCCCCCAGCCACCAGGGGCAGCCTCCACCAGGCCCCCACCCATGTCTCCCACCACCCCCACCCCCCAGTCACCAGGGGCAGCCTCCACCAGGCCCCCACCCATGTCTCCCACCACGCCCACCCCCCAGCAGTGCAGGGGCACCCACCACCAGGCCCCCACCCATGTCTCCCAGCACCCCCACCCCCCAGCCACCAGGGGCAGCCTCCATCAGGCCCCCACCCATGTCTCCCAGCACCCCCACCCCCCAGTCACCAGGGGCAGCCTCCACCAGGCCCCCACCCATGTCTCCCACCACCCCCACCCCCCCAGCCACCAGGGGCAGCCTCCACCAGGCCCCCACCCATGTCTCCCACCACCCCCCAGCACTGCGGGGCACCTGCCAGCAGGCCCCCCCCATGTCCAACTCATGTTCCCCACCACCCCCACCCCTCAGCACTGTGGGGCACCTGCCAGCAGGCCCCACCCATGTCCAACGCATGTTCCCCACCACCCCCACCCCCCAGCAGTGCAGGGGCAGCCACCACCAGGCCCCCACCCATGTCTCCCAGCACCCCCACCCCCCAGCCACCAGGGGCAGCCTCCACCAGGCCCCCACCCATGTCTCCCACCACCCCCACCCCCCCAGTCACCAGGGGCAGCCTCCACCAGGCCCCCACCCATGTCTCCCACCACCCCCACCCCTCAGCAGTGCAGGGGCACCCACCACCAGGCCCCCACCCATGTCTCCCAGCACCCCCACCCCCCAGCCACCAGGGGCAGCCTCCACCAGGCCCCCACCCATGTCTCCCAGCACCTCCACCCCCAGCACTGTGGGGCACCTGCCAGCAGGCCCCCACCCATGTCCAACTCATGTTCCCCAGCCAACATGTCATCACAATCTAGATCCCTGGTCCCTATGGTCAGCCTCCAAATGCAAAACACCCACCCGAGTATTGCATCCACCCACTCATAATTTGCAATTACATCACAGAACCCCAATTGCAAGTTCCGAAACAAACACATTTTCCTCACATACACCCAATGGGTGTCAGTGAATCTCAAAACACATATCATGAAATGCATGAAACCAATGAGATACCACACATTGAAGTTCACCAAAAAAAATATCTATAAAAGGAAACATAAATAGAATAAAAAATGAAGAAACAGAAATGTGAATGTACAAAAATGAAAAGAAGCATGTCCGTTAAAAAAAGCAAAACCAAAAATAAAATTCCAAAGTAATGTTGTCCAAAGTCAATGTCCACAAAACAAAATCCAATGGGAAATAAAAAAGAAAGCCATTGCTCCATGGTTAAAAAGTGAAAACAAATACAATCCAACTGTGAACTATGTACATGGGAACAAGCCAGGGTCCATAATCCCAACAAATCTAACTACACTAACATATAAAATAAACTATATACAAAAATGTGGCCAATGTCCGAAAGGTCCAAATAAAATAAAAACAAAAATGAAACCTAACACTACCTACATAACTATGTACAAGGGCAGCGGGCTAGTTTCACGGGTCACTTGTGGATGTCCCGGGCCAGGGCATCATCGAACTCCTCCTCAATGTCCCGGAGGCGGTCCTCCTCCATGGCCCCGAGGGTCCGCAGGGCCGTCGACGTCTCCACCTCCAAACCCCTGCGGATTGCCTCGAGGCACTCGGCCCGCCTCAGGGCCCTCCGCATGGAGTTCTCCGCCCTGACCATTGTGAGCCATGCCTCTTCCGCCCGCTGCCGCTCCGCATCTATGGCGTGGCCCAACCGCTGCCACACGGAAGACACTCTCTGTCCTGGGTCCTCCTGCCCTCCGGCCGATGCCTGCCCCTCCGATGTTGAAGGCCCCGAGTCTTCATGGCTCCCACCAGCTGGGGTGCAGTCGTTGATGTGGCCACCCCTGCTGGACGTCCGACTCCCGACTGTGGCAGGGATGCCTCCTCCACCAGCCTGGCCGCACCATCAGAGGCAGCTCCACAGGGCACCCAGGTGACTGATGGGTGGGAAGATGGCACAGAGGACGACTGGCGCGTAGGGGGTCCAGTTGAGGAGGGGGTCGGAGCAAGCCCCATCAGACGGAGGAATCCGGCCTGGGTGACCTGTACCAGCAGGCTGACGTGGTCAACGAGCCATTCGAGATGACGTGCAGTCTCTTCATGAAAAGACTGCAGGTCACCTCGCATGGCCCGTTGACGCAACGCCACACCAGCCAGGACAGGCTCAACCCGGACCTGGATAGCCACATCCGCAGGCAGAGGAAGGCCAGTTGACGTGAGCTCATCCCCTGCCTGAAAACGGGTCTGGACGTAGGCATCCCTGCTGGTGCAAGATGATGCAGGGACAGGATCAGGGACAGGATTGCACACAGGCACCTCCGCGGCGGACTGTGCTGCCTCCTGTCCCTGGTCCTGCACTGCACCACTAGCACCAGTGGGATCCCCACCTCCAGACCCCGTCTCTGGTGCTTGCACGGCCTCCTCCTCCACCAAACCCCCCACCAACCTGGATGACTCCGTGCCATCTTCCCCTGTTGGGCCCTGTGGGGTCCCAGCTGCCCCTTCTGCTGCCGAGGAGTCCAACTTCAACCTCCGCCTCTTGGACCTCCCTCCGGCAGCTGCGGCCTGGGACGCGGCACCGGACTCCTCACTCCCCGACGAGATGACAACATGGGAGGGGAGCCGGGCCTTGTGTCTCCGGCTGGCGGTGGGATCCCCGCCGCTGTGCTCCACAGCACCTTCTCCGCCCTCTTCATCAGTTGACAATGCAGACAAACAGAAACAAAACACAGGCATCAGGGCACTGTACAATGGACACATACACACATGACAGTTGTGCATGAGTGGCATTGGCAAACCTCAGACATGTCATCACAATCCCCAACACACATGTCATTACAACTCGCACACATGAGCCATACCACAGCCATATCGCAACTGCACCACCATCCATACACATACAACAGCATGAGCAGCCAAAGGTGAGCCAGACATCACATGCAACACAGGAAGTGCACCACACACGTACACACACCACCACACTTGCATGCATGTGTACACCTCTGCCAAGTGTCGCAGTGTTCAGACGGCATCCATGTCACATCTGCCAATCAGGCTTCCACATACCGCTGTCACATGCATCCATGTTGCATCACTGTTGCACCCTTGTCAAATACACACACATGCACATGTACACAGTGCTGATACATGCAGCCAAAAACAACATACATGCGTGACATCACGGACATGTCTACTTACATACACATTCATCCAAACATGTGTGCCCACTCAACTGCATTTGGCATGCAAGCCTACACACACAAGCACCATCCATGTCTCACACATTACAGCCCTCGCATGTGTCAGCCCCACGGCCCTGTACACCCCCACCCATACTCGACCCCATACAAACAGATGTGCAACCTGCACACTACTGAATAATCACCACACGCACTGCTCACAATCAGGATGCATGTACACTCACCGCTCGACTCCAGACGGGTCTGCTTCTCAAGGACCTGGACGTGGAGCGCTGGGGATATGCGTTCCAGGACCCTCATCTGTTCTTCCGACAAGTGGCCCCGGCGCCCCTTGGCATCCGCTGCCTTCAAGAGGCGCCGGGCCTTGTTCAGGGTCCTGGACCTGAAGTCCTCCCAGCGCTTCTTGACATGTTGTAAGTGGCGGACTGCCACCCCCTCCGGCATCATACTGCCCCAGTACTTGCTCCACCAGGACACCAACTTGGGTGGCACTGAAGCTGGTGCCCCTCTGCCTCTCTGGCCGGGGGTTGTCAGTGGTCCCAGATGGTGTTTGCCCCGACATGACAACCCCAGAGGCAGGAGTGGGTGGGCAACTGGGTCCTGGGGCTGGGCTGTGGAGCAATGGAATCCCAGTCGGGAGTCTTCGGTTCCAGCAGGGGTGGTCACAGCAACAGCACCCCTGGCTGATGTGCAGGCAGCAAATGGCAGGGCACGTGGGTAGCAGGCAGTCAGGCAGCAGCAGATGGCAGGTGGGAGCGTGCTCGGGGCTCTGGGGGGCAGTAGTTCAGCCTTCTGGGCAGGAGCGTGGTCTTCCGTGTGCTTACGCGTGGCCAGCTTGATACGGAGTGATTTGGCACGTGAAAAATCTGCACGTCAGCGTGTAATTCGAGGAAAGGCCCTTAGCGCGTAAGCGCGTCTGCACGCATACGCATTTTCATTGGGCAGAAGGCCCCTCAAGCGCAAGCGCCCCTGTGACGTGACGCGTACAGACGTGCATGGGCATTTCAGCGCGCGTGAAAAACTGCACGTCCGCGTGTAATACGAGGAAAGGGCCCATGCGCGTAAGCGCGCGTGGAAACTGCACGTACGCGTGTAATACGAGGAAAGGGCCCATGCGCGTAAGCGTGCGTGGAAAACTGCATGTCCGCGTGTAATACAAGGAAAGGGCCCATGCGCGTAAGCGCGCGTGAAAAACTGCACGTCCGCATGTAATACGAGGAAAGGGCCCATGCGCGTAAGTGACGTGACGCGTGCGTGCGTTTCCCTCAGCACGGGTTAAAGGTAAGCGGGCCCAGCAGTTCGCTGTACGTGCCTTTCGTGGAGACCGACGTGTGTTGCTGCTTCCTGTTGTTTCGCGTGCCATCACAACTTCACAGCTATCAAGGACGTATCTCTTCTTTTGGCGGGCGTATTGGCTATGCGTGTTTTTCTGCATCGCGCTAGTCAGACGGTGAGTCGCACACACTCTTTTTCCCACTGCGGGTGCCCCTGTGTATCGCAACCATTTTCGATGTCATAGTAGCCTGCGTGTCCCACGCGTACGCGTTATTCGTGTTACTGGGTGCCACTGCGTACTGCGGGAGGTTGAATCCACGCACGTAGGCTGCAGGGTTGCGTGCACGGTTTTACTGCAGTTTTGGGGTGCCTGAGCGTTGCGTGACCCGTCACCACATCACCGGGGTCACATACAGCCTTGCAGGTGCAGGGGGGCTGTTAACATCTTGCTTCCCACCCCCTTCAACCCAATTGCCCAGGTCAATTGTGGTGTACACCTCCCATTGGCACCACTCCATCTGTGCCAGCACTACTACATCTGTGCCATGGTTGGGAGGCCACCAAAGGTGAGGGGCGCCTCAGCTGGGCGTACTCCTCGTGGCGGGCGTGGTCGGGGACGTGGCCATGGTGACCAGGGAGTAGGGGGGCTCCAGGGTGTCCAGGGCAGCCACAGAGGGGGAAGAGGCAGGGGTGCGCCACTTAATCACAATGTTGTGCCATGTGTCGGTGCAGCCATGCCGCCACCCCCTGTGGTTCCGGGGGATGCAGCTCCTGCATCTGGCACTGGCACCCATATGACCCGGCAGTCCGTTCCATCGACTGCCACGGGCCCAAGGGTAGTGGTAGCTGCAGGTGCAGCTGTGGACACCGCCACCCAGGCTCAGGGTCTGCCAGCGCAGGCTGCGTTGGCACTTGAAGAGCCCTTGGTAGATCTCCAACAGGCCAGGGGGGAAACCATAGGGGCAGGCCGGGCTGCTCAGACCAAGACACGTGTCCCTGGGGCAGTCATGTCATCTGCTGCCCCGAACAGCCGGGTGTTGGCAAGTGCAGGGGCAGATGCACCCAACAGCACCCCGGTTGTGAGTCTGCCAACCAGGACCGTTGCGGTCAATGACCCTGCCACAGCTGATGTTGCTGCGCAGGGTCCATTAGTGGGCACCCAGCTGCCACTGACACAAGTCAGGCCTTTGGTCATCCCTCCACCTGCCACTCGCTTGGCTCAATCCACCGAACCCACTGGCCATACTGGTCAGGGCGGCATTAGCCAGCCAGGGTCTGCGCCACAGTCCAAGAGGAGGAAGGTTGCACCTGCAGCACAGGCTGGGACCCCACACATAGCCACGACCTCCTGCACGTCGAGGAAGAAGCCTTTCTGTAAGCAGGAACTGGACTTCCTCGTGGACTACGTGCGGGGCCACAGCCGTGACATGCTAGTGGGTGCCAATAGTCAGACTACGGCTGCCCAACGTGACACCCACTGGAAGCATGTTGCGGAACATGTCAGTTCATTCGGCCATGAGGTGCGCACGGCGCAGGAGTGCAAAAAGCGTTGGAATGACATCAAGCGCAGCACTAAGGCCAAGCGTGCCTCAAATTACAACTTGACTCTGGTGACTGGCGGTGGGCCTGCACCAGAGGAGGAAGAACTCACTCCGCATGAGGCTCTCGTTGCGGAGTTCATACCACCTGAATTGGTCAAAGGAGTGGGAGAGATGCTGGACTTTGATGCCCAGTCCAGTGAGTGTTGATGCGTGTTAGTTGAGGACGTGTGTGTTTCACTTGTGGGATGTGTTGTGCATGATTGCTGCTAAATGTGACGTGTACATGGTTCTGATGTGTAAGTAATGCAATGCTACCGTCATGCATGTCTCCTCTGCCTGCATGTGGGACTCCATGTAGGCATGCTCCCTTGCCCCTCCTTCGGCAATCTGCACCCCAGTTCCACCTTTGCACTGGTCTGCTTCAATCTTGCCAATGTGTACTTTCTTGTTCATGTATCCTGTGTAGATGCTAACTTCCAGCGTAGAATCTGCCAGACATATGCCGTGTGGTACAGCCTTAGTACTCGATGCAGGGTATCTCACTTGTACTGTGCATGGGTCAGATGTCCCGCAGGGACATGAGTGCCCATTCATGCTCCATGTGCATTGCACGCATGCCCCTATGTGTCCTTGACTGGATGATCACTGTAATATAAGTCCTTGGTTACATACATTGCCTGCCATCTCATCAGCCTTCCCATGTCAACTGTGACTCAGTCCTGCGTTGCACACATGTTTAGGCTCTGACAATCTGTGTGGCTCACAGGCCTCAGCCTGTTCAATGGCCAATGACTCTGTCCAACTCTTGTTGTGTCTTCTTCACACGTGGGCGGCCTCCGGAGTTTCCATTATGTGTCCTGCCCACTGTCCCAGCATCATTTGCAGTGTTGTAATTTGAATCACATTAAGCTGTTGATGCCAGTCAACACTGCCTGTCAATACACAGGTGTATGGTCAGCCTTTTGATACCATGCTAGGCATCCCTGCTTTGGTACTGGGGTGGAGGGGTGCTTGGCTTCTAGACATGGTACACATTGAACGCACAATGCACGTGATGTCTGAATTTGACATTGCACTGCCTTCACATTTCCTGGCACACACCATATAGTGCTTGTACATGTAGGTAGTGAGTGGCGTACACATTTTCTGCACTGCATAGACCCACTTCCATGGAAACTGCCACCTTTCAACAGGTCTGATCACAGAAGCTATTCAAAGTAGACCCAGCATGCATGCCAGGTCATTTGTTGTGTGTCACATGTCTGCCGGATGCCTTTGCTGTCAGTGTGTGTGTGTGTTCTGTGCGTCTGACATGTTTATTGACCTTTTTCTCTCTATTTTTCAGGTGATGACGCAATGGAGGCGGAGGATGGTGTTGTCATGCCAGACACAGGGTTGGTAACACCACATCAACCCGGCACTAGTGGGGGTCGTGGGGTGGTAGGCCACGAAAACCCCCAAGTGCTGCAGTCCATCTTGTCTTTGGCTGCCTATGAGTCCAGCCTTGATGACGACTCTGACGTCCATGTTGAGTTGGATGAGCATCAAGTCCATGTGTCAGGGGTGAGTGATTCTGATGTGGACACTCCTCTGTCTGCGACACCTGCACTGAGGGATCAGACAGTCTTGGTTCCTCCGCCCGTGGTGGATCGGGACGCAGGGTCACCCTCCACACCAGTCACTGATGTGCCTGGGACATCACGTCGACAGGGGCATGTAGTCGTGCAGCCGCAGGCGGTGCCAACACAGCGAGGACCCCCGGTCCTTGGGTCCCGCAGGGGTCAAGCCCGGCAACGCGGTCGCCGCACGCAACCGCTGTATACTGAGTGGGAGCAAGACATGACTGCCAATTCCGAATGGCAGGGGGCAGCAATGGAGAACATCGTTGAGAGCATGGAGTGTGTGGCCCGATCTGTGCTCCCCACTGCTAGGCAAGTGCTTCTCCAGCAGAAGGCGGCACGGTCCACGGCCCGCTCGCTCAGGCTGGGCATGGCAGCCTCAGACAGGGCACGCCAGGCTGAAATGTCGTCTCTGCGTCAAGCAATTGCTGCTCACGCAGAGGCGCACATGGATGCCCTGAGGGAGGAGTATGCTTCCCACAGATCCACTCTGGGTGTCCTTATGATGTCCCAGAGGCAGCAGGCAGAGGAGAGGTTTGCACAGCTTGAGCGTACCATCTCAGCTGAGCTACAAGCTTGCCGGGAGGTGCAGCGGTTGTCCATCCAGGCCTTGCAGGAGGAACTCTGTGTTACACGTGCTACCTTGCAAGAGGAAGCACGTGTATCACGTGAGGTTCTGCATGCAGACCTACGTCACATCGCCACACAGAACCAGGCTCACCGTTCCGGCAGACTTGCTGCCGACGAGGGGCAAGCTGCTGCTAGGCGTGGCCAGGCTACTGTGCAACGTCCTCCTTTCCAGGATGAGCCAGACTCGGACGACCATCTATCTCCCACATAGGTCGTGCTGTGCAGGCATTGAGCCCATGGAGGATTTTTTTTTTGGCTCAGCATCATCGCATGTGGATGTTGAGCAGCACCCTGTACCTCCCCCCTCCTGGGTGCCTCCCCTCCCCCCCGGGTCGTATGTGGCCATTTTTGATTTTTCTTTTAGTTTATTTAGTTAAGTTTCTGTTTGATAGTTAGTTTAAATAGGTAATGTAGGTTTTCCATAGTTAGTGTAATTAGTTAATAGTTGAGTTAGTTTAAAATTGCTAGTCTATTGTGCTTTCATGTGACGGTGCGGTGCTTTGTGGCTTTTGAAGGCATCCACTGTCTGTTCCAGCTGGGCCCTTCATGGTTGTCTTGTGTATGTGTTTGCTGCTTGGGGTCCTTGACTCACATATGCCACTCCTGCCTCCCTTATCCATGGGCTCGCAAGGATGGTTCGGTGTTACAGCATTTTACACAAGGGCTTTGGACTGTCATATCTGTGGCATGTCTGGTGCTGTGTGACTTGTGTTGACACCCCTAGTGGGGATGATTTAGGTGTCATTGTCCACTGTTCAGCTTTTGCTAGATGGGGTGTGTCATGATTAATGTGGACATTGATTGCTATGCATTGTGTAGTATGTTTCATATCTTTCCTGTACATGTGCTTATTGCAATTCATGCTGTAGATAGTGTTCTACACTTTGGAGGTGAAAGACGGACTGATGGTGTGATTTGTGATGTGACTCTCTGACATGGTCAAGTAATGAGATGCCTGATGAGATACACAGATGACTTTGAAGCATTAATCATGTGTTTCATGCCCTTTCTGCAGGGGGATGAGCCTCCAGAGCACCTTTGCCAGCAGACATGGCCCTTTGGACGATGGAATTCTGGACCCGTTTGTTGTGGTTTGACATGCTGGGGTGTACACATGGTGGATGTTCACATGTGATGTGTAGGGAACACTGATGGTCACTTGAGTGCACATGCATATGTGGAGTGCATGTCCTTGCAGAACCCCACACTTGCACTCTGATGCACTACATGTACTCCCACCCTTGCATATCCACGTGTACACTGTTTGCCTTCTGGTGCCCACTGTGTCCCAGCAGCACATGTTCTGTGACCGATCATGGATCCAGTACATGCCTAATTTGATGCTTGACGTGGTCTGTCACTTAGATGTGATGCTCAGGGTGTGCATCACACACAATGGCTGTTCACTGTGCTGTGCGCTGAGCAGTGTGATGCAGGAGTAGGACACTGCACACATGAGCTGCAGTGTTGATTTTGCAATGCATAATGTGCATGTAGACAGACATTTATTGTGATGTTACGTCTACGGCTGTTGTAATGCATTTGGAAATGACTTATTTTGGGTGGGAGATTTTGTTGGTCTGTCATTTTCTGATTCCGGGTCAGGCAGCAGTGTCCGATGCCACTGTACATTTAGGACATGGCAATGTGTACCTTATCGTTACTGCATTGGTGTATGGGTATTGCTTGCCATGTCATGTTGATGTTTGGGAGGGTTTGAGTGACATGACAGTGATGGCCATGGCCTGTTTTGCAGGTGTGTGTGATGCACACCTTGCATGTCCGGGTCATCCGCTTCTCAGAGCAACTAGCTGGGGGTAGATTTCTCTCCGCAGCAGGGCCCTCCCCCTGGAACAGACTTCCGGCCTGACTTGAACTTGAGGGGAACCATCTCCAGTTCTGGAAGCACCTCAAGACCTTCCTCTTTGCTTCTGCTTACTGTCTGCCTCTCCCTTGCAGAATTCTCCACTGGAACTGCACAGGAGCTGCAACTGGGCCACTCTCACCGACCTCGGTCCCTGGCCCAGCCACTCTCCACTTGCACTGCCTCCCTGGCAACCCCTGCACTACAGTACTGTCTCTCTATCCCTACAGCCCTCCCTTCCCAGCACTTGTCTGCACTTACCTTTGTAGTTGCCACCAGGCGACCTATGTATTATTTTTTTGGGCTACTTCCCCTGTACTGGACCCCCCCCCCACCCTTCCCCTTGCACTTTTCCCATTCCCCCTACCCCTGCACTTGCACGATCTCAATGACACCTGGCCTAGTAGTACCGTTCTCTGTGTTCCCTTGTTCCCCCCTCCCTGCTTCATTGCGCCTTGGAATACTTGTGTATGGCCCATATCATGTCATATGTCATATGTGTGCCTTTTGGTCACACAGGATAGCTTGTGTTTAAGTAGCTAGGGATGCAGACGATGTGGCACTTCCATGGCAACTATCTCAGGGTGGTAGGGTTGTGACAGTTGACTGTCTCTTTGTCATCATCGATTGTCACCTGGTATGTGCCAGGCCTGTGTGCACTCCGCAGGGGTGGGAGTTTAGGTGAAAAATGTGGCCACAAGCTGGGTCCGGGCTTCCTCACCACGTACCCTGTCCCCTCACATGGGCAGCGCCTGTGCCTGTGGTTGGGGATGTGGGGGCACCACCATGTCCACCGGGACGCCCTGCCGTGTTGCAACATTGTGCAGGACACATGCTGCCACAATGATCCTGCACACTACTGGTGGTGCATAGAGTAGTTGCCCACCAGAGCGGTCAAGGGAGCGGAAACGTGACTTGAGCACTCCGAATGTGCGCTCCACTATGCCCCTGGTTGCAATATGGGCGGCGTTGTATCTTACCTGGGGTGGTGTGGTGGGGTTCCGGATTGGCGTCATCATGTGGTTGCTCAGAGGGTAGGCACTGTCCCCTGGGGAGATGATAATAGTTGAGATTATTAGGGTTTGGATATTTGTCTGTGTGTGACTTGCATGCATGTGCAAGGGCATTTGTACTGACCTAGGAGCCATGTGTCGCCATGCTGCCCAGCTTCCAGGGCCCGGCTCAGGGCGGACATTCTGTATATGAAACTGTCATGGGTGGAGCCAGGGTAGTTTGCATAGACAGAGGTGATGATTCCCTTTGCATCACATACCACCTGTACATTGATGGAATGCCAGTGCTTGCGGTTTCGGTAGATGTGCGCAATGGCCCTAGGTGGACGTAGGGCCACATGGGTCAATCTATGGCACCGAGCACTTTGGGGAAGTGTGCCACCCTGAAAAAATCCAGGACAACGGCCTGCCTTTCTGCGGGTGTTCTGGGCATGTATATGTGCCTGCGGACTGAGGGGCGCGCTGTCATGATTGCCAGTACCGGGTGTAGGCAGCGTGACTGCGTGGCCTGTGAGACCCCCCCACTATGGCAGTGGTCCGCTGAAATTACCCAGTGGCCAAAAAATGCAGGACATTGAGCAGCTTCTCCGAGGGGCTCAATGCTTGGGAGCAAAGGGTGGGGGATGTGAGGTCATCTTCCCACTCCCTGACCAGGTCTAGGATGATATGGGGTGGAAACCTATACCTGCCATAGACCTGGTCGTCAGGCATCCCAAAAAGGCTTGTCCGTGGTGCGAAAATGCGTGCCCTGGCTATTCTCCTCCTCCTGCGGTGTCCCACGATCAGTGCAGCGACAAATGGGGCATTCATCGTAGCTGTATATACGCGTTTGTTGTTTGCGCGCACTTTTATGCTGTGCACGGGGACGGCTCCGCCTGCCTTCGTGTGGGCGGACGCGTTGACGCCTGTGCACGTCTTTTGCCGTGCGCGGGTTTCCCGTATTCGGATACGGTCCGAGTGTCATCGCGTGTGATCGGAGGGGAGTGAGCGTACATGCAACTGGCCTGGGTACGTGTGTTTCGGGGTGCGCAGGAAGTTCCACACGCGATTAGCCTGGGTACGTGTGTTCCGCGGTGCCGGGAACTTTAACACGCGATTGGTGGAAATCCACGTGTGTTCTGTCATCACGTGCAATGAGGGAAACACCTGCACGCGTCACATCACAGACGCGCTCACGCGCTAAGGGCCTTTGGTCCAATGAAATCGCATATGCGTGCTGCCGTGCATACGCGCTAAGGGCCTTTCCTCGTATTACACGCGGACGTGCAATTTTCCGCGCGCGCTTACGCGCATGGGCCCTTTCCTTGTATTACACGCGGACGTGCAGTTTTTCATGCACGCTGAAATGCCCATGCACGTCTGTACGCGTCACGTCACAGGGGCGCTTGCGCTTGAGGGGCCTTCTGTCCAATGAAAATGTGTATGCGTGCAGACGCGCTTACGCGCTAAGGGCCTTTCCTCGAATTACACGCTGACGTGCAGATTTTTCACGTGCCAAATCACTCCGTATCAAGCTGGCCACGCGTAAGCACACGGAAGACCACGCTCCTGCCCAGAAGGCCGAACTACTGCCCCCCAGAGCCCCGAGCACGCTCCCACCTGCCATCTGCTGCTGCCTGACTGCCTGCTGCCCACGTGCCCTGCCATTTGCTGCCTGCACATCAGCCAGGGGTGCTGTTGCTGTGACCACTCCTGCTGGAACCGAAGACTCCCGACTGGGATTCCATCGCTCCACAGCCCAGCCCCAGGACCCAGTTGCCCACCCACTCCTGCCTCTGGGGTTGTCATGTCGGGGCAAACACCATCTGGGACCACTGACAACCCCCGGCCAGAGAGGCAGAGGGGCACCAGCTTCAGTGCCACCCAAGTTGGTGTCCTGGTGGAGCAAGTCCTGGGGCAGTATGATGCCGGAGGGGGTGGCAGTCCGCCACTTACAACATGTCAAGAAGCGCTGGGAGGACTTCAGGTCCAGGACCCTGAACAAGGCCTGGCGCCTCTTGAAGGCAGCAGATGCCAAGGGGCGCCGGGGCCACTTGTCGGGAGAACAGATGAGGGTCCTGGAACGCATATCCCCAGCGCTCCACGTCCAGGTCCTTGAGAAGCAGACCCGTCTGGAGTCGAGCGGTGAGTGTACATGCATCCTGATTGTGAGCAGTGCGTGTGGTGATTATTCAGTAGTGTGCAGGTTGCACATCTGTTTGTATGGGGTCGAGTATGGGTGGGGGTGTACAGGGCCGTGGGGCTGACACATGCGAGGGCTGTAATGTGTGAGACATGGATGGTGCTTGTGTGTGTAGGCTTGCATGCCAAATGCAGTTGTGTGGGCACACATGTTTGGATGAATGTGTATGTAAGTAGACATGTCCGTGATGTCACGCATGTATGTTGTTTTTGGCTGCATGTATCAGCACTGTGTACATGTGCATGTGTGTGTATTTGACAAGAGTGCAATAGTGATGCAACATGGATGCATGTGTCAGCGGTATGTGGAAGCCTGATTGGCAGATGTGACATGGATGCCCGTCTGAACACTGCGACACTTGGCAGAGGTGTACACATGCATGCAAGTGTGGTGGTGTGTGTACATGTGTGGTGCACTTCCTGTGTTGCATGTGATGTCTGGCTCACCTTTGGCTGCTCATGCTGTTGTATGTGTATGGATGGTGGTGGCATTTGCGATATGGCTGTGGTATGGCTCATGTGTGCGAGTTGTAATGACATGTGTGTTGGGGATTGTGATGACATGTCTGAGGTTTGCCAATGCCACTCATGTACAACTGTCATGTGTGTATGTGTCCATTGTACAGTGCCCTGATGCCTGTGTTTTGTTTCTCCCTGTCTGCAGCGTCAACTGATGAAGAGGGCGGAGAAGGTGCTGTGGAGCACAGCGGCGGGGATCCCACCGCCAGCCGGAGATGCAAGGCCCGGCTCCCCTCCCATGTTGTCATCTCGTCGGGGAGTGAGGAGTCCGGTGCCGCATCCCAGGCCGCAGCTGCCAGGGGGAGGTCCAAGAGGCGGAGGTTGGAGTTGGACTCCTCGGCAGCAGAAGGGGCAGCTGGGACCCCACAGGGCCCACAGGGGAAGATGGCACGGAGTCATCCAGGTTGGTGGGGGGTTTGGTGGAGGAGGAGGCCGTGCAAGCACCAGAGACGGGGTCTGGAGGTGGGGATCCCACTGGTGCTAGTGGTGCAGTGCAGGACCAGGGACAGGAGGCAGCACAGGCCGCCGCGGAGGTGCCTGTGTGCAATCCTGTCCCTGATCCTGTCCCTGCATCATCTTGCACCAGCAGGGATGCCTACGTCCAGACCCGTTTTCAGGCAGGGGATGAGCTCACGTCAACTGGCCTTCCTCTGCCTGCGGACGTGGCTATCCAGGTCTGGGTTGAGCCTGTCCTGGCTGGTGTGGCGTTGCGTCAACGGGCCATGCGAGGTGACCTGCAGTCTTTTCATGAAGAGACTGCACGTCATCTCGAATGGCTCGTTGACCACGTCAGCCTGCTGGGACAGGTCATCCAGGCCGGATTCCTCCGTCTGATGGGGCTTGCTCCGACCCCCTCCTCAACTGGACCCCCTACGCGCCAGTCGTCCTCTGTGCCATCTTCCCACCCATCAGTCACCTGGGTGCCCTGTGGAGCTGCCTCTGACGGTGCGGCCAGGCTGGTGGAGGAGGCATCCCTGCCACAGTCGGGAGTCGGACGTCCAGCAGGGGTGGCCACATCAACGACTGCACCCCAGCTGGCGGAGGATGTGCAGGCAGCAGGCGGCAGTGCACAGGCAGAGGCACAGCAGCAGCAGCAACTTGGTGGGAGCCATGAAGGCTCGGGGCCTTCAACATCGGAGGGGCAGGCATTGGCCGGAGGGCAGGAGGACCCAGGACAGAGAGTGTCTTCCGTGTGGCAGCGGTTGGGCCACGCCATAGATGCAGAGCGGCAGCGGGCGGAAGAGGCATAGCTCACAATGGTCAGGGCGGAGAACTCCATGCGGAGGGCCCTGAGGCGGGCTGAGTGCCTCGAGGCAATCCGCAGGGGTTTGGAGGTGGAGACGTCGACGGCCCTGCGGACCCTCGGGGCCATGGAGGAGGACCGCCTCCGGGACATTGAGGAGGAGTTCGATGATGCCCTGGCCCGGGACATCCACAAGTGAGCCGTGAAACTAGCCCGCTGCCCTTGTACATAGTTATGTAGGTACTGTTAGGTTTCATTTTTGTTTTTATTTTATTTGGACCTTTCGGACATTGGCCACATTTTTGTATATAGTTTATTTTATTAGTTAGTGTAGTTAGATAGGTTTCCTTTATTTTGTTGGGATAATGGACCCTGGCTTGTTCCCATGTACATAGTTCACAGTTGGATTGTATTTTTTTTTCACTTTTTAACCATGGAGCAATGGTTTTCTTTTTTATTTCCCATTGGATTTTGTTTTGTGGACATTGACTTTGGACAACATTACTTTGGAATTTTATTTTTGGTTTTGCTTTTTTTAACGGACATGCTTCTTTTCATTTTTGTACATTCACGTTTCTGTTCCTTCATTTTTTATTCTATTTATGTTTCCTTTAATACATATTTTTTTGGTGAACTTCAATGTGTGGTATCTCATTGGTTTCATGCATTTCATGATATGTGTTTTGAGATTCACTGACACCCATTGGGTGTATGTGAGGGAAATGTGTTTGTTTCGGAACTTGCAATTGGTGTTCTGTGATGTAATTGCAAATTATGAGTGGGTGGATGCAATACTCGGGTGGGTGTTTTGCATTTGGAGGCTGACCATAGGGACCAGGGATCTCGATTGTGATGACATGTTGGCTGGGGAACATGAGTTGCACATGGGTGGGGGCCTGCTGGCAGGTGCCCCACAGTGCTGGGGGGTGGGGGTGGTGGGGAACATGAGTTGGACATGGGTGGGGGCCTGCTGGCAGGTGCCCCACAGTGCTGTGGGGTGGGGGTGGTGGGGAACATGAGTTGGACATGGGTGGGGCCTGCTGGCAGGTGCCCCACAGTGCTGGGGGGTGGGGGTGGTGGGGAACATGAGTTGGACATGGGTGGGGGCCTGCTGGCAGGTGCCCCACAGTGCTGGGGGGTGGGGGTGGTGGGGAACATGAGTTGGACATGGGTGGGGGCCTTCTGGCAGGTGCCCCACAGTGCTGGGGGTGGGGGTGGTGGAAGACATGGGTGGGGGCCTGGTGGAGGCTGCCCCTGCACTGCTGGGAGGTGGTGGGAGACATGGGTGGGGGCCTGGTGGAGGCTGCCCCTGGTGGCTGGGGGGTGGGAGTCATGGGTGGGGCCTGCTGGCAGGTGCCCCACAGTGCTGGGGGGTGGGGGTGGTGGGGAACATGAGTTGGACATGGGTGGGGGCCTGCTGGCAGGTGCCCCACAGTGCTGGGGGGTGGAGGTGGTGGGGAACATGAGTTGGACATGGGTGCGGGCCTGCTGGCAGGTGCCCCACAGTGCTGGGGGGTGGGGATGGTGGGAGACATGGGTGGGGGCCTGGTGGAGGCTGCCCCTGCACTGCTGGGGGGTGGGGGTGGTGGGAGACATGGGTGGGGGCCTGGTGGAGGCTGCCCCTGGTGGCTGGGGGGTGGGGGTGCTGGGAGACATGGGTGGGGGCCTGGTGGTGGGTGCCCCTGCACTGCTGGGGGGTGGGGGTGGTGGGGAACATGAGTTGGACATGGGTGGGGACCTGGTGGTGGGTGCCCCTGGTGGCTGGGGGTGCAGGGGGACATACGTTGGTGGGCAGTAGTGCAAGTTGACATGTGGGCTGGCTGGTGGGCATGGCCATGGTGGATGGGGTGCCTGCAGGACATGTGCTGGGTAGGCCCCTGTGGTGTGAGCCACCTGCAGGGGCCGTGGAGGGTGTAGAGGGAACACCTGGGAGGACCCACATGTGCAATTCACGTGTGCTGCTCCCGGCGCACCCCTGTAATACACGTACCCTGATGAGATTGTGTGTGGAACTTCCTGCGCACCCCTGGAATACACGTACCCCGCTCAATCGCGTGTGTAACTTCCCGCGCACCCCCGAAATACACGTACCCCGCTCAATCGCATGTGTGACTTCCCGCGCGCCCCCGAAATACACGTACCCCGCTCAATCGCGTGTGTGACTTCCCGCGCACCCCTGTATTACAGGTACCCCGCTCAATCGCGTGTGTGACTTCCCGCGCACCCCAGAAATACACGTACCCCGCTCAATCGCATGTGTAACTTCCCGCGCGCTCCCGAAATACACGTACCCCGCTCAATCGCCTGTATAACTTCCCGCGCGCCCCCGAAATACACATACCCCGCTCAATCGCGTGTGTGACTTCCCGCGCGCGCCCGAAATACACGTACCCCGCTCAATCGCGTGTGCGACTTCCCGCGCACCCCCGAAATACACGTACCCCACTCAATCGCGTGTGTAACTTCCCGCGCGCCCCCGAAATACACGTACCCTCTCAATCGCGTGTGTAACGTGCGCGTGCGCCTGTTTTTTTTCGCTTGCGCCTGCTTGCGCGAAGATTTTCGGCGCACGTTTGTTCCATGAATCGGCCCCATAGTGTTTTTGGAATGAGACGACAATTGGACTACTGTGCTGGAATGGTGAAATTCACTATAAACTCACAGGAAGATCCACAAGAATTTCCAATGTACTTACTACAAGTACTGGAAAACAAAAACATACCTATAAATGAAATCTTTCAGATTTCATACATGTGGAAACATACATGCACTCTCTGCAACAATCTGACACAAGAAGAAATCCCCAATGAACGCTTCATATATATATATCAATACCAAATTGTGAATCCATTCCATTTCAGCAACTTGTACAAAATGCAAACCATGGTAGATTATGCTCTACCTGCAATTCAGATAATCGCTCCACGTTAGTAATACAAACACATAGTAAATACGTAATACTAATGCTTCTACGTTACAATGCAGATGGTACCAAAAACAACTGCAAGCTGACTGGATTCACACATGGTCAAATATCACTTGGTAAGAAAACCTTCACAACAATAGGTGTAATCTACCACGCAGGAGCCACAACCAATTCAGGGCACTACACTGCATATATAAAAAAGAAATGTGGATGGTTTGAATGTAATGATAGTACCATTACTCTAAAGCAGAGATTACCAGCAAATCTTACAAATGCTTATTTGATGTTCTTAAAACCAAAATTTGATAAATAAACTGTATTTAAACCTTTAAGTAAATTTGTGTTACAAAAATATAAACTGTTAGAATACTCCAAAAGCTATCTAACTGCTCAAAGATTCTACAACAACTAATCAGATAAATGAATACCACTAAATTAGACCAAAAAATACACAGTTAGAATACGCCAATTGGTTTCTAACTGTCCCAAAATTATAAATGTGTGTTAAAGTAATATAAACTGTTAGAATACTCCAAAAGCTATCTAACAGCTCAAAGATTCTACAACAACTAATCAGATAAATGAATACCACTAAATTAGGCCAAAAAATACACAGTTAGAATACGCCAATTGGTATCTAACTGTCCCAAAATTTAACAATATCCAAATAGGTAAATGAAAACCACTACAATATATTAAAAAAATAGACAGTTAGAATACGCCAATTGGTATCTAACTGCTCCAAAATTTTATAATATCAAAACAAATGAAGAATCTGTTACTGTTCCAAAAGAAAAACAACAAAGCAAAGTATAAAGCATTAGCCAGAAACAACAAGTGAACACTGAAAACAAACAAACAAATAAACTGTAGCATAACAGAAAAAGGGTTTTTTTTAAATCCAACATGGATTTTTTTTTCTCCCACAGACCCAATGATTTTAGCAACAAATACAGAAACTGAGCAAATTGCACAGTACTCTGATTTGTACTCTACTAAATATGAGGGTCGAAAAAAAATAAAAGTATATTGCTTATACAATGTAATAAGTCATTACAAAATACTAATACTAACATGCTATTTTCTTTTATCACAGAAATGAAGAAAAAAAACATGGACTCCCATTACTAGACCAAACAGTAAGTATACAATAATAAGGACAACCATAGCAGCACATCACATCCATAGTATCTAATACCTTTGTTCCTTATACATTTGTTTTTCACCCAAAGTTATAAACAAATATGAATGTGATATGCTGCGGTGGTTGTTGCCAGGGCATAGAGTCTTGGGTGCATGGCCAAATGGCCATGCACCCAAGACTCTATGCCCTGGCAACAACCACCGCAGCATATCACATCCATAGAGTCAAACATTTCAACTATGATCTATGGGAAACTTTTAATGTCCGTGAACAATGTGAGTGTTCTTAGAACACTTTGAGCTTGCCAGCGAGCAATACGGACACCGTTTTCAGGACACCCCCTACGAACATTTCAGAACAACGTGATAGTTCTTAGAACACTTTCAACTTAACAATGAACAATACGGACACCGTCCTAAGGACACCCCCTGCGAACACTCCCCGGACACCGGGAGTGTTCTTAGAAGCGTCTTCAGAACACCACCATCTTGTTTATTTGCGAACATTTCAGGACACCGCGAGTGTTCTTAGGACACATTCAACTTAACAACGAACAATACGGACAGTGTCCTCAGGACACCCTCTACGAACACTCCCCGGACACCGGGAGTGTTCTTAGAAGCGTCTTCAGAACACCACCATCTTGTTTATTTGAGAACATTTCAGGACACCGCGAGTGACCTTAGGACACATTCAACTTGACAAAGAACAATACGGACAGCGTCCTCAGGACACCCCCTACGAACACTCCCCGGACACCTCGAGTGTTCTTAGAAGCGTCTTCAGAACACCCCCATTTTGTTTATTTGCGAACATTTCAGGACACCGCGAGTGTTCTTAGGACAGTCTCAACTTGACAGAGAACAATACGGACAGCCTCCTCAGGACACCCCCTACGAACATTCCCCGGACACCGCGAGTGTTCTTAGAAGCGTCTTCAGAACACCACCATCTTGTTTATTTGCGAACATTTCAGGACACCGCGAGTGTTCTTAGGACACATTCAACTTGACAAAGAAAAATACGGACAGCGTCCTCAGGACACCACCTACGAACACTCCCCGGACACCGTAAGTGTTCTTAGAACAGTTTCACTTTGCTTGCGAACAAAACAGACACATTTTGACTCTTTAGAACACCCCCTAGTCAGTTTATTTAGAAAATTTCAGAACACCCGTGATGTCCGCAAACAAATCGAACACAAAAAGAACGTCTAACACATAAAAAACACAACTTTCATCCTATCTCACACACTCCCACCCTCCCCAAACACTCCTACACACCAACACACTCTACAAAATACACATTTTGAACAAAGTTTCATCGCGCTGTCCGGGACGTCCGCGAATCCAATATGGCGGGCGCTACCGAAAAATCTGACGCGCTTCACACTCCACGCCGTCCAATCAGCGAACACTTTGCATGTCCGCGAACATCACGCAAGACGATTGGCCAATCAGGACACTTTCCGCAGAGCGAACAGGGAAGTGTATCCGCAAACCGAACACAGATATCACTATTTTTTTTACCTACTTTTTGGTCATTTTAAAAAAAAAACTACTGGACGAATTTTCACCAAATTTGTAAAAGCACGCTTTCGGGACCAAGCCGCTGCTCCTGGTCCAAATTTGGTGGAAATCCGTCCAGCGGTTTGGGCTGTAGACGCAAGCAAAATTTTGTTCCCATTCACTCTATGGAGAGTGACTATAATGTATACAAATATGAGCATATAGAGGGAAGATAGAGTAATAAAAATAAAACTATGACAAAGTGCTGATACCATAATGATTATCTTCATGCACAGAAAGGATTCCTCTCTTTCAAGCCTGTATCTTCCTCTACGTACATGTTTCATATATGATGTGACAGGAACCCAAGTCTACAAATATAGTACCTTTTCAATTTTTACTTCCTGACTGTTACTGTAGAAACCTATGTGGCTTCGATATGTCACTAAAGGATAAAAAGGGAGAGCCAGCCATGTGATGTCATCAGTTATGTCATCAATGACATTTGTGATGTCATCTTTGATGTCCTGGGTGTTAGTGTTAGCAGTGCACGGTGGCGCGAGTTATGGTTGCTTATGTTACCATAACTGGCGAATTTCAAGGGTTTTTCGGTTTTACTTGGAACCATAACGTCCCTTTAACAAAGTTTTTTCACTGAATTTCATAGGTTTTTAGTAACACAACTTAACCATAATATCCCTGACATGTAACATAGAACATACTAACCCCCTCGTAGTGATTTTCATGTCCGCGGACTACCGCCATGTCCGCGGACACATTGAAAATCTGAACGTGGTGAATGTAAATTTAAATAGTGTGCCCCATTTCCCCTTTGAAGTTGTCTCTGAAAAGAGCCGTTTTTTTTTATTTTTTTTTACAGATGCTTGACAGACACCTGTTATTTTATATTTTTTTTCTTGTTTTGTTTTCTTACTTTACTCCTAAAATCTTCACATAACCTTCTCCAAAGCAACCCTTACATTCCAAAATAAAAAGGCATTTCCGGTAAAAGATAAAGAAATGCCATCTTCTTTAAAATTAACAGCATTACTGCATCAATATTCTCATTGTTACAGAAGAACATGCCAGCTCTAAGCATGAAGGCACACATGCCTCGGTTGATGACACACCTAGCAATGTTTTGCTGAGGACAAAAAACTGAACTATTGTCCCATATTGCCCTAGGTAGTAAACCAGAAAAAATGACTTTGGCATTTGGAAGGATCTTCACTACGGCTTGAACCAAGCATTCCAAATCAGCCAAAAAAGTAGGGGCACTGACGTTGCCCAAATGGAAAGCACCATAGTGCAAAACTACCACATGCGGACTGTTCATCGTGGCCATATCCGCACAAACTTGTACAATTCCCTGTACATTGCAATCAGGCACAGTGCTCCACACCACCTCCACTCCTTTCACATCAAAGTTCTTTGCAACATGCCTGCATTCAGCGTACTGCTGTAAACCATGCACAAACATATCTCCGAGCACCAACACCCTGACTTTCTCCACTTCTGCCATCTTCACCACAAAGTCTCTTTCAACACAAATCCACAACCTCGACATCTGATTGGCTGATCCATACAGTCTTCTTTCCATGTTGGATTTCCTGGAAAAACCCGGATTTACCGCGCCCTGTCCACGAACAGCCGCGGTGTCCGCGGATGGCGTCCACTTTACTCTCTGTACCATTCCCTCATTGCATACAGCTAAGCAATCACACAATACGAATAACGTCCTCAGAACACCCCCATTTTGTGAATTTTCCAACATTTCAGGACAATTATCATTTCATTATTCTACATATTAACATTACAAATATTATACTTTTATCTTGTACTCTGCACACAATGCTATCTTTCTCCATTAGCAGCTCAGTATACTACATAAAATCCCATAATACAATGCTATTTATTGATATAAATGCATCGTTCAAAGCACTAATAACGGTATGATATTTATTGCAATATCCTTGACACTTTTTTCGGAACATTATAATGAAAATCCCTAGTACACAAATTCCATGAAAAGTACATACACATGTGATGTCATCAGTGAATTCATCAATGACATTTGCGATGTCATCTTTGATGTCCTGGGTGTTAGTCTTAGCAGTGCATGGTGTTGGCGCGAGTTATTTTTCATAGCTTACCATAACTTGCTATTTTCAGGGGTCTTTCGGCTGTACTTAGAACCATAATGTCCTTTAAACAAACTTTTTTTAATATCACGCAAACAATATACAAACATGGCATGCAGAATGTTGCAAAGTAAGAATTTATGCTAGTTCACAGTGAAGGTCAGCTGCTTCATTTTTTTCTCGGGCCCCGGAGAGGCTCACGAAGCAGACTATAAGGTTGTATTGTGTTTTGACCTTGACAGACAGAGATTGTGATGAAAGACTTCTCTTGAAGGAGTGTTGCTAAAACGTAAGAGAAGATAAAGATGACATTTCTGAAACAAAACCACTTTTACATATTATATCACTATGCGAAAGATCGTTGGCACACGCGGAGTCGTATTTTCGGACTGCACCACTCGTAGACAATGGAAATTGCAATTGTACTGTAAGTAACCCTTTACATTACTTTATACCAAATATAATTACAATAGCGTAGCATTAAAGACCACTGAAGTTGAACTTGTTCGTTGAAAGTGGCATAATGTTTTCTACCGCGTACTATCACCGCCAAATTGATCCCCTGTCGTTTAGAGGGCTCTGAAAAAGGCAGACGACACAGAGTGGGTTAATAGAAATAATTTAACCGGTCTATAGGCGGTCAAGCACTCTACTCACTGTGCCACTTTACTGTAGCCTGTCAAGTGGCACAGCGAGTACAGCGCTCGCTTTGACATCCGTGCACAGCTTGCTAACGCAAGTTCGAATCCCAGCAAGCCCAAACTCAGCCTTTCATCCTTCCGTGGTCGATAAATGAGCACCACACACCGTGGTTAATAATAAGCACCGCTTAGATACCTCACGGTTCTTAGCGCTATATGAATGGGAAAATATTATTAACATACTCTGTTGCACTATCTTCGATAGCAAATAGTTTCACGCCCTAATAAATAAAATGATGATTTTTAATGAAGATCGGCTGGTGAGACTAATTTATGTTTTTTAAAACAGGTACGTGGCCCCGTTTTGTCTATGTCACGATTTACAGACTCCAGCGGATGGGGTCTTCAACTGCCAGGTGCAAGTCCAAATATGCAACTTCATGACCCTCACCATTTTATGGGACAATCGCCAAGGACCAATATGCCATTATGCAGTACTAGCGGCTACAAACAACATACCAACCAATACGGTGGTCTAATGGCTCGTTGTTGGAGCAACCTTCCGATTATCAGAGAGACCATTTACTGCTTTTATCATAAACCAACAGCCTATCTACCGCAAAGGAACAACGCGCGGCTCCAAATAAACTTTTGCTGATCGACAGCAGAGACAATAGCAAATCGCTGAATATTCACTAAACATTTCATGTGAAATAAATGTACTTTCCCAAATGTACAATCCTGCTGTTTACTTTTAAACCACAGTTTCCTATTCCGAATTGTGGCGCACTGAGTTGTAACCTGATCTAACACTCTCTGTACCGCAAAGGAACATCGCGTGTCTCAACATGAACTTTTGCGGATCGACAACAAAGACAAATGCAAATTGTTGAATATTCTCTAAACATTTGATGTCAAATAAATGTACTTTACAACATTTACAATCTTGCTCTTTGCTTTTAAATCACAGTTTCATATTCTGAATTGTGGCACGCTGTGTTGTGACATAATGTGTGTTGTCTTCCGGGTTCTGTGTAAAGTCGCGTAGTACTGGAGACGACTGGGCGCGTTTCATTACGCACCATGTAACGTCACGGAGAGAGGCGGGGAATATGAATGCTTTGATAATATCAGGCTTAGTGGCGGGAGATATGATTTAGTGTCGCAAAAGCAAGTCAGCCAGGTCAATAGCGCCAGTCATAGGATTATCACATAATGTCGATGCACACCAGCCGGATTTATCGTTTCTTTAGTGGACAAAAAGTCGGTTGACGCCCCTAGGAAATTGTACTATTAGCGGACAAAAGGAGTGCTCTTAAAACACTTTCACCCTGACAACGAACAATACAAACAACGTTCTCAGAACACCCCCATTTTGTGTAATTGCAACCATTTCGGGACACTGCGAGTGTTCTTAGAACACATTCAACTAGACAGATCACAATACGGACAGCGTCCTGAGGACACCGCCAGTTTGTGTATTTACGAACAATTAAGTACACCGCGAGTGTTCCTAGCTCATTTTTACCTTCCTTGCGAACAAAAATGACACATACTCCGTCCTCTAAACACCCCACCATTTAGTTTATTTACAAAATGTCAGAACAGCCGTGTTCTCCGCGGACAAATCGAACGCAACAAAAACGTCTAGCACATAAAAAAACAAAGCATTGAACCTATTTCATACTCCCCCACCCTCCCCAAACACTCTTACACACCAACAAAAGGCACTAAATACAATTTTTTATCCACGTTTCACTGCGCTGTAAGCGGTCGACTGCGAATACAAGATGGCGGATGCCACAGAAAATCTGACGCGCTCCACGCCCCTCGCCGTCCAATCAGCGAACACGTCGCATGTCCGCAGACATGACGCAAGCCCATGGGCCAATTGGGGTGCTGTCCGCGAAGCGAACGCAGATATCACTAATTTTTTTGCCTTACATTTTGGTCATTTTTAAAAAAACTTTTGGGACCAGGCCGCCGCTCCTGCCGCAAGTTTGGTGTAAATCCGTCCAGCGGTTCAGGCTGTAGCCTTGCGCAAAGTTTTTTCCCATTCAGTCTATGGGAAAAAAAAAGTTTTGGGACCCCCCCTATAACTTTGCCCCCTGGACGAATCCTCACCAAACTTTGCAAAATGATTCAGAGTGACCCAACTACTTTTTTTGCAAAGTTTGGTGAGGATCCCTCCAGGGAGAGCGAAGTTATAAGCCGCCCAAAAAGTGCTCTTCCTATGGAAACAGCAACTTGATTCAGAGTGACCCAACTACTTTTTTTGCAAAGTTTGGTGAGGATCCCTCCAGGGAGAGCGAAGTTATAAGCCGCCCAAAAAGTGCTCTTCCTATGGAAACAGCAACTTAACCATAACTACATGGCCACTACCGTGGCCATGTAATAATCTATTTTACAATTCTGTATTACATATCACTTTTAGTATTGACATTTTTCTCATGTATCTCTTATCCCCAGTAACACTCTAAGGTATTGCAACATTTGTTGGATTGTTATCCAACATGTCGGGTGCTACACTGTTGTGTGCCTTCCTGATGTCTGTGAGGTGTATCCAGTACCATAATCCCTTTACTTTTACAGGCAGGGGATACAGTAGATCACCTTGTAATGTCCACGGAATCTCGGTGAGTTCCATTTTCTCACAAAACTCTGCACATACACTAATTCCCCAGGCATTAGGCGTTGTGCCGGGCTGTCTGATGCTGCAGTTGTTGTGTCCGTTTAAATTTCTCTTGTAAATGGCAGTGAAATTTGTTTGGCAAAACATCTTATTGCCTGCGTGAGCTGGGTGAGATATTCTTTAAACTCTTCCCCTAGGACAGTTGCTGTTCTGTGTGCATCAGACATTCTTCTTACTGGCAAACAGCACCAATTGGTACAAAGTCCTAAGGCCTGGTATACTACTAACTCCAACTACTTATGTGCTAAGGTCCAACTTCAAATGTTTTAACACTGTCTTCTACTTCACACAATTAGAATTTAGAATGTACTCAAGGGTAACAAGATTCACACTGATGCTATTCTCTACACCTATGTGTTTGCCACAAGCAAGACAGGAAATGATTTACTCCTTCTGAACCACTTTTGTTTGAAGGGCAGCCGTACTGCCAATCTAGTTCCACCTCTGTATTATCAACCAAGTGCTGATAATACCTCTTTCTCACCTTCACACTTCTGTTGCTTTGGCAATGTAGGTTTAAGCCATCTCTTAATATTTCCTCCACACACGCGAAATATTTTTCACAAACACTGAAATGCTCAATGATCTTCTTTTGGCTCAGGTAACATTGACATTGACTGTTTATCATTTGCCTTAGTATGAGTCACTATTGGCTTTTGCAATAGTGGTTTGCACTCACCTTTCGAGATATTGCCCCTTCATGTGTTTGGCTTCTACTATGACCCAATCTATAACAGTCACTGCCTTCAGATTGGATGTTTAAGTTCTTATCTTGACAACTGCTTAGGTTCTGATCAGCTTGGTATGTGTCACAATCTCTAATTGGTTTTTACATTAGTTCGGTATTCAAAATTAGATCTGGACTCATCCAACAGGCAGTTACTTAGCACTCTGGGGTCACAATGTAAAATTAAACTCACCGGGTCTGGTGTGCATGTCAGTTTGCCTCGCTGACTTCAGCTGTTCTGCCTCGGTTTTCTGACACAGCCCGACGGTCTCTTCTGTGCAGCTTCTCTCAGCTTGCATCCTTCACTTCGGGAGCCCTTGAGGATCGCCCAGTGGCCCGGTGCTCGCCTGCCACCGGTGAACACTTGACAACAGGGAAAGTCACAAAAAGTTGTGCTTTCTGCGACGCAACCTCTGCAGATGAAATCTTAAGCACATATGACTCTCTCAGGACCAGATCAAATTTGCTTGCCACCATGGTCACAGCATCCTGGCTCTTCTGCAATTTCTTCCTCTGCTGCTTTGTGGAGAACCCACAACTCCTCCACCCACTACTACTACCCTTCTGCTGCTGCTGCTGCAGATGCTTCTCCTTCTTCAACCTTCGTCCACTGGCCAGCAAGTGAGGTGGCCGTTTATGCCTCTTAGCCATCCTCAGGTGAGGGTCATTAACCGTGATAGGCTGCATTCTGCAACCTTGTGCCTCAGCAGCCCTCTTCTTCATCCCAGTACTCTGGGAATTCTGGGATTTACAATCCATAACATCAAAATCAGTTTTCTCAATGGAATTTTTAACACAAAGTTATTTTCTCTCCTTGAGAAGTTTTAAAAGACATACTTGGTTTTACAGAGGAATGAAGTTTGTCAGGATTTAAATTGATAGCCTTTAAAGACTTCGCCACATGATTTTCCTAGGGTTTACGATTTCTAAGAGTGTTAGATGTTTTATAAAAGTTGTTCTCACTCTTAATAGTTAACCGGTTAGGATTGTCTTTACTCATACTCTGACACTTGACGTTACGCAATAATAGTTATTTTTGACAGCATGGCATCACGTGTCAGTATTAATTATAAATATTCTCATCCATGATGTAGTCAAATAACGTGTCTCACCTCACAAAGTCCTCCTGTTCCCTGGGTCTGTTCTCCTCCCAGGTGATCCTTATGGCTAACACCGCCCCCCAGAGTCAGCATCAGGAAGTTTCTGCCTTTCCCTGGCCACCAGACAGGAGACTTTAAGTAGGGTTTTCGTGAGGACTCCGAAGGATTCATCACATCCTCTTACAATCTCATTCAATACTAACAGCTATTCAGGCTTGATGTTCTGCTATTGATCTCTGTCTTAATGCCATTGGGACCCCTGTTCCGTGTTTCCCTCCCACTCTCTGGCCGCCCTCCTTAGGCACCCACTCCTCACCCCACTTGTGATGCAAAAAACCTGGGGGTCACATTTGACTCATTTCTCTCCTTCTCCCCTAACACCACAGACCTTGACATGAAGCCCAGAGGCATTCCCCCTTTCCTCACCTTTCCCCAGAAGATCAATGTCACCACAGCCCTGGTTCTCTCAATGCTTGATTACTGTAATGGCCTCTTTCTCAATCTTCCTCTTTCCTCCCTTTGCCCTCTTGAACTAATCCAGAATAGACCTGCACGACTTCTCATTGTCCTCAAGCCAAGGGACTGCATCTCTTCTCCTCTTATATCTCTCCACTGGCTCCCGGTTGCTTCTAGGATAACATTCAAGACCCTCTGCATCATCCATAAGGCTTACTGTGGGCTGGTAGACTGCTACATCCAAAGGTCTCTTCCTAAATACCTCACTGCTAGAGCTCTCCGGTCCTCTAGCTCTAACTCTCTGCTGATCAGACGCTTCTCCAAGCAGAGAGTGGGAGGTAGATCTCTCTCCTCACTGCCCCTCTCAGACTTGAGCCGGATCTCCTTAAGTTCCGGAAACTCCTCAAGACTTTCCTTTTCAACTCCTCCTTCCCTCTCTCATGTCCTGCTAATCCTCGGGCACCCTTCCCCCATCAGCCTATATTTGGTCTGCCCATTCTCTGCACTATTTTCCAATAACGCTCTTCCACCTGACGCTTACCCTCCCGGGCCACCTCCCGGGCCACCTTCAGCACTTGCCCATCCCTTGCCCCCCTCCTTCTTGCACTTCTCCTGCCCCCTTTTACTCCCCTTATCTTCCTCCCTGACCTGCCTCTTCCCAACTGCACTTATTTCTCACTGTACTTGCATGATCCCAATGTCACAAGGCCTAGTAGGACCGTCGCTCACTGTTTATTTTTTCTCCTCTGTTCCCTCCCCCATTGTCTTGTAGCGCCTTGAAACATTTGTGTATAGGCACCATGCACATGTCCAATACATAAAATAAGAGAGTACAAAGTAATAAAAAGGTCATACATTATCATCCAATTCACAAAAGCAATGAACAAATTCATAACAACAACGTTGAAAAACAAAGAGATGTAACCATAAAAATGAAAAAGTTGTAAACAATAAACAAAAAATGTGACATACCACATTTGGATTGCCGGAGAGAGAAGTCAAGCAGATGAAGCACAATGTTGACAAAGCATAGATAGGGAAAAAATAAGGAAAAGGGCCAAAAATAATGTAGAAAATTAACAAGCTCCATAGAGTTATATCATCATAAAAAAACATCCAAAATCCAATTCCAAGATGAGTTTGATTATAAACAAGGGGAAGAGTGCCCCCATTAAAGAGACTGTGCCAAACTAGACTTGCCACCACACTCACCCAGTCAATAGTGAGATGAGAGAAAGCCTTTAAGATATCCAAATGATCTAATTGGAAAAAGGAAAAAGTCATCAAAATGTTTCACAAATCCACCATTGTGTATGCAATTATCTGTGTGTGTGGAAAGTTGTATATTGGGAGTACCATTCGTCAATTGAGAATTAGAATCAGGGAACATTTAGCGAGTCTCAGGATGCCAGAGATTTATTGGGCTCATGAAAGCCAGAAGGGGCAATTAAGAGTGGCCACGAGCGCACAGTAAAATCATATCGAATCCACACATTCTAATCTCTCCACATTAAATAGGTCCATGCTGGGGTGAGAGAGTTCTAAAATATAGCAACCACTTTTGACAACGTTATTTTCAACAGTGTAAGATGCCCTCTGCATGACAAAGAGGTACATGATGGTTCTCGGGTGACTTACACGCATCTCTTAGGCTCTAACGAATTTGGTTATGTAAATGTGTAGGGCCAATTGCAGGCATTGAATTTAGATCAATAGAGTCACTTTGAATTCAATATGTAAAGACTCCTAAAAAGCCAGTTTAGATCAAAAAGAATGAGCAGTATGCCTTTTAAAAATTCATCTCACTTAAAATTGTACCCCCCATTCCAATGGCAGACCAATATAATGCATGTTCCGTAAAGTCACGTCACATTGATATAAAGTTGTGGACCAATGGTTTGTGATTTTGGATAGATAATATTGTCACTTGTGTCTTTTAATCAAGATCATGAGTGGACAAAGCAGTATTACCTATTCTCTGGACCCCACCAGGGCCGGTGCAACAAATTTTACCACCCAAGATAACGTGTCAGCTTGGCACCCCCTGCCCCTCCACCACCACACTCCAAGTCCTAACCCTTCCCAACCAACCGTCCCTGTTTTGTTACTGATTGCTGTAATCCATTACCTCCACCTAACACATTGGTCACGTCTTTTGCTGTGGATGGATCCCATTGAACTTTCCTCAGGTCCATTTCCACTCTCAGTGTTATCTTTCATAAGTTAAATTAAAGCCTCTGTGTTTTCCAATAATTACACTGGCTAAGAAGCCTTCACTGTGAGCCGCACACCCTCGTTTCCCACTGGGGATTATTTTGTTTCTTAAAGTTCCTTAAGTAAATAATGATTTGAAGCCTTTCGTAGTTTTTCAAACTGTGAGGGTTTAATCTTCAATTTTGGTTTCTTTCACCAAAATACCATAGATATTTCTTTAAGCAAAGATGTGACAAATCGGCCAATACATTTCGAATGCTAATCCTTCATCAGGACCTAGTCTAATCTCTATTTTCCACTACACATAATATACAACGTGAACACAATTTTCATTACATTGGTCATCATGTTAACATTACAAAAGGTTACCCACATAGAAAAAACGCATAAAAAACATACAACAAGTAGAGAGACATATAAAGAAACAAAACACATAGCATTTGTTAATCAATTTCTCTTTTTCATCTCTTGTATATGAAAACAAACTCATTTCTGTAGTGTCACCCCGCCAGTTCTTAACACATTTATCGGAATGCTATAGAATGCAGTATGCACTGTCCAGGTGTTAAAACACTAAGAACATGCTTTTCTCCACCTCCAACATTTCTTTGTGCTGCAACATGGTTGACATGTGTGTTTATTGTTAATCGCTTCAAAGATGTGATGGCTGCTACTCTTAACCTATAGTGACTTTGTGTTTTTATCTCTACCACCCATTCTACGTGATTACAGTTCTGACCTTAATGTTGATCAGTCTTTGCTAACAGCCTTTTATGGAGCACTCAATATCTATCCTGGAATCGAATCAACATAAATGCTTAATCAGTATTGAGGAAGTAACTGAATTACGTTCTGCGCCTAATGTCATAAAGTGAATGCTTACCTACCGAAAGCAGATCTGCGGTCTTAGAGCACACTCATACTGCGTTTTGTGGTGCGCTCGATATCTCTCCTGGAATCGAATCGACATAAACGCTTCATCAGTTTTGAGGAAGTAATTGGGTTATGCACTGCGACTAGTGTCATAAAATGTATGCACTTACCTTCTGAAGCAGATCTGTGGTCTTAGAGCGCACTCATACCACGGTCTAACTGTGCTGCGGTATTCATGCACGATAACAAATAAGTTCAGTTTTGGCAACACTGTCTAACAAGATGGCCTGTCACTTAGAGCTTCGTCAGCCATGTTTGAGTGGATAGTTCTTACGTGTTCAGAAAGTGGCTATGTGTTGCTGTGCAGATACATATGACTGCCCATGAATTAGTAAAGGTTGTGTATGTTGTGAGTGTATACCTCACAATCATTGTCCATAGTATGCAGCGTATCCACTCTTTGTAGAGGTACATTAAGGTGTCACTTGATGAACAATTGCATATTATTAATCAATCAACCTTAGTGAAGTAAAATAATTCATAACATGCTGTAAATTTTGTTGATTTCCAATGATCAGATAGTGTTTGTACTCATCCCAGCAATGAGATCTTTAGCAAGTTGCATTAATGGTGGAATATAGCTATGTTCCTTTTACAGAGAGGGCGCATAATATACCGATTCATGAATCCATCTGTTCTATTACCAAACCTTCCATAAGGATGGTCGAATTGTTGAATGTCACTATATTTCCACAGGACCAACTACTAAGGTGGTTAAAAAATGCAATGTTGCTGTATAGTTAAAAGTATTATGTCCAGATGTGTATGGTCCTCCAATGCGTAGGTAAAGTTTGCACTTACATAGTGTGTTATTCAAACAAAAAATAATTAACATAGACTGCTTGCATTAGACAAAATACATATCATGTGATCTTCTATTGTGTGGCCTGACTTCCTCAAATATTGTAGAGTTGATAATGTCTGCATACACTATGAAAGCTTTGGTATGATTACAATCCTGGTTTCTATATATATCAATTGAGTATACCATGTCTCGTTTTCGTTAATATACAATAGGCCTCATTACGACCATGGAGGTAGCCATGCCGCTATTTGCGGCATGGCTACCCCCATATCGGGTACCGGGTCCGGGTTCCCTGAATGGGGAAATACCGGGCCATGCCGACCTTGGAGGGCCCGGTATTTCCTCATTCAGGGAACCCATACCCGGTACATCCCCATTCCCATTTGAGCCTCCATAGGGCTCAAAGGGAATGGGGAGGATGCAAACAACGGGCTCGTTAATGACGGCCCCATTGTTTGCATCCTGGTCTGCTCGTGGGTCCCACGAAGAGACCTCGTAATGAGATGGCAGGGGGTTAACGGTGCCGGCAGATCTACCGGCCCCATTAACCCCCTACCGCCCAACGTGTAATGAGGCCCAATATGTTGTGAACAGTATGCAGTTGGTCATTCAAAGGCTAGCGACCAATGTGATGTTACAATATCATATCACCATGATGATGGATGGTGATCATAAAAAGCAATTTAGGTCCCATTCCTCGTTCATTCCTCGCGGTACTAAGGTGTCCAATCAATCGATCCAATATGCCTCTCACTGTTGTCTTCTCTTTTTCATATCAATTTTGGCTCTGGGTTCTCAATCACCTCTAAAGTCTGGAACTTGAGCTGTGCCACGCTATGAATTTTCTCATTCACACTATATATATAATGGTTTGGTAATATATATATATATATATATATATATATATATATATATATATATATATATATATATATGGGTTTTGGGGGGTTTGGCGTTGGGTGGGGGGTTGTGGGGGGTTTCCCCCCACATATATGGTACAATTGACCTTCACAATTCGGTCAATTGTGAAAAGGTCAATTGTCATTCGAGCACTTGTAAAACAATCAATTCGTATACAACCAATAAATACCACATGGGCAGCATGTACAGTATATACTGTTTTCTGTGTTGCATGTCGCAAAGCATCTTAACATGATCCTTTCGCCTGTGTATGGATGTAATACAACTCCTCCTTTAATTACATTGTTGCAGTTGCTGCAGTTAAGGCACTGGTATGTGCCAGTTTTCTTGTATTTTATGGTCTTCTGTTTCTCGTCTCTGGTATTCACTAGTAGGTCCCTCAGGTTGTTTGTCCTTTGATATGCAAACACAGGTTTGGTAGCAAATAAATCTTTGGTCCTGTTTCATTTGTTAGAATAGGCCAATGTTTGTTAATACACCTTTTTATCTGCGAAATCTGTGTCGAGAATTTAGATACAGCCAAAAGAAAAACAGAGTGGGGTCCACCCTGTAGAACTAAGTGCTCCTCCTTGCTCCTCGTTAGGAGCTAAATTTGTTTCTTTATGGTTTCAAATATATATAGCTAGCTTGTGTACATACTTCAATTAAGCATTTAACTCATTGCTGTAGAGTCCCAGGCTCGTGGGTTTAAGTTTGCAAAAAAATACCAATGAATTACTCTAGGTATATTATAAATAGTTTGTGTTTTAATCACACAATATTTTCAGGCGCATAAGCAATTCCCAAACTTAGAGTATAAGCTATTTTGTCAATGCATTTCGGCGCGGGCCACATCTTCAGGGCTACATTCATCAAAGACAAATATCATCATGTTTCAATTATAAAATGAATTTCAAATATACATACCCCCATGTGCGCAAATCATACATGATGCGTAAATTCATACAGGCGAATGGTTACAGGAGAAAACAAAAAATGTCCTCATTAGTGTCCTAAACCAAATTACTAAATCAACGTATATGCGGAATTTGCATTAACAGCCGAAATCCGTACTACGGGATTACCTTAGTTTAAATTGGAAAGTGGGTTCGCCTTGTGTGTCCTCAATCAAGAGCATGCGGGAAAGATTCCCTATTTAGGAGAAAAGGGTAATAAGTTCCTGTGATCTGAAATTCAAAAGATCACTTCCAGTACAACCGCTAGCTTCGGTTGAAGTATCTTACCTCTGCGCTGCTGCGGTCCGTTTCCTTCAAGAGACGGGTTGCAAATGCGCGCGCCCGTTCTCACTTTCAGTTGTAAAGCTGCCATGGTGATCGAGACGGCGTCCCACGTCCAGGATTGGACGAGGCGGGCGCGCCTCCAGTCCCACCCACCCATGGGTATGGGAGGGCAGGACTGCTGACCACCATGGCAGCCGTACGTGCGGTTAAACTGTGCTCAACCGTATCTTACCTCCAAAACTCATGGACATTATTAAACGTAATAGCTTGTACTCACCAGAGCTATAGATGAATACATGCAAAGGACCCACACAGGTCTTGAAACGTGTGCTGCGGTGCGTAGTGGGATGTGACGTCCCATGTTGTTATAAGATCTCTAATCCTGCAAGAGTGCAGAATAACCTAAATCCTTAAAGCGACAGTGCTCATTGTGTAGATATACTTCTAATCTGAGGGCAACATCAATACAGAGGCATGTCCTCTCCTCCCTTGTGGGGTGGGAGCCAAGAACCGATGATTCAAAGTGAACCACCAGTCTCATCCCTGTGCAGGTACAGATGGTCGAATTCTTTTTCCAATCTAGTAACGGTTAAAGATAATAATTGTATCTGATCATATACACATAGGCATTGTACTGTACGGAACCTTAAGGTGTATCTCCCTGCTTGCATATATATAATAAAATATATTTACCAGGATAAACAGCATGATTAATATGTCAAACACATTCAGTTTCATTGCAAACTAATGTACATCATTATTAAAGAAAACAAGCAAAATTCAACTCCTCATTCAATCCTCTTGGTGTCAGAGTTCCAAGTTTGTCGATCCAGAAGGATTCTCTCTGGTTAAGTCTCTGCTGCAAATTCATGTGTGGTTCTCTTTTCTTCACCACTTCAAGTATTTGAAATCTAATCTGGGATAAATTGTGTTTTTTCAAGTCCCAGTGTCGTGCCACTACCAAATTTTTGTTGTGTTTGCGAATGCAGGAACGGTGCTCATTCCATCTCACTTTTACAGTGCGTGTCAATTGCCCAACATAATCACGTCCACAGGGGCATCTTATGGAATAAATGACATTATTAGAATTACATGTTCCAAAATGTCTACATTTTATTTTTCTCCCGTGTGTGGATGATGTACTATGTTTCCCTTAAGTATGTATCTGCAGTTGGTGCTTCAGGTTTGGGTTTAGAGGTCAGGGTGCTTGCTCTGGATTTGATATCTACCTTGTCAGATGCCATCTTTAGATCTTGATCTTCTTCCGAGTATCGATGGTCTTGTAATTTCTTGTGCAGTTTTGTAAATTCTTTTTAGAATTCTTCCTGATCGCTTATGATTCTTTTTATGCGTAACATTTGTCCGTACTGTAGGTTTCGTAAAGTATTTTGTGGATGAAAGCTCATGCGGTGTAACAGGTTTGATCTGTTGGTTATATATATTCACTTTAACATCCAGGTAATGCCTATTTCCACAGTGAATTGTATCCATTGGTCTATACTGTTAATGTACAAAAGGAATTGATTGAGTGATTCCCTTGTATCTTGCCATATCCCAAAGACGCTGTCAATATAACATAACCACATTTCCAGCGTGTCTTTCCATTGTGCTTTCTCCAGAATGTGAGTAGTTTCAAAACAAAACATGAATGCGTTTGCGTATGATTGGGGCTATGGTCACACCCATGGCAGTGCCTGATACCTGGAGGTAGTATTCTTTGTTGTACGTGAAGTATGAGTTGGTTGCAATAAAGGTCAGCAAAGATAGTAGAAATTCCTTGACTGCTCCTATTTCACCTTCTTGTAGAGGGAGCCACTCCACTGCTTCCTGTCCTAGATCGTGCAGAATACTTGTGTACAGGCTGCTGACATTCATTGCAAATAACTTCGGCTAGTTGGATGTCTTCTAGGATGTTCAAGAAATGTGTATTGTCTTTCACGTATGTTCGTGTCTTTTGGATTATAGGTTGCAAGAAGTAATCGATATATGTACCGAGAGGTTGTAGCAATCCTTCTGTCGCTGACACTATGGGTCTTCCTTTGGGGTTGGTTAGGCTCTTATGAATCTTTGGTTGAAGGTAAAAGTGCGGGGTCACCGGTTGTGGGTTTAGCAGAAATGCTTTTGTTTTTCTTGTGATCATCCCCATATCTTCTGCTTTTGTTATTGTCTTCTACATTCAGATTTGCAATCGTGTGTGTTTTGGAGTACCTAGACTCCCCCTTTGTCGGCAGGTCTCATTGTAATATTTTCATCAGTGTATAGTCCTGGAATGATTGACATTTCTCCTCTGCTGAGGTTCCTGTTCTTCAGTACACCAAAGTGGACTTTCTTCAGGTCTGACAATACCATCTTTTCAGAAATATTGATGGAGGGCACATTGATTGGTGCTATAAAGGTACTCTTAGGTTTGAATTCAACTAGATCTGGTTGTTCTCGCTCTCTAGTGTTCTCATTATCCATTTCTGCAAAAAGCACCTTGAGTTTGAGTTTCCTTGTTATTTTATGTAGTTCAATTTTGGTGTTAAATAAACTGGTCCCAAAAGTGGGTACAAATTTCAACCCTTTTTGTAACACTGTGTCCTCTTGTTTACTCAATATTCTGTTGGAGATGTTGACTACTAGGTTCTTCGAGCCTGAAACCTGTCAAAGTCCTTATTTTCCTTACATAAGGTAGGTCTTAGAGCGATTCTTAATCCGCTTGGGATTCTCTGTGCTTTGTAATAACATCCTAATGTAACTGCATGCAGTTTCCGGTTGATGGCCTTACGGATGGTGTATTCAAGTTGTTTAATCCTTTTATTTGGATCAGTGTGCTGTGTACAGAGATTGGTTTCTTTGATTAGACCAAGTATCACGTTTGCTTCTTCAGCTGAAAAGCATAAAGTGGTTGCCCTTAATTCGCTTAAGTATAAAAGGTGCCCATCTTGTAATCCTAACATTCTATAGTGAAATATTCCAGAGAAAACAAAATCCCAATGCAAGATATGTTTTGATGTCACTTTTTCTGGTCTTGGAGGTAAGTGTCTGCACTTGGAAAATGACAATCTGGGTGAAATCCTTGTAGCCTAACATGTTAGCTGGGCTCAAAAATGCCTGAGCGGTTAGCCTTGACCCTCTGAAAAAAGTGTACCAACTCACAAGTATCACTTCCTTCTGCCCTGAAAAGCAGCACATGGCCACAATAAGGGAACACAACCTCTCGAGGATTGGAACCTCTTACCACAACCTGGCCATGTATTTATTTATTTATTCATACATTTGAAAAGCACCTAAACCCTGGGGCACCAGGGCGCTGTAGTGGAACCAGATACTTGCAGAGACATAGGCAAAGCAGTAAGAGGGTCATAAAACTGCCTCGCATAGTAGACAGTTAGGTAACAGTAATAATAATAATCCTATTTTGTTAGATGAATAGCTAAGTCTTTAAAGCCTTACAGAAAGGCCAGTTGGATTATTCCACCCTTAGGGCAAGGGGGGAGCGAGTTCCAGTGATGCACTAACATTACCGGGAAGCTAGAGCCTCCTCCTTTGATTTTCTTGAATGATGGTGGCACAAGGCGGTGAGAGCGGAGTGCTCTGGTAGTTCTGGTGGACTTGGGTCGGACACATTTCTGAGACAGGTATTCGGGGGCCACGTTTGCCAAACATTTTTGTGTAATGGATAGAGTTTTGAAGATGATTCTCTCTTTGATTGGGAGCCAGTGTACTGCTTTTGTTGCTTCTGATATGTGCTCTTTTTTAGATAGGTTCAGTGCTGCGCAAAGGGCATTGTATTGGATTACTTGAAGTCTGCTAATATTTTGTTTTGAAGTCCCTGCAAAGAGAGTGAGGAATTATCTGGCTGCGTTGATAAGTTTCATTCTATATGCTGTGGAGGATGCAATCACATTCACTTGTATGGAGAGGGTGAGTAAGGCTTCCAGGTAGACGCCTAACTTTTTTAGCAAGGCTGAGACCGGAATTCAGGTGTCATCTATCATGAAAGCTGCAAATTGAGTGTGGAATTTTTTAACATGGCTGGAGTACCGGCTGGCAGAATCTCTGTCTTATCATCTTTGAGGCAAAGGTGATTGTTACCATCCAGGCTTGAATAATTGAATATGTTCTGTTGATCATGAGGGAGTCAGTGTCGTAGACACCCGTAAGTGGGAGGAGGATTTGGGTGTCGTCGACATTGTTTGTGTATGCTATGCCGAAGGAGTCCAGAAGGACAAAGAGGGGTTTGGTGAAAATGTTGTAGAGGGAGTGGGAGATGCAGGATCCTTGAGGCACACCACATGGAATGGGGAAAGAGGGCACACGCCATCTCCAAGAAGACTCTGATGGTTCTTCCCTCCCGGAAGGAGGCTACCCAGGTCGTGGTTTCCGAGGAGAAGTTGGCTGATTCAGTAAGATGGTTGCAAAGAGTTTTGTGATTTACCACGTCGAAGTTGGCCGAGAGGTCCAGGAGAAGTAAGAGGGCTGGTTTCCCTACATCTTTGAAGAAATCCATTTGTATTTCAGGTCTAGTAAAGCTGATTCTGTTTCATGACCTGGCCTGAAACTTGACTGGTGCATCCCCAGGATGCGGTTAGTTTAACTGGATTCAGCCATAGGCTGCTCTGTCAAGGATCTTTAGTAGTAAGAATGGTAATGCTGTAATGGGGTGGTAATTTTTGGGGACTGCCAGGTCAAGCACGGGTTTCTTCAGGAGAGGGAGCACTCTAGATTCTTTACGGCTGGATCTTACTTGGCTAGTGGCAAAGGAACCATGAATAGATCTTGTGATGAACAGGACTAGGTCTTCTGAACAGCCTTTAATAATGTTAGCGTGGCAAATGTAGGATATTGGCTGTTTTCACTTCAGACTCTTCTCTGAAGTAAAACAAGGGGGTGCCCTGAGGAAGTTTGGACAGGTGTGGAATGGGTGTGGTAAACAGGCCTTGTTTTTCAGCAATTGTAAGTTGTTGCGAAGTGATTTTGGAGAGCATAACGTTCTGAATATTAATATACCATGCTTCGGCTTTAGAGACTGGAGTGGGGGGAGTCGCAGGGTTTCTAACTCCCTGAGAAATTTAAAGATCTCCTGAGAGTTTGAACTGGCATTCGTTATTCTAGAATTGAAGGCTATCACTTTGGCTGTGACAATTGCCCGTTTATATTCTTTGGCGATGGAGTTGGAGGAGGCTCTTAATTGGGCAGTGGGGTGCTTTCTCCAGGCGACTTCTGCTTTTCTGTTTTTCATTTGCAGAGCTTGTAGGTCAGGGGTAAACTACAGATTGATATGTCTGGCTAGTTCGGCTCTCCAAGGCACTAGAGGGGCCACCCGGTTTACGGCAGAGGTCATGGTGCTGGAGTACAAGTCTGCTAGCATAGTTTGGTCTGTTGAGACGATTTTCTCTGGTAGGAGAGGGGTTCGATGATGAAAGATTGACTCTTTGGAAGTTTTACAAGAGCTTCGATAGAGGGTAGTGGGCATGGCAGTGAGGGTATGGAGCTGCTGCCTTAGCAAAGGGAGGGTAAAGATGACTTTGTGGTGGTCTGTCCATGGGCATGGTAGAATGGATGTAATGGAGATCTGGTTATTTAGGTCCACTGCCCAGTCCAGAGATCTCCCCTTGTTGTGGGTGGGGGCTGAAATCCAATGGATAAAACCTAGGTCAGTGAGGGCTTTTCCGACCGCTGTGGCCGCAATGTCAGTGGGGTCATTCCGGCCTAGTTTGAGGTCACCAAATATGAGGGTCCTAGTAGTCGGTTTGAGTAATTTTCCTAAAATGTGAACAAGGTTTTCTTCAAAGGTGGTGATTTGGCCTGGCGGTTGGTATAGGATGTGTATAGTGATGGAATATGCCAGGCAGTTGTGAGTTTAACTGTGGGGAGTTCACACTTATCTTCCATTGTGAGGTTAGTCTCTCTAATGTTGAAGGAGTGTTTGTATATCTGTGCGACACCTCCTCCGCTGGGTTTATGTCTGTCCTTTCTGAGGATGGTAAAGCCTTTGGAAAGGACTAGTGATAGCAACGGACCAGAAGCTTGATGAAGCCAGGTCTCGGTTATAGCAAGTATGTCAAAGTTTTGTGTCGTCACCAGATCATGGATGTCAAGGTCGTGGGCCGGGAGCAACCAGGCATTGGTTACTGCACATCTGAGGAGAGCAGGTAGTGATCTTCGGTCTATGGAGATTGTATTGTGATGGGAGATGCATAGTGAGGGTTCTTTAGCAGAGGGCTTGAGTGTAGGTTTAGCAGGAGCAAAGTGTGTGGCTCTTTGGCTAGTTGTATTCCTAGGGCCACTGGCATTGTTGTTAGTTGGGTTAGGCTTGTCTTGTTTCAGATTGTTAGTAATTACTCTAACTTGGCATGGTGGTGTTTTGGGGCCAATGTGCTTGTGGAATCAATGCTCGAGGGGCAAGGGATGCAAGCATTGAGACCAGGACGTGATCTAATGCCTAGGAGGCATTTCTGGAATTAATGGGGGTGGGAAGGCAGTAGGGTTCAGACCTAGAGCACCATGTGGCCAATTTAGGATTCCTTATATTATTGATGGATAGCGAGGCATTGCAGAGCACAGGATGCCTTTTTGGAGTTGTTGATATAATTGGGTCAGTATGACTCATACTTTTACCCACCAGTTGTCGTTCATTGTGGGATTTCAGGGTTAGGATGTCTGGGTTATTCTGGAGTTTGAACCGGTTTTGGATAGGCTTGGATACCGGTGTGGGCCCGAGTGCAACACTGTTTAGTTCACTTTCTGGCTGAGGTTCTCTGGGGTCGTTATTTGTGTTGGTTGGGAGGGATATAGTGACCCTACCTGAGGTGTGATAGATTTGATGCGAGGCAGGCAGAGAGAAATTTGAGGGGGTAGGTGTGGAAGTGTTATGACTTGATGGTCGTGAAGATTATGGGGCCTCTGTCCCCAAGTACCACACAGGGAGATACAAAATAACTCCCTGAGTGATCCTTGAGGCCACAGGTATTTGAGTGCCGGAAACCAGGAACCAGGAACACCAGACACCCCCGACCGCTGAAAGGCAAGCAATGGGTAAGTACAATGACAAGCGAACTAATGAAGAGCAGAATGTAACTTAATACCAAAGGGCTTACCAAGGTGGAGGAGCCTGAGTCCTAAGTAGTACAGATAGGATAGAAGGTGTTCTGTGCAGCTGCAGCGTGTAACTGGCAGCGGCAGGTAAAGTGTCGCACTGGATAGCAATTTATATGGATTTGCACCGCAATATTTGGGTGGGCGGGGATGACAAGTTTGGGAGTAGCAGAGGCGGAGATACGTAAGCAGTCCGTGAAGAGTTCCGAGGCGAGACCAGCCGTGTACGCCGAAGCCAAGGATAATCCAAAGGAATCCAAAAACATTCCAAAGAGTCCTGTGACGGCAGAGCAGTACGACGACCAAGGGCTTAACAAAGGGAGTCCAAGAAAACAGTCCGTAGTTCAATACCGTGATCGTAACACCAGAAAATGCCAAACAGTGCTCGAATGAGTCAGCTATAAAGCACTGAATGAGCGTTCCCTCGCAGCTTTTGAATGGGCAGAGGAGAGTCAGGTGACAGCGTCACATGATGCGCGATACTGCATGCTTCCTCGTCACGTGACCCAAAGTATCAACATACTGTCGGGTCTTCCTGGACACGTGACGATGCAGCGGGAGGAGTCAGCGGCTCCGTCGGCCAGCTACGAGACGCCAGGGTAGCTGCCACTGATGAGATGAATGTAACAGGTTAATGCGCCCATAACCAACAGGCTGCCTCCATGTGCTCTTCCTGTGCATGACAACCTGCCGCTGCTGCCGCTCTGCATGATTAAGTGGGGAAATCAAGAAGGGCACAGAATGATTCAGAGACACCCTTAGTGTGAGATCCTGGGGAGGTCTAGCATGAGAGTTGAGAAGGTGAAACACCAAGTAAATGTGTCCATAAGGTCAAATCCAAGCATTGGTCAGTGATGGTGAGACAATAGTGAATCGAGACAACTCCTGTAGTTCAAGATGTGAAGGGGGAGTAGCAGAAAGGATAAGGGAGATGGGAAGAGGAAAGAAGAGAGCTGACAAGCAGGGCGAGGGGACATAATGAGGGGCGAGAAAGGGGGTGATGGAGTGGGAGGGGGGCACAAGGACATCACATGGGACCAGGAAGGGGGTGGGCCACGGAGCACCTTTCCTCACCCCAGGACCGGAGAAGTTGATATTAAAGCCTGAATCACCAATGAGTTATCACATCAATACGAGCTTCTGGACTACACTGATAAACCTGGGACAGTCTCTAACCCAAAGGAAATATAATGGAGAAGGCCTCTCATAAGCCAACACAAAGTATGATGTACACAAATAAATTCAGAAGCTTTAGGCTGTTTGACAAAATCTGCTGCCTGGCTCTGCGTAGAGGTGGAAGAGTGGGACCAGAGGGCGAGTAGCTGCTAAAGCCAGTGGATTTTGGGCCAGGTGGCAGAATGAGGAGGATCCTCGAGGCATTTTCCCACTGCATGGGCTGCTTGGCCGGAATCAGTCACACTAGGTTCACTGAAACCTCTCCACTTAGTGTGGCAGATGTTAGGGAACCCTTCCCACGCCTCAGCCCACACAAACCCATGCCCAACCACCTAAACATCCCCCATATAACCACAAGTGTCTTTGATGCTTGCAGCACCCACAAGGCTTGGTAACCACACCAGGGGCGCCACCAAGGGGTGGCCAGGGGGGGCCATGGCCACCCTTATAAAAATGCTGGCCCCCCCATCGGCCACCCCACGAAAAAGCAATCAAAAAATGTATATTTTTTTTTTTCCGCACTGAACTGTGCATGGACAATAACATGTCCAGTTCAGTGTGAAAAAAAGTGTATTTTTTTGCTTTTATGCCATGGGACCCAGGAACTGCCCGCGATGGTCTGGTGTCAGGGCCGGACGGCCCGGGAAATAAAGACAGCCTGAGCCTGGATGCGTGCATTTCTGCTTTGGCTCGCACTTCCAGGCTGTGTTTATTTCCGGATTTCCTCCTCAGGCTGCATGTAGGTTGTGCAGGATTGGCATCATGGCTAAGAGTATAGGTGCATTTGTAGAGCTCCAGCATAACGCTAGTTTGCAGGTAAGTGACATCCAGAGGAACATTTTCATAAAACATTATCCTTTGACGGATATTTAATTATCTTAACTATATTATTAGGATTAGATACTTTAACCGCTGGGGTGCTCAGGCATGTAGGGGACTATGTGAGACAACCTATATGATGATGTTGGTCAAACAGAACAAGCATATGCATGAACACTTTTACAAAACGGTAGCTCTAAGGCTAAACTCTGCTGCAATCTTGCAAACCAGGCCAGCGGTAGATGAGGATTTTCTATCAGAGGAATACACTTTTGTGGCTATCGGATGAGAAGAGGTGGCACAGTTATCCACCACATGTGATAATGGATGTAGTGAAGGGGTGTCACAGTGAGTTATGTTTACCCTCAGCTCATTCACATGCACTTATGCCACACAGGAAGAGGTTGTCTGTGCTAACCTAAGACCACCAGTCACCTTGCAAATCTGTGACAGTTAAAGAAAGCAGCACAATAAAGCACCCTTTGAAATGTGTATTCATACACATAATGTCTAATAGATTAGGCTATTCTTTGATAAAATAGGCTGGGTTCCCAACTGGGATTATGGCGAAGGTGGACTTCTAAAATCCGTTAAGGATTCCACTGAGAAGTGGGACTGGGTCACCAACCATGGTAAGGTAGCGAATATATAATCCTTGCGTACCTTTTCTAAAATGCCTTTTGAGTATAAAAAAATGCAAAGGTATCTAAAGCTGTTTCCTTGTCCTGCTACCCGCAGAATCTTTATGGATATAAGACTTAACCGTCTGAATGTCCTAGAAATAAGAGGGCATGGACCGGTATTCCTGAGGAGATGAGAAAATGCAGACTATGCTTGGATGGTAACTGCATAGAATCTGCTAGACATATATTGACTTGCTGTGTTAAAATGAGACCAATATATATGGCTTAGATGCATAACAGGGTATAATAAAAGTCTGATAATTGCCATCACCCAAATTTGGCTTCATGCAAATGAATTTATATGCAAATTTGAAGACGATGTGATACTGTTGATAAGCCTGGATAAGGGTCTTGTTTGTGTCCTGTTCTTCTGGTCATGACCGATAAGGCATTATAAAGTTTTTATAATCAGATCAGTAAGAAACTGTTTTCTTTCCTTTGTGTTATATTGATTAGGCTGATTTGTTTTATGTTTTTTGATAATGTTAATTTCTTCTCTTTTATATATCGATTTTGTCCTTTAAATACGATTGTAAATATGTATATGTGTTAAAGTTTATAACTAAAGACACAATAAAAAGAAAAAAAGAAAATGTCTAATAGCTTGATTTGCTAAAAAGTAAAGTTTGCGTTGTTGTCCTTAGTTGAATGTTCTTAAAACCATGCACAACACACTGGAGGTTTGTGACGAATCTCCAGCCCTAAGTGAGTTTACTATACAACTTCTTTTATTGTGCGTCTTAAAGCACTGAAAATAAAGTGGATAAATAGATAGTTTGCCTTTTGCATCTTATAGTTTTCCATTGTGGAAAATAAAGGTACTCTGATATTATTTTATCTCAACATGCTGCTACATGGATTCACATGTCATCATGATGCTTTATTATGCAATTTATGTATTTTACAAGTAAACTCTATAAGACAGTATCAACGTAGGCCTCGACTCTCAAATCTTTATTATTTCTTCCAAGTAAAGCATGGAAGAAGGTGGTCGTGCCTAAATTGGAGAGTGGGTTAAAATCCCTGCTTCGCTGTTTAGCATAAGCTTGTTATCCAGGGCAAATTATGCAATCTCACCCTGACTTCAACTGCAAAACTTGGAGTGCTTGTCAGTGATTATGTTTCACCCTTACAATAGGACAGTTTTAATAATTGTAGGGACAAATTGGTGTAGCCTGGTGCTCCTCTGCTAGTGACTCGAATACTGTCACATATCATTTCATGATTGCTGCACTGGCCCTTCCCCAATCTCCAATCACTTGATTTGACAGGCAGTCAGTCTCACCAGCCAGTCAGTGCACCAGAGTATCTAGTATAGCAGACTAACTGTGGTTGAACCAACATTACATTTTCTCCCCTGTTGCTCCCAGCCACGGAAGTTGCTTGTGCCATCCAGAGTACTGCCCCACACTCTGCAATGTCCTGTTATGCTATGATATTGAGTCTTCCATTGCACACCTCTGCCATAATGCAGTAGCAGTGGGATAAGGCCAAGATTGCTTTGTTACAACATTGATGCTTGCAGACCTTAAAACATATGGCTCTGTACGGTGAACGTTTTAGATATTTTTTCAGCTGTGTGGCGCACTGGTTATATGCGTTTCAGGTAGCTCAGGTACTTGTTTGTATGATTGACAGAAAATTGAAGCGTTTTGCTTCTTGTTTTTGACACCAACTCACTAGAGAGCCAAAGACCAAAGGAGGGATGGACCAAAGGTTCACCTGCAAGGGAGCAAAAGACCAGAGGAGAGCTCACCAGAGCAGCCAAGGACCAGAGGGGCAGCTTACCAGAGAGGTTCACTTTTACCTTAGTTTTACTTCATTCCATTTTGTAAGCTGAAACTACTGAACTGGAGTACAACTAGGAATGACAGGGCTGTGAGGAGGGACACTTGAGGGTGTTTTATTTACCATCCCACTGACTGCCCATGGCCATGATTATTCTTATGGCCAATCCCACCTACTACCTGAAGAGTAAGAGCATTCCTAAGAAAGTCTAACTTTTGAACTGCCTGGGTTTTTCTATGCAAACTGACAGGTGGTGAATTTACCTGGGTTGTGTTCTCAGTGAAACAGAAAATGGTAAAGGAAAGATGTGTTGCTCAAACTTACAAGTAACATTCTGAAAAGTAAATTGGGGATAGCAGAAGAGTTGCCCTTTCAGAAACTGAAAATCAGCCTTTTGGTAGACCCTCATCTTACTATCAACCTGACTTCCCTAAGATTCTTTTGTGGAGACCAATGTGTAAAATTTACCACTGGGTGCATTCCCATTGTCAATGCAGTCCAATGGCAAGATACATCTATTATTCTATTCCTACATAAGTCAAACACTGCTGAGTGCACCATATTCGATAGACATGTTGGCAATTAAAAATTCATAAGTGAGGATTTAGGGGATTCTCTGGCTATGATATGATATATTTTATTTGTATTGCACTCATAGACAAGTGTTTCAGAGCGCAACGAGGCAAGGGATGGGGACAAGGGAAGACAAAACAACAATCTTACTAGACCCAGTGACATTGAGAATGTGCACGTGCAGGGGGGAGCAAAGGGGGGAAGTGCAAGGGAGAGTGGAAAAGAGGAAAATGATGAGCAAGGGGTACAACAATACAAAAGGTATTGCAGCCAGCAAGGTGGCAAGTGCAGGTTTTGAGTGCAGACAAGGGGTGTCTGGTAAGTGCAGGTAAGGGGACTGTAGGGTAACAGATACAGACCCAAGTGCAGGTGTTGTCAGGGGCAATGCGGGTGAGTGGCTGGGTGGGCATGGACCTCGGCCCGAAAGCAGTGGGAAAACCAGCAGGTGCATTGTGCCAAAGCAGACAGATCAGCAGGGGAGAGGGGGAGATGGTTCTCCTCAAGTTTCAGAGTGGCAGGGAGGCTGTTGAAGAGGGAGGCCCCTGCTGAGGAAAGAAATCTGCCACCAACTCGTTGCTTGGAGAAGCGACAGATCCTGAGGGAGTTGGAGGTGGAGGAGCGAAGAGATCGAGTTGAAGGTATTTAAGGAGGGAAAGTTGAAGGTATTTTGGACCCAGGCCCCAGAAAGCCCTGTGGACAATGGAAAGGGTCTTGAATTGAATCCTTGCAGCCACTGGGAGCCAATGAAGAGATTTCAGGGGCGTAGAGATATGATCCCAGGCCTTGAGGCTAAGGACAAGTCTCGCACAAACAGGATTGTGGAACTGAAAATGTTAACCATACTGATATTAGTCTATGTGCATCAGATAAATGAATTAGTTACAGTTAAATAATAAATGGAACTATATCAATATGGAATTCCTTAACTCTCATATATACATAGTTTTCAACTGGTCTATATACTATATCGGCATAATAGATTTCCGGAAATTCAGCTATGTGTTTGTTTTGGTGTGCCACCCCAAGATTTCCTGTGGCCTCATCAGGCCACCCCTATAAAAAATGTCTGGGGGCGCCACTGATTACCACACACATTCACATTCAGTGCAGTGTCCCGGATCTTGCACAGGTATGAGAAACTACCTGCGACAACCACAGATCCACCCGCACAGCCCTCAGACATGTGAAAGCAGGAAGGAGATATGGAAATTCCAGAGAATTGAAGAATACACTGAGGGGCAAAACCAGACACACAAGAATGCAGTTATTTACAGCTCGTACTTGAACAGTCATCTTACACATTGTCCTTGCACAGCCTGATGGCCAAAAAGAACCCAGAATGGCCACAATAGCAGATGTAACTACAATGGAAACTGTGAGCCCCAAGTGACCTACAAATATTCACGGATTTGCCAACTTTTCTAGGAGCTGCACAGTGACTTTTGAACCCTAACCTGTCCCTTATCCAGAAGTTCACCCTAGACTAATGCACAGTTAAGTAAATGTTTGTGGGGAATAACACCCAACTAGAATTTCCCTGTAACTTGTCCTGTGATTGAAGCATTTCACAGCAATGGCATCAGCGTGGGCTTTGGGCTGACATCATTCATCATGAGTTTAAATACTAACATCGTAATGATAACATCATTTTCAGGACTCTTAAATTAAATATAAAGCAAACTTGAACACCTCTTTCCCCCTTTCTCTTTTCTTCAGGCCACCAGATTGCACTGGCAGGGTTGTCTGCACACTGACATATGTTTTAGATGCACTTTACCAAGAAAGTTCTGGTGGGCACCTATGATCAGGAGGTCCTCCCTGTCAACGTTGGAGCCCACTATCACTGCAGTGGGAGGCTCTGGCTTTGTTAAGAAATTACAGCATAAAGCATGCAAGAGTCAAGTGAAATATCAATCATACGTACCAGAAGAGAAGATTTTGATCAAAAAAAGAAATATCTGTTCTATTGTATCATCGTAGAATGGAGATCCTTTCCCAAGGTATGTTTCCCACATCATCTTTCCATCCATCAAGGCATTTGTCATGGAATTCTTCTAGGCTCAGTTCAGAGGTCTTGTGCTCTAGTAAGTGCTGCGTCATCTTGAGATCTGCAATGCCTACACTTGCCCGAAACATATATATATATATATATATATACATATATATATATATAGAAAGAAACCTACCTTTGAAATGACATCTTAAAGAAGCCTTTCAAAGGAGCTGTGTCAATTTTTGTCCACTGTAACTGGTAGCATTTTATTTATTGCTGTTTGCGTGCCTTTTTGATTGCCAAGTACACATTTGTCACCCGCTTGCCAATGATGACACCAAGCCAAAAATAACACTGTTAATCTCTGTAGTTTTCAACATGATGTTGGTGTCACAGGAGAGAGAGACACAAGATGAGACTGAGACTCGAAAGGCCTTAGAAGAACAAGAGATGTATTCTATTGTCACAGGGACATTGCAGTCTCTCAATCTTTTCAGTGGGTACAGAACAACACTTTTACAAATGTCTCTGCAAGGTTCTCTTTCAAGGCTGGTTGAAGATCCACTGACAAACTGTGATTCTTGCCTTTGTGTTTCAGGTCTCCAGAGATGACTGAAACCACTTCCAGTTCCTTCGGGTTCTAAGCACCACATCAGTGGGCCTGGATGCTCAGGGGTATTAATTTTCTTGATGCTCCAGCACCTGCACAGGTGTTTCCAGCCACTACAGGCAGTTGCCCATCCTCTCAAACAGGCATGATGGCTGGATAGTCACAGAGGAAGGGTTACCAGAACCTTTCTCTTTCAGTGTGTGGGACTTACTCTCAGCAGTGTCCCTCATACGGAAGTGTATAAGTTGCCTGCCCTTCGATGGTGTTGCACCGATTTAATCATCCTCCACCCTTGTCCAATCTGGCCAGCTGCAAACTTGTTGGGAAGGAGAAAGATAGAGCAATTGAGTTGAACTCATCGTGCTATTCTACCCTTTCCCAATCACCTATTATGTTTCCTACTACTGCACCGAACTCTTCACCTCTGTCAATCATGTTTTCTGATCATTTACCATAGAGAGTCTCTGTCCTGAATAGGTCTCTTGCTGATATTGCGGCAGTGGACTCAATAATGCAGCCCACATTCGTGGCCATGAATTTAGTCCTCTCTACAATGTTAAAATTATACAAACTTATGGATGTAAAGCTGCACATACAGGCAGATACACTGGACACTATATTAAAGTAACAAAACGAAACAAACTTACTTTTAAACAAGCATTTATCAAAATGTATGTACCCATACATCAGAAATGCAATTACTGACTGGTGATTGTGGAAACACTTGGCCGCTGCCATTAGTGACCGCTTGTTCCAAACCGATAGGAACAATTCTGAAGACTATTCCTCCAAGCCCTGCTAGCAATGGGCCTTCTTATGTAAGTAATTTGGACATTGCAAAAACCTGCAACTGTGCCCAAATTACAAACACACCGTTTTCTGCTCACAGCATCTATAGGAAGCCAAACCGAAAAAGGAAGCACCTACTGTTTTATGGATGAATGCAGAGGCACCAATTGAATTTCAGGATCTTTATCAAAGAAAACTGAGGTGACAGCGAGAATGAAAAAAACAAAAAACATTAAGAAATCTTCTCTGCCATCTAATGCTGCATCTAAATATTTTATTAGGAATCTATCTAGACCAAATAAACAAATCACAGATGGTAGTGCTGCAATAACTAAGAAATATTTAAACATTACCAAAAAAACTGACAACAAAATAAAAAAAGGGAGTTTGCAAACAACAACTGAGATCCTAATACAGGAGCCGTTGGCCGAACTTCTGGAGGTTATACACGAACATGATGAAAATACAAAAAATCTGCAGAAGGAAGACGAGGCTTCACAACCGGTAGCTCAACGGTCAGTCCTTGCTAACCAATGTATCCTAGAAACATCAGATACTCAGGACAAAAGACTTGCTGACATAGAAAAGTTAATACTTAATTTATTTTAAGGTTCTGGAAATGTTACACACTCTAAAGACCACGTAGTTGTCCCTGCTGTACAAGGTCAAGTAGAAACACATATACAAGAGGTACAGTTGACCTGAAAAAAAATCAATATACGCCAATGACAACAGAGAACGAAAAAACACACATGGAACAAAACAGCAAACCGAGGCAACATTCTCCTCGATTTTCCAATGATCCTCATTTTCACACACTGATAACACAGTGTAGACCAGATCTTCAACAAAGATATGGGGCCTCATTACGACCCGGGTGGTAAGCGGTTACCGGTACCGGTAAGGGCACTGGTGCCGGTAATCCTATGGCAGGCTAGAGACGAAATATACAATCTGGGCTTTATGTTGACTTATGAGTCTTTTAAAAAATACAATACTACAATGGCCAACGGCAAAGACCTTTCAACAACTAATACTATGCATCGTTTAGCTGGAGATATTAACACAAAATCTGCACCACAGCTTCATTCCAGGTCCAATCAGTTTCAATCAAATATCCAACAATGATGTAATGAGGATGCATAACCACTAAGAGTAGACTCAGAAAGAACATTTAACCTTTTATAATGGAACACTCGTGGACATAGCCACTTCCTTAACAGCAAATCTAGTGGTCTAGATGGTTACGACATTATAGTATTGCAGGAAACGTGGTTGACGTCGTCCCCGGTCTGGAATAATAATTCTATTTTGATCAATCCTGCAATAACTAGAGCAAATGGCAGACAAATGGCTGGTCTACTTGTTGCCATTAAAAATTCAATCGGCTTAATGCTTAAAAATTGGGCTCAACCCAATGCATATATCCAGTTGGTAAAAATTGTGGTTCCACCCTATGCTATTGCTTTAGTTAACATTTACTGGAACCATATAACCATAGCGAATGAACCATTTTTCAATAGCATTTGATCATGGATTTGATCGTGGCTGATCCGTCGATCACATCTACACTAATTGTAGGTGATCTCAATTTACATGATTTAACGAACACTACATTGTTATTCACTCAAACAGCTTCCAGATGGTCCGAATTTATGGCAAATAGACACATGCTGCTTCTACTTAATGGAGCAGTAGAGGGAGATTTGCCTGCTAAATCAACTTGGCATAGACAATCTCAACAAGCAATTTTAGATTATATATATGTAGATCGTAATACCTTTTGCTGTGTAAACAATTTTAGCATTCAAAAACAAAACAAGAGTGACCATGATCAGTGTATTGTATCCTGGAAATGGACTATAGATGATGCTGAGCTGTCAAAAAATATTATGAGTGGTCAAATAATAGTTAATAGTGGGCGTAATCGCCTAATTTGGAATGCTGATCGGTTACAATATTTCTATGAGAAGTTAGAATTTAACAGGGCCCGTGACTTCAAGTGTCTTCTGCTGTCTATCACCCTGGTGTGAGGCTGAATTTGTTATGTCATTGCTGCCTTTGAAACACTGACTTCAATGACATCTCCTGTTGAGAGGTCCTGGGTGTGGAGACAAGATGTGTTATCCATCCTTGCTGGAAATCAATAGAGGCCAGTCCTGGCTATTGTCTCACTGGGGTGAGTGAAGACAGCCAGGCTATCCATGAATCCATATTGCCCTGATACTACTGAGGTGCACAGGTTTGACACTTGCATGGTATCAAAATTGCTGTGGCTTTAATAATTGTGTGCTATTATCCTTCATTATATCATAACAAGGGACAGGTTATTTTAGAGGTTGTCATTCCACCAGACTGATTAGGCAGACAATTATTATATTTGAGATCAGTTGTGCAGAAGTTTTGCAGAAGTTAAAATGCCCTCAGTGACTTTGGGTCACAGCAACTGTCAGCGGTGCACATGTGACCTGTGCGCCTGCCCTAATCCACTGGAGAGAAGGAGCTGCAGCTTTCAGGAGACTGGTTTAGCAAAGGTACATGAATGCACTATGTTTTTGGCAAAGAGCTTAATGAATGGGGAGTCTGATTAGCAGAATCCCCTATGAGAAACAGAATTACCTGCATCATTTTCTAATTGAAAAAAATTGTAAAAAACCCAAGGTTTTCAAACGCTCAAGGATGTTAATCCATCATAGTTACTTTCCTCCATACAAAATCAGGTGGAATTGAAGAGTTTCAGGTTTGAAATTCAGCATTTGGCGAAGCAGTAAAACATGTAGTATTTCTGAATAATGCATGTTCTATCACTACTGCCAAACTCGTAATCACTTTTGGCTTCTAAGTGTGCTGTTGGCATCTTCTGCCCTTAGAGCAGATGGAACATGTATCTTAGCGAGTCACTGTTGCTGGCTTGAGAAGCAATGATTCTTAATGTGAAATAAAGAGGGTCAAAATGCAGACTGTAACCAAGTATTAAGTAATCCAAATTAAAACAATAAAACAAAGTTTGCAAAGAATACATAATTGGCATGGAGTCAGGGAGGGGTATGGAGAGAGGGCGGTGCAGATCAACTAGAGCCAAATGGAGCATACCTGGTCTCCCGCATTAGTCCTGAACCAACTTTCCTTCATTTCAGATAATTTGGGCTTATGGCATAGGCCTGTATGCTACAAAGAAGTCTCAATGAAACAAATCTGTATATGGTGTTTTGTATCAGTGTACTCAATGAATAGTCTGATATTTGACTTTATTTTTTGGTTGATAGTAATGTACTCTTCCTTTTGCTGCAATATAAAATGGCACTATACGTCCTAAAGAGCCTACCAGCTGAAGACTCAAACTAACAATTAATGTCTCCGGGTGTGCATGTTCCTAACAGGTTTTAAGGTTTGGTCAGAGATTTCAGCAAAATTCCTATCTCATCTCCACAGAAAGGTTAACAGAGAAATGTTGTCCCTCGAGGCTACAGGAGCAAACATAAGCTGAGTCTGGGTAGGCTGCAGAGACATTAAATGCTTATATTTACCCATCTGTCATATCAACGTGTGTATCACCACAGAAAGGTTAAGAGAGAACTGTCAGCCCTCCAGGCTACAGGTGCAAACAACATCAGCTGAGGCCTGGCAGGCTACAGGTGCAAACATCAGCTGAGGCCTGGCAGGCTACAGGTGCAAACATCAGCTGAGGCCTGGCAGGCTGCAGAGGCATGTAAGGCTTTTAGCTACCCATCAGTCATCCTCTTTAGAGAGGTTCACGAGTCAGCCGGTGGAGAGAAAGAATAAACAAGTATTGACTGACTTTAATCATGTGCTGAATACATACATCTATTGCTGACACTGTGATAGGAGGTGCAGAAAGATGTGACTTTAATGACCATGGCATTAACATTTCACTGATATCTGGGAAGGGGGTGCTGCAGAATATATACATGTGTGTGTTATATGGTATGCTAGGTTGCTAGGAACATTTTCTCTTTTTGGCAACTTTCCCAGTTTCCCTCCATAGTCTATCGACACCTAAACGTTTTGCTTTGGTTTTTTCGCCATGTACTGACTTTTTACAGTGAAGGGAGCCTTCAGCTTCCCTCCACTGGGCTTTTGCTGACATGTTATGGGGAAACCGACTTGTCCTACAGGTTGTCAGTACAGGGAATCTATGTTTCCATCAGTCTTTTGAATTTGTTACTTAAAAAAAAAAAAACATCTCATCATTGCACAATGCATCTTCCAAGGCAGTGCTATGGGGTTTCTTTTGTATGACTCCAGACTACATTCATAGGGATATTTTGGTTATCTAGGGTGTTCCTAAGGACAAACTAGTGGCAGCTGTTACTTTTTCATACTTTTTACTGTACTTTATGTTAGCCTTATCACATTAACCACATTTGTCTAATAACAGTGGCTAGTGTCCCAAGATGGCCACGCCACAAGGTGTTTTGTTTGTTCCTTGACCATCTTGTCCTTTGGCCTTCCTCCTGCCCTGCCAGGTCAGGAAAATCATATTACAATGCAGGGCTGCACAGACACAGCAGGAAAACAGTACTTCAGCTGACTCCAAAAGGGTCACTGGGCCTTTTGAAGACTTGATCCTTGCGCAAAGCAAACACCTGCTGGTAATATAAATTAGAGGCAGTGCACAAAAAGCCTGCCCATTGACATTGATCTGATCGTATGTCAGCAAATGAGAGAACCTGATGGAGAGTGGGAAAAGCTGGAGGCAGATGGTGATCACAAGATGGACAGATGTTCCTGAGAAGCAAAGAGGGCAGGGAGAGGGTCAAGAATAAGACCAAGCACTGACCACTGCAAAGGATGCTGGGATTCATATCCCTGATAGTGCTGTGACAGTTGTAGAATGAGCTGGGAGTTATATCCCTGATGATCCTGTGAGACTGACCATAGCTAGCAGGGCGCACCATCTCTGAAAGTCACAAAGCAAGAAACTATAACTAACTGAGGGCTATATCCTTGGAGATATGATACAAGTTCCAGAGTGAACAGGGATCACCTCCATGAAGAGAATAAGCTAGGGCCCACATTCCTGACAACACTGAGGGCAAGCTGTATGGGGTGATCTGGGCACTATATCCCTGCACTGAGAGAATGAGTTGGCATAACACACACGGATGCAGAGCTGATAATGAGCTTGGACCTATATCCTGGGAGACATTGTGACAAGTGTTTTAGGCACTATAGCCTTGATACTGAAGAGAGAAGCAGGGTGGGCACTATAATTCTGAGCCTCAGGAAAGAAGCATTCTAGGCACTATATCCCTATGACTTCCAAGCAAATTATTATGTTTGGATCACTGGGAGGATGGGGCATTTCTCATCACTATACATTTCCCTACGTCGATCCTTGAACCAAGATAAATAATGTGCTTGGCACAGTAACCTGAAAATCGTAGGGACGCTACCAGAGTCCTGGGTCCCTAGGAGGAGGGGTCCTCCACAGGCCCTATTTATTTTCTTATTCCCTGTAGGAACATGCCCCTGAGAGGAGTGACATGTGAATTGAAATGTGGGATGCATTTCATCCCTGTAGTTTATTTTCAGCCAACCTAACTATCATGATCAATACTTATAGAAAAACATTGTTTGTGGTCACGTGCATTTTCTTGACAGCCAAAGATATATGTTGATGGCTGATGTCCGATTACTTTGCATACAATTTTGGAAGATGTGGTAGCATTAGCCTGCATTTTAAATCGAACGAGCTGTATTCTCTACACTAGATGAAATATATTGTCGATATTTAAGCTTGTGTGTTTGGCAAATACCTTGCTTTTCACCAAGTAACCTGAGATTATTCAACCCATTACAATTTTCAATTCCAATTCCATACACCCTTTTTTACAGGATGACTTCACCTAGTGAGAGTAGACATTTCTGCAAGTTCCTCCTCCTCGCCTAATGTGACCCCACTAGTCATAAGACTCCACCCACACAAAAGTAGGAACCTTCAGCGCTTCTTTACTCGCTGCATAACTTTTTCTCGCCCATGACACATTAGCAGACACCTGCTACCCTTCCCTGTATCTGCTCATGGTCGCCTAACAAGAATGTCACCTAGTCGGCCAGCCAAGCCTGCATAACCTTTTTGTTTTACTGTTTTCTGGTAATTTCAGTGTAACCGGATTGCAACAGGGCCCAGATGCGCATGGGTTTGGGCGCTTTACAAATGTAAATTAATAAATAAATATGATGAGTTTTATTTTTAGCAATGCTAACAAGTTTCAAAGATTTGTAGGCCTCCTCTGTAATTGTTGTTAGGGAGAATTCTCTGTTTAGGCTGAATTTTCTAACCTAGTGAGTCCCCCAGCAGCTTTGCTGGATTTCTGGAGTTTGTTTTTTTCCATCCTGCCAAGAGTGAGACTCTTTTCTCCCACTCTTGGACATGTATGTGTGTAATTCCTTTGAAATGTCAATGTGTTCGATGGGCTATGGGGTCTTTTACTCCATAGGGTCTCATATATTTTTCTATGTGTGTTACACCGCACCCTACGTGTTGTAAAACGGGGGCGCCCTAGCGGGTCCCCCGCCATAGACTCCATACCCGGGGACTGACTACTGTCTCCCCGGGCATGTAAAGTCACCATTGGCTTTACTAGACCTAAATTTACTAACAGAACTAGTACCAACCATCTTATTGTGGACGTACTAGTAGGGGTAATTCGATTACTCCTGGATCTGTTACTCGAGGGGGAACTGTCCCGTCCCCCCTCGTCGAGTTTTGGCTAGTGGCAGTGGAAACTACTTGTTATGTTCGATCCCAAACATAACCCTATGGGATTCGTCCCATTGTTGGAGATTGATACTTTTTCTCATTAATCTCTGACGTACCACCGATCTACTTATCTTAAATAAGTTTATCGAGTGGTATTTTCAGCCAGAACTCGGTTTTAAAATGGCGTCTGTGTTCGTCTCTGTGACTGCTAAACCAAAGGTTGAGCCCTTTGTTCCACTTTTGGCGGGCCTCGGTACAGAGACCCTCCAAAGTGGTGCCATTCTGTCTGGGTTACCTCAGGGGTGTGGGAGGGGGTTTAGGCGCCCTGGACCGAGTTGCCTTGCCAACTCCGGTCGCACTCTGGAGTGATTGGCCCAGGTGGTGAGCCTTCCCGCTCACCACTTAGCATGTGTTGATTGACAGCTAGGCTGAATGAATGGGGGTTTTCTGCATAAAAGCAGGGCTATTGGGACTGGATCTTCAGAAGTCGCCACAGGACCTAAGAATCCGACGAGGGTAACGCTGAGCCGACCTGCACGACGACACCTCCGGTGGAGCCCTGCGGAACCGACTCACCACTTCCCGACGACAGAGGAGATCTCCCTGCCGGAGAGTCTCTTTCCCTGACTGGTGGGAACAACCAGTCCCCTTTGCTTTTTATTCGCCTCAGGACGCAGTGGTCGAATTGCCCGTGCAGAGCACCTCGGCAACCGGATAGCCACTACCCCTGTTCCGCGACCAAAAGGTGGTGCCTTGTGACGGAGCACTCCGCGGCTGGTCTCTTCCCTGGTGGTGCACCGGACTTTACTTTCCTTCGACGGCGAGATCATCTCTACTCTTGGCCAAGACCCGACGTGCATCCACCACCAGGAACAACTGCCCCCGCCGGAGCTGCCCTCCACAACAAGGTACCGTGTCCGCCTGGCTTCCCTTTCGTTCGGTTCGAATGAGGTGTCTTAATCCTCTCCGTTCCGCTGGGTCGCCTCCAAGCTTTGCTCATTCTTGGTTCTGAACTGGTTCAATCTGCCGATAACAATTTGCTATAAAGACTTGAATGCATCTCCACTAGAGACTTTTCGGGACATCGCGCCTTGCCTCTCTACGAGTGGGCCTGGCCTCTGAACTTTATGATCTATTGCGATTCTTGCCTTCCTGCCTTGCATTTTATCCGCGTAGGATTGAACTGTGTTGATTTCATAACCTGCCTATCTTTTTCTCTCCCTTCCTAACTAATGTTCGAGTGTCATCTAGGTTGAGGTATACACCTCTGTCTGAAAATAAGTGGTACCGGTAGAACCTAGAGTTGTCGATATTTTGCTAGGGGGATTGATCGTTTTCTACTTCGTAGAGTAATTGTGTTTGATTTGTTTGCCGTGATTTGCTTTAGTGTTTTCCATAGATGTTGTGTTAGAAATAAATACCTTGATATCTTTACACTAAGCCTCGTTGCGTGTTTGCTTGTCTTGCTGTGAAGAATTGCCCTATTTTGTATACTCCACATACTGCTCAACTTTTCTTGAGAGAAGTCTGACTGCTCAGCCACAGCTACCAAGTGAATCTGTGTGGTACAGGCTGCTACCAAGTGGGTTCACCGCCAACGCCTGTAGTCCTAAATCTTTTGCAGTGGTCCCAGAGGGAACTGCACAGGTTGCCGCCTAACACTGGTGTACAGCGGTGGGATTTGTATCGAGTATACAGTTTAGAGTGCTTTTCGACACTGTAGGATAACTAACCACAAAACTTTGCACAAAAAGCAACTTTCAAAAAACATGTCTACGATGGAAACTTACAGTCAAGAGTCTTTGTCAGGTGAAAATACTGAGAGTTTGCGAGCTCTCTGTAGGCAAGCAAATCTTCCTGTAAGAGGCAAGAAGTTAGAACTAATAGAGAGATTGCTGGCGAACCAAAGTCTGGGTACTGGTTCAGAGGAACCAATCTCCCCAGCGAATGTAGACGACAGTAATGGTGTTGATCTGAATCGTAATTCTGATGATAGCGATGAAGAGGCTGACGAGGACGGAGAGGCTAACAAAACTGTCTCCCCCGCTCCTCTACCTGCCTTACCAGCTGTGCCTACGGGGCCCATACCAGGTCCCACAAGTAACCCTGCTTATTTTGAACTTGAAAAAATGAAGCTTGAACTAGAATACAAACGGTTCTTGGCTCAATCTGAAGGAAACCAAGAACTCGAGTTCAGACGGATGAATGCCCAGGCTGAGCAGAAGCAAGCTGAGTTAAGACTCAGGGAAATAGAACTTAATCACGAATTAGAGATGAAAAAGTTGTCTATGGAAAATGCTTCTCTCTCCTCTGGTTCCTCTAGGAGCTCCAGTCCCAAAAGACCCCGGATGCCGAAGGAATTGGTGGGTATGTATGAACCGAGATTGGATGTGTTGGATTGGCTGAAACTGTTTGAATACAATCATGGGCTCCAGGACATCACCGGGAATGCGTTGCTTCCCTGGTTGCATAGCTCTCAACCATTTGCGATGCAAAGGCGGGTGAAATCACCCGATTTTGTGTTTGGCGGGTGAGAGGCCCATTGAAATGAATGGGCGTGTCAGAGGCTTGGCGGGTGAGTCTGCTGTTTCCAAGGCGGGTGACACCCGCCAAAAGCGTGTGAGCTGAGAGCTATGTGGTTGTTCTCTAGGCTCCCTCCTGTTGCGACTGATGTGGTAATGGAGTTGGGGGAGGCGGATAAGACGGATTACGAAAGTGTGAAACTAGCGTTGATAGCTAGATTCGGGAAGACCCCTTCCCAGTATCTTAAGAGGTTTAGAACCCTCAAAAAGCATGATGATACCCCTTGGGCTACCTGGGTGAGTGAAGGGTTGAAAAACTTAGAGGGATGGATTAAGGGTTACAAAGTGAACACTTATGAGGGTATGAGAAATCTTTTTATGTTGGAGTCTATTTATGATGCCTGTTCTCCTGAGCTCAGACAGCACTTGGCTGATCCAAAGGAATTGGATTCCAGGGCACTAGCTAAGGCTGCTGACTTGTGGGTTGCCAACAGGGCTACTAATAAGGATTCTGGGGCAACTCAGAAAAAGGACGAGGGAAAACAGCCTAAAAAAGACTCAAAAGAGAATTCGAATAACTCACCTTCCAAAGAGGGCCCCAAACAAAACCAGAAGGGTAAGCCACCGGGAAAACCACAGCAGAATAGTGTGTCTTCTGGTGCCAAACCGGAAGGAGGTCAGAACAAGCCACCATTCCAGAAAGCGTTCGGTAAATGCTTTGTTTGTGGCTCGACTGACCACGTGAAAGGAGATCCCAGATGTAAGGGTAAACCTTCAGGGGTCCAGCTTGTCTCCCTAGCCTTCGCTCCAGAGGAGGAAGTCCAAATGGCAAGTGGAAACTTTCTACTGCTAGCTGACGAACCCATTGGAGTCTCAGCCAGCGTTTCTTTAGTATCTCTGGGGTTGTGGGAACAACAGAATTTAGATGTCTATAATTCTATCCCCGATAATACAAAAAAGTATTATAAGGACAGTGTCCAGGTGAATGGTCAGGAGTCTCCTGCCATTAGGGACACTGGGGTCAGCATAACTCTGGTGGATAAATCGTTTTTTCAGGCTGAGGATGTTGCTAAGGCACCCAAACGCCTCACCAAGTTAGCTGGAGGGCCTGTGCAGATGCTTCCCCAATTACCAGTTCTCATCCAGTGTAACGACATGACTGTGAAGATACCTGTCAGCATACAGAGTGAGGTACCAGGACGCGTACTGTTGGGTAACGATTTGAAAACTCTCGGAGTTGTATCGCATACTCCCAGACCTCCTAGTAAACAGTTACAGGAGCTAACCAGACCTGCAAGAGAGAGGACCATGCGCGGTACTCTCGGGGAGATGATGAAGAAAGAAATCACTCCTGCTCCACTTGAATTGTCGGCCGCTGTCTCCAAGAAATCAGAAGCGAAGGGGAAACCTAAGACTTCTATCCCGAAACCAGCCGCCAGCATTCCAGTGCAGCCGACATAGACTTCCCCGCGGTTGTCCAATGTCACACCCGTAACTCCACCTCCAGCCGAGGCTGAGAGGGAGGTACAACCCTGCATGGTAGAATTAGACTCTGAGGAAGAGCTAATGGAAGGCCAGGAACTCATTGGAGATCTGGATCCTTTTGACCATCCTGAGCTGCAGTCTTTACTGGCAGAAGGTGGACCCAGCAGGGCAGACTTCAGTAAGGGACAGAGAGAATGTCCAACTCTGGAAGGTCTTCGCCATCAGGCAGAAGCTCAGGCTGAAGGGCAAGAGCCTGGGAAATACAGGTTGCACTGGGAAGATGGCCTCTTCTACAGTGAACCGACCGGGTCTGCACCTGGAGACTACAAACGACTTATAGTACCCCAAGAGAACAGACCACAGTTCTTGCAGTTAGCCCACGAGATTCCTTTGGCTGGTCACTTGAGTTTCAAGAAGACTAAGGAAAGGCTCTCGCTCTACTTCTATTGGCCAAAGATGGGGGCCGAAGTAGAAAAACACTGCAGGAGCTGCCACACCTGCCAGATCTCTGGTAAGGTTGGATCCAAGAATGTGGCACCGTTAGTGCCTCTCCCAGTTGTGGGAGTCCCATTTGAGAGAGTAGGGATTGACATCGTTGGTCCCCTTGATCCTCCAACCTCCTCAGGCAATAGGTTTATACTTGTTGTAGTAGACCATGCTACTAGGTATCCTGAGGCAATTCCTATGAGGACTGTTACAGCTCCGGCTGTGGCTAAGGCCCTCCTTGGTATTTTTACCCGGGTCGGGTTTCCTAAGGAAGTAATCTCTGACAGGGGGTCAAACTTTATGTCCCACTACATGAAAGCCATGTGGAAAACCTGCAGAGTAACTTACAAGTTCTCAACGGCTTACCACCCACAAACCAATGGGTTGGTAGAACGGTTCAACTGAACCATGAAGAGCATGATAGGTGCTTTAGAGGAACCCCTTAAGCGTAAGTGGGACCTTCTATTGCCATGCCTTCTCTTTGCTTATAGAGAAGTCCCTCAGGAGGGAGTAGGTTACTCTCCCTTCGAACTACTCTATGGTCATCCCGTCAGAGGTCCATTGGCCCTGATTAAGGAGGGGTTGGAGAGTGCTCCTTCCCCCAAGCCAGTCAGAGTTACTGACTACGTGACAGGTCTCCGGAGGAGAATGTCGCACACGATGACGGAAGCAAGCGATAACTTGAAAGCTGGACACGCATTGGTCAAGCACTGGCACGATCAAAAGGCTAACATGGTTGAGTTCGCTCAAGACCAGCTCGTTCTCATTATGATCCCAACAAGGCAGAGGGCCTTGCAAGATAAGTGGATGGGACCCTACCGAGTAGTGGGTAAACTCGAAGAGGTTAACTATATGGTGGACTTGGGCAATGCCAAGGAGGCTCCGACAGTCTTTCACACCAACCGACTTAAAGCGTATGTCTCACGACCTGATGTAGGAGCGTTGCTTCTAGCATCATCCGAGGAAGAAGAAGAGAGTGAAGCTCTTCCGGATATCCTCAGAGGCTTACCTTTAGATGAAAAAATTGAAGGAGTGAATCTCTCCTCCAATCTGACACCCGAGCAACAAGAAGAGTGTAAATCTATGTTGAATCAGTTTGCCTCTCTGTTCTCGCTTTCACCAGGCTTGACCCCTTGGGGCCAGCACGACATACTCACTGGTGACTGTCTGCTGGTCAAAAGCAGAGGATACCGCATGTCAGAAAACATACGAACCCACATCAAAGGTGAGGTCAGCAAGATGCTTGATCTCGGGGTAATAGAGCCCTCTACTAGTCCATGGTCTAGCCCAGTTGTGTTAGTACCAAAGGCCGGATCTAAAGAACTTAGATTCTGCGTGGATTATCGAGCTCTTAATGCAGTCACCACGACTGATGCCCACCCTTTGCCAAGAACAGATGAGTTGGTGGATAAACTTGGCGCCGCCAAGTTCCTCAGCACATTTGACTTGACGTCAGGCTATTGGCAAATAGCCCTGACAGACCATGCCAAGGAGAAAAATGCATTTTCTACCCCCGTTGGCTTATACCAGTTTAAGGTAATGCCTTTCGGACTGAAGAATGCACCTGCTATGTTTCAACGGATGGTAAACCAGGTTCTGAATGGGATGGAGGACTTCTGCATGGCATACTTGGATGACATTGCAGTGTTCAGCAATTCCTGGGAAGAACATGTAATCCACCTGAGAGATGTTTTGCAGGCTCTTGGACGAGCCAATCTGACCATAAAGGCGAGTAAATGCCAAATTGGACAGAGTAAGGTAGTCTATCTTGGGCATGAGGTAGGCGGTGGAGAAATAAGGCCTTTGCTCAGTAAGATTGAAGCTGTGCAAAATTGGACAACACCGACTACTCAAACCAAGGTGAGAGCCTTCCTAGGCCTCACTGGGTATTACAGGAATTTCATAGAGAACTATGGGACCATAGCTTCTCCACTGAATGTCATCTCCTCGCCCAAATTCCCTAAAAAGGTTAAATGGAACGAGGAGTGCAATCAGGCTTTTGAAAACCTGAAACAGGCTCTTTGCCAAGTCCCAGTACTCAGAGCTCCTGATTACCGCCAACACTTCATTGTGCAGACAGACGCTTCCAATGTAGGGATAGGTGCCGTACTCAGTCAACTGGATGGGAAAGGTAGGGAGCACCCCGTTTGCTTCATCAGCCGCAAGCTGAAGGATCCTGAAACAAGGTGGGCAACAATCGAAAGAGAGTGCTTTGCTATCGTGTGGGCTCTGAAGAAGTTTAGGCCGTACTTGTATGGTTCCACTTTTGTTATTCAGACTGACCACCAACCCTTGGGATGGTTAATGCAAATGAAAGGGGAAAACCCAAAACTATTGAGATGGTTGATCTGCCTGCAAGGGTTTGATTTCACCATTGAGCACAGGTCAGGGTGTCACCACCAAAATGCTGATGGTCTCTCTAGGATGTATGTCATCGACTAGAGGTATGAGATTCATCCAGGAGTGGATTAAATCCTCCTCTCCCTTAGTGTGGGGGGGGGCGAGTGTTAGGGAGAATTCTCTGTTTAGGCTGAATTTCCTAACCTAGTGAGTCCCCCAGCAGCTTTGCTGGATTTCTGGAGTTTGTTTTTTTCCATCCTGCCAAGAGTGAGACTCTTTTCTCCCACTCTTGGACATGTATGTGTGTAATTCCTTTGAAATGTCAATGTGTTCGATGGGCTATGGGGTCTTTTACTCCATAGGGTCTCATATGTTTTTCTATGTGTGTTACACCGCACCCTACATGTCGTAACACGGGGGCGCCCTAGCGGGTCCCCCGCCATAGACTCCATACCCGGGGACTGACTACTGTCTCCCCGGGCATGTAAAGTCACCATTGGCTTTACTGGACCTAAATTTACTAACAGAACTAGTACCAACCATCTTATTGTGGATGTACTAGTAGGGGTAATTCGATTACTCCTGGATCTGTTACTCGAGGGGGCACTGTCCCGTCCCCCCTCGTCGAGTTTTGGCTGGTGGCAGTGGAAACTACTTGTTATGTTCGATCCCGAACATAACCCTATGGGGTTCGTCCCATTGTTGGAGATTGATACTTTTTCTCATTAATCTCTGACGTACCACCGATCTACTTATCTTAAATAAGTTTATCGAGTGGTATTTTCTGCCAGAACTCGGTTTTAAAATGGCGTCTGTGTTCGTCTCTGTGACTGCTAAACCAAAGGTTGAGCCCTTTGTTCCACTTTTGGCGGGCCTCGGTACAGAGACCCTCCAAAGTGGTGCCATTCTGTCTGGGTTACCTCAGGGGTGTGGGAGGGGGTTTAGGCGCCCTGGACCGAGTTGCCTTGCCAACTCCGGTCGCACTCTGGAGTGATTGGCCCAGGTGGTGAGCCTTCCCGCTCACCACTTAGCATGTGTTGATTGACAACTAGGCTGAATGAATGGGGGTCGTCTGCATAAAAGCAGGGCTTTTGGGACTGGATCTTCAGAAGTCGCCACAGGACCTAAGAATCCGACGAGGGTAACGCTGAGCCGACCTGCACGACGACACCTCCGGTGGAGCCCTGCGGAACCGACTCACCACTTCCCGACGACAGAGGAGATCTCCCTGCCGGAGAGTCTCTTTCCCTGACTGGTGGGAACAACCAGTCCCCTTTGCTTTTTATTCGCCTCAGGACGCAGTGGTCGAATTGCCCGTGCAGAGCACCTCAGCAACCGGATAGCCACTACCCCTGTTCCGCGACCAAAAGGTGGTGCCTTGTGACGGAGCACTCCGCGGCTGGTCTCTTCCCTGGTGGTGCACCGGACTTTACTTTCCTTCGACGGCGAGATCATCTCTACTCTTGGCCAAGACCCGACGTGCATCCACCACCAGGAACAACTGCCCCCGCCGGAGCTGCCCTCCACAACAAGGTACCGTGTCCGCCTGGCTTCCCTTTCGTTCGGTTCGAGTGAGGTGTCTTAATCCTCTCCGTTCCGCTGGGTCGCCTCCAAGCTTTGCTCATTCTTGGTTCTGAACTGGTTCAATCTGCCGATAACAATTTGCTTTAAAGACTTGAATGCATCTCCACTAGAGACTTTTCGGGACATCGCGCCTTGCCTCTCTACGAGTGGGCCTGGCCTCTGAACTTTATGATCTATTGCGATTCTTGCCTTCCTGCCTTGCATTTTATCCACGTAGGATTGAACTGTGTTGATTTCATAACCTGCCTATCTTTTTCTCTCCCTTCCTAACTAATATTCGAGTGTCATCTAGGTTGAGGTATACACCTCTGTCTGAAAATAAGTGGTACCGGTAGAACCTAGAGTTGTCGATATTTTGCTAGGGGGATTGATCGTTTTCTACTTCGTAGAGTAATTGTGTTTGATTTGTTTGCCGTGATTTGCTTTAGTGTTTTCCATAGATGTTGTGTTATAAATAAATACCTTGATATCTTTACACTAAACCTTGTTGCGTGTTTGATGGTCTTGCTGTGAAGAATTGCCCTATTTTGTATACTCCACATACTGCTCAACTTTTCTTGAGAGAAGTCTGACTGCTCAACCACAGCTACCAAGTGAATCTGTGTGGTACAGACTGCTACCAAGTGGGTTCACCGCCAACGCCTGTAGTCCTAAATCTTTTGCAGTGGTCCCAGAGGGAACTGCACAGGTTTTTGCCTAACAATTGTTAATATAACTTTTACCAGCTTTTATTTCCGCAGAAGTAATCCAAGTGTTTGTTTTTACGCATTGTCTAATTTGACCAAGTTCTCCTTCTTTTAAGGGCATACGTCCTAAGGTGAGTGGTCTAAAGCCAGCTTGCTGTAGGGGACCAATCCTTGCTCCTGGCAGGAATGGACTTTGCCCTCTTGAGCTTGCACCCACAGTGCTTTGCTCCAGGGGAAGCAGATGAGACAGGAAAGGGAAAGAGAGACATTGTGAAACAAGATGATGGAAGGCTTCTTCCATTGTCCAGAGCACTCCTGCCTTTCCTACTCCAACCCCCGTTACCTCCTACTGACAACAAAAGACCTTTAAACACACAGCACTCTGGTGTGAGATTACTCATCGTGAATGGGAATTCTGTGCAGCAGACTCTGGGGGAGGGGTTTCCTGGGCCTCAAAAAGAGAATCCAGGTGACTATGGGTTTCTGTCCTGCCGGGTGGCAGTATCAGCCCGTCTGACCCTAATGCACATTCCCTCCCATAGGAGAGATGACTAACCGGAGCTGACACATGTGCAATATCAGATGGTTTGTGGGGGCACGCTCATATGTATCGCCATGCACTGTTCCTAAACACAGGCATAGCTTATTCCTAGAAATGACCCTGCCACTAGCATAGGGTAGTCAAGATCTCTGTAGTTTGGGTACAGGGGGCATGTGTTAAATGTGTGGCAGGGACGTTGCTGTCACTGGGGCGGTCGAGTGGGTTGTCTTGTGACATTTGAACAAGCTCTGTGCCACAAGCAAAGCGGGTGCTGCAGATCAGGTCACTGATGCAGCAGGGGACAAGGGCAATGTATTTTTGGCATGGAGTAGTGACAAAGAGAGCTATGGTTATTAGTTTGCCGCTTTGGAGAAGGAATCACCCGCACCATTTTAGGTACTAAAAATAAAAAATGCCAGGACATTGCACACTTGCCAGGTGGCAATTCCTGCATGTCCCCAGCTAAAAACGTTGAGGCTCACCCTTCTAAGGGTCTGGCTCAGCCTCCTAGAGAAAGTACCTACTGTGGCAATCTCCATTGGAGTGCTGCGCCCCCAGTTTGTGTTGGATGTCCATGTCAATCCCTGTAGGGATATGGCCCAACGCAGCAACTTGGGGTTCTCTCCCCCCATGGCCATAAGCCACCTCAGAGGTCTGTGGGTGGTTTGGACAGTGGAGTGAGACCCAAAGATGTAGGATCTCTCCTTGCATACTGGTGAAACAACTGCAAACGCCTCTATGGCGGGCCAGTTGCACTCTTGCTTGGTCAAGTGCCTAATCAGGTACACACAGGGGTGTTTGACTCCCCTCAGAGTTTAGTTGTGCTAACACTGCACCAATGCCAAATTTGCAACCATCTGTCTATATGATAAACTCTTTGCAGAAATCCAGGATTTTAAGAATGGGGGGCCTTGCACCAGCCACCCTTTAAGCTTTGGGAAGAGGACTGATAAGCAGTGGTTCAAGTGATCTTTATCAGATGCTTCTTGGAAGTTACGTCATTATTGGTAAGGACAAGAGCCCCATACCCCTATTGAAAGGCCGGTAATAACCCATGAGGCCCAGAAAGGCCCTCGTTGAGTTTTGGTGCTGGGGACATCCCAGTCCATCACCGCCTGGTCTTTGGCCTGCAGAGGCTCTCTCTTACCACCACCAAGCTGGTGTCCGAGGTAAGTTACAGTACCCTATGCTATCTGGTATTTGGACAACTTGATAGTCAATCCATTCTTTCCGCATGGCTTGAAGCACCTGGTCCACGTGGGATAGTGATGGTCTTCCCATGTGTTGCTCAATACGTCAGCGTCATTGAAGTAGGCAATGCTGAAGTCTTCCAGCTCCATTAGGATCTGGTTTACCATCCTCTGGAAGGTGGCAGGGGCATCATTTAGTCCGAACAGCATAATAGTGAACTGATAATACCTGTCCGGGGCAGAGAATAAAGACCTTACTTTTGCATGATTGGTCAGACCGACCTGCCAGTACTTGAGGTTGAAGGTACTCATGAATCGGACTGCACCTAACCAGGTGATTAGCACATCTGCCCAAGGGATAGAGTGGGCATCTGTCTTCATGACAGAGTTGAGCCCCTGATAATCCACACAAAAGCAGACCTCTGTCTTCCTGCTACCAGTAGCACCGGGCTAGCCCATGGGCTTCAGGAAGGCTCAATAACCCCCAAGGCAAACATCTTGGAGATTACCTCCTTTATGGTGTCTTTGACCTTGTCCGACATCCAGTGAATCCTTCTCTTCACCAGCTTACTGGCTCGTGTGTCGATTTTCATGTGCGCACCAATCGATCTTCCAAGCAGTCACGGAGAACAGGCCCGCGTACTGATCCAGCAACCACTGGCAGTCTCACCTCTGCTGCTTTGTGAGGTTTGTCTGGAATTGAACTCCCTCGAGAGACCCATCGGTGGGCTCTGCTTTTAACAGATCGAGGAGGGGATCTGTCTCCTCGTCTGTCTCGTCATCCATAATCAGACCCATAACGAAGTCAAGCCAGTTGTAATGGGATTTCATCCAGTTGACGTGAAAATCCTGAGGTGGCTGCCTCAGGGTCTTTATATCAATGGGGTAGATAACCTCAATGATCCTTTCAAGCACCACGTAGGGCCCAGTCCACTTGTCATGCACGGCACTGGTCTGGACAGGTTCCATGATCCAGATCAGTTGGCACAACATGTATTCCATAATAGTCACCTTTTGGTCATGCCAGTGAATCTTGAGCTCCTGGCTGGCCTTCAAGTTCTGAGTGCTTTGTTCACTGTACTTAGACATCGGTGATCAGAGTAGAGCACATAGTCCACTATGTCGTGGGAAGGAGTTTGGGGATTGCCCTCTCATCCTTCCCACACCAGACTTAGCGAACCCCTAATGGGTTGAGCAAACAAGAACTTCAGCGGACTGAACCTGACACCGCTCTGTTGCACTTCCCGGTAGGACAACAGTAGGCATGGCAGGAGAATATCCCATTTTCTCCTGAGTGGTTCTTCCATGCCACCTATCATGCCCTTGAGGGTTGTTAGCATAATCAAATGCAGTACCCTTCGGGAACAGAACACACAATTAAGACTACAAGTGTAAGTACAAATTCACCTTTGGTACAAGCCTGTACTACACAGTAAAGTGGTAGCGATGGCTGAGCAGCCAGACTTATCTCAAGAGTAAAGTGAGCAGTATCAGAAGTTACACAAAGGCCAACAATTGCTATGGTTCAAACAAACAGTGACTCAAGGTTTCTGTGTAAAAGAATATACATTTATTTACACCATCAGTTATAATCCAGTTCACTAATATGAAGCAGCAGAAAATCACAATCTTAATACACTACACACCACCCAATGAATTCTGGACATGTTAAGCTCAAAATGAAGTGTGAGCAAAATAGCACTCCAGCAATTTAAAAAGGGAGGGAAAGACAAGGTTTTTCAAAATCAAGCAGCACCAACAAGTAAGTAGGCAGGGCAATCTAGAAAAGGCTTACTACAACTAGGATTCAAATCAATAGGCCTGGGCAAATGTTAATGGTTCAGAGACTTTGCAGAGGATCACACAGTTCAGAGTAGTTCGCGGTTAAGTCTTTGCCTAGAGTTCGAAACGAAGTTGGTCGGAAGGAAAGTTATTTAAAAGAGTAGAGAAGGACAAGCCCTCGGATTAGCAAAAGATTTCAAACACTTTCACTGCGGTCGGATGGAACGAACGACCCGATTTGAACAGTACCTTAGTAGAAGAAGAATGCTGTAGCTGAGGCAGAAGTTTGTGGCAGGTCCTGCAGGCTCACAGTTCCTGAAGCGACTGTCGGACTGACAAGAAGGATGAAGACTGGAGGGTCCTGCACTGCCCAGGGAAGAAACCAGCAGCAGAGCAAAGCCACGAATAAAAGGTGTGCTCCTTAAATCCGAAACAGAGTCTGATCCTCCTGTCTATCCGGTTCACTGCAGCGATGCACAGCAAATTCGACCAGGGGAGGGAGACCTTGCTTGGTGTTTGGCGAACTGGTTGATCCCACCAGCTCAAGGGAAGAAGATTCCTTGCAGATCTTCTCTGTCGTCGAAGTTTAGGAGATTCGGACCTGCAGCAGCGCTTCACCGGGAGGTTCAGTAGTTGCAGTAGTCCTCTTCCTTCAGCTTCTCTTCGGTTCTCTCGATCCAGTGGTGACTCTGCCTTCCAAGTCCCAGAGAACCTGCTTTTTATGCAGTTTTCCCCTATTCACACAGCCTGGCTGTAAAACACACAGCAGGGTGGCTGTCCTGGCAGGACAGTCACCTAGCCAATCAAACAAGAGCGCGACTTGGGTCTCCAAGGAGCCCCTATGCAGGGGGCCTAAAACCCCTCCCTCACATCCTGTCCACCCTGACACTCATGGGCCTAAGGAGGGCTTTGTGCAGAAGCCCGCCAAAGGACGGTGGACAAAGGAACCAAACCTGGTTTGGCGCGCAGAGTAAAACACGAGAAAGACCTTTACAAAAAGAAATGGCGAATAAACCCAGCTGTAACCAAATAAAATTAAAAGGGGTCCAGTGAATTAAAGTTTGAGGCTACTAACATAACCTAAAACAGTACCAAGGCTATTTTCATTGTCTGCGGTAGGAACAAAAATGTTAGATACCACTGACACCAGCCAAATCTTAAAGAAAGGGGAACGAAATAATGTTCCATGAGAAACAGACAAAAAGGGATAACTATTAACCCTTTCCAGTACTCTATGGAAGATAGTTTGTACTGGGTCTGTGAATTTAAAAAGACTAATAAAGTCAATGGCAACTTTACATGTTATGGGAGACAGTAGTCAGTCCCAGAAAATGGAGTTTAAAGTGGGAATCCTGAAAAAGACGACCCTGTATCACTGCACTAAAAGTGCTGTGTGACACACAGTAAAAATATGAAACCTATGGAGTAGGTGAGACTCCACAGTCTAAGAACACAAAAATGTAAAACACACAGCAAAACACATGTAAGGGTGGGAAAAAAAGGCTTGCACTCTTACCAGGTGAAAAAAGAATGTCCAAGAAATCCAGCAAAGCTGCTGAGGGACTCAGTAGGTAAGGAAAAAATAGCCATTCTCGAGAATTCTCCCTAACAAGGGTCTTGTTGAACCACTCAACAAGCAAGTTAGTTTGTGGGTGAAAGGCATTGGAGAACTTAAAGGTAACTCCACATTCATCCCATATCACCTTCATATACGCGGATGTGTAGTTGGATCCCCAGTCGGAAATAACTTCCTTAGGGTTTCCCACAGGAGAGAATATTCTGATGAGAGCCTACGTGGCTGCAGGTGCCTTTATGCACCTCATGGGAATGGCCTCAGGATACCGGGTGGCATGATAAACTACGGCCAAGATATACCATTTTCTGGAGGAGGTTTGAGGATCCAAAGCACACACAATGTCCATACGTATACTCTCAAAAGGACACCCAACCACTGGTATTGGAATTTAGAGGGCCTCTGTGGCACCACCCACCTTGCCAGATGCTTGGCAAGGGTGGCAGGACCAGTCAAATGCTTTCTGGGGCCAGTAGAAATGTGCCCACAGTGGGTCAGCTGTGTTCATCATCCCAAGGTGACCTGCCAATAGAATATCCAGAGCCAAGTCCAATTGGAACTTGTGTGGCAGTGGGGAACAGCCAAACACCAGTTGGCCCTCATCTCATAAGTCTTGGGCTCACTGTACAATAGTCCATTCTCCCAGTGCACCTTGAAAATCCGAGGGGCTTCTTCCTGGGTTTGCTTCTCTGCCTGCTCTTGCAGAATTTGTAAACGGGCGTCCACAAGCTGTGGAACACTCACATGCCATGCACTCCTGATTTGAATATAAACCAATCAATAATTATTTATTTTTGATTCCTTAAAGGAAATATTCACTCACACACAATTATTGCTTATTATGATTTTTTTTAGGAATAAACAAGCAATATATACATATTCAGCACAATGTGATTACAAACAATTTGTAGAATCCCATGGATCTATGCATTTCGGGACCAATGTCACTGCCTCAGGAGCTTAAAATTCCAATATGTATTATCCATTAACTTTTGTATGACATTCAACCGCGTCTAGTAAAAAGTGTCAAAGAGTCCAACATCTTTAGTATGTTCTATTCAACTAGTCATCCAGGCTTACTCTTAATACAAAATGTTATCTGTCTCAACCTGTCAATCATCATCCACTTGGTATGGATACAGAGGGTAAGGTTCAATAGGTTCTCCTTAATTTTCAGTAACCGGGTAGTGCTGAAGTGTCAACCTATAAAAGTAGGAACAGTCCCTGCAATTATCCATAGGGTGTTCTATTGATAATGCTCATATACATTGCCAAAAGTCCAATAAGGTGTGCTATCTAGTTATTCAAACATATTACACTCTACCATTATCTTTAGAAATGCTAATAATCACTGTGCCACTATGTGCTTCCTAGCATTTATCAGCATTGATAATATTCAAGAGCAGGTAACATACCCTCTAATGCATTCTTCCAATTGAGGGCTGCACGGAATACGCATGTCTCCCTCAAGCATTAAGGATGGTGGAAGCCTGTGTGGATGTCTCGTAGGGCTGTCAGTAGGTAAAGTCCTGAAACAATTCAGAGACAACATCCTTAGTGTGTGGGTATAAATTACTGCAATAGGTTCAAGTTATCAATCCTCCTCAGACTACTCCACGACCACGCGCGAGAACTCTACCAGCATTTAAAGTCGTGTCAACGTCATGTTATAACGTGATGACATCATAGGTAAACAAATATCACTGCATCGATGCGGCTGGTGTAAGATGACGATTCAAAGGCTTAATCACTACCTATTATGTAACTGATACCTATTGAAAAAAACCTGCGGGTCCTTAGCACAGAAAAATTAGAGAAGGGTAATCAGAATCTATCCAGTACCCAATATAGGCATAATTTGAATGAAAACATGACTGTTAGTTTTGTGAATGGAATTCTTTACAACGTGCCTAGGCAAAGATGCCTAATCTTCTTGATACCCAAAGGGGTATCATTCTTCCTACTCAAGTTTTATGCCCACTCCAAGTGAATAACTCATGATGGGATGCCACGCTCACAATATAAACAGTATGACAAAAGCCTGGGACAATCATGGTAAATGAGTTATAGCCCCCCATTCTACAACTGTTGTTATTACATATTTGCAATGTAGTTCGCAAACAAAGACTCAAAAATGTTGTTGCCTATTTATAATTTATTTCATGAAAAAACAAAACATGGTGTTATCTTCTTCTGGCCACTGGCGTTATCAATTCTCTCTGAAGTCTCTAACTGAACTTGAAGAAATCAACCAACCCCAGATCATAGATCCCCAGGTTTATAAACCATCAATTCAGATATCCTGGCAGGCAAACCCCACAATTAGGAGTACCCCTCTTGAGATGTGCCCCCAGACAGATTCTTTCATATCTAAATATAACAATTACAATGTGTATGAGTTCTCAATAATGCTATTCACAAGTATGCCCACAGGTTAAATTCCTCGTTCATGCCATTGGGATTCAAGCTGTCCAGTTTGTCAATCCAGTACAGCTCTGTAACGCTCACCTGGTATCCACGGGGGTGTCACTCAGCCTGTTCTGACCTCTTACGACCTCAAACCCTTCCCTGGAGGCTACTCGACTGGAGACTGGGCCTGAAACACAGGATTGGTAGAGTTTAAATCCCTATTGTCTCTGTGTGCTTGACCCCCTTCTTCCCCGGGGTCCAACCCTTCCCTTTGATCCACAGCTCACCTTGTTTTCTTGGATAGTGTGCTCTCCGTCCTGCTTTCAGCGCAGGGGTGCGTTGATTGATGCGGGTGCGTTGCTGCCTAGTTACTTCACTGGCAAGAGTCCGACAGGTAAGTATAATGAGTCTTTTGGACAGTTCTCTAACTTCATTCCTTTCCTTCCTTAGATGATGGCTGGCGTCCGGGGATGGCGGCGTGCTGCTGAGATGAGTAGCGCTGAAGGTGAGTAAGAGCGCGATGCGCGATGCACCCCTTTCGTATTTGTATTGAACTGAGTTCTTTTTCTGTGTCTTTTAGGTGCCGCAACGTTTTCAGCGTGGATGCCGGATATGAAGAACAAATGCAGTGAGTAAGCGCGGTGTGCAGTGCCTCTAGATGTTTCCACACTAACCTGGAGTGTCTTTTCCCTCTTGCAGATGGATGAGAAGTTCCGGAGACAGAGTTCCACCAGAGCGGTTGGGATTCAGGTAAGCGTTTGAAGTTCGTACAGTCTTTAAAAATAAGCAAAGATTTGCAAAATGCTTAATAATGCCTTTTTTCTGTTCTTTTCCCTTTTCCTTGGGAAGCGGCGTGCCGGGATGGGAATGACACTGCCGAAGATGCCCGCAGAACAGAAGGAGCGATGAATGATGGGCAGAAGCGCCACAAGGTAAGGCTGTTCCTAACGGTGTTCTTGTTCTTGCAGGAGCTGAGCGCAGAAGAAAGATGCAGTCCTACTGGAGACCGATCCGAACACAGTGAGTGTCACGCTGCAGATGCAGAAAACGCAAAGCATGTTTCTCAGCCTGGGCATGGCTTAAATAGTCTCTGCATATCCAAGGTGTCTCTGGGCTGAACCACACCCAAAAGACTAGACTGCACATGCAGTTCTGGGAACCGAAATATGTGGAGGCATCCATCTTGTCCCCATAAATGCACTACAAGTCCAATCCCCAATGGTATCCTACGGGAGTGAGTGAGTCTGGTGCCACAAGCACCAACTCTGACTCCAAGTGGGTCTTTGGAGGGATGGAGAGGGCCTTGAGGACCATGTAGGTGATCGTGGCCTGGCTCCAGCCTGACATCTTGGCGGGCTGGGGACATGAGGGGCAGGAATCATGACAGCTCTCTCTCGCTCAGTTTCTTAAATAAGTCCCCACCCCTGTTAGATTTGTGTACTACATCCAGTACAATAAATCTCAGTTGGGCAACTGTGTGTATATATTCTGTGAAGTGTATTCTAACTGGTGAGCGCATATTTTTTGTGCTTAGGTTGCTTTTATGGTCATTGAATCTTTCTTTAATCTTTCTGGCAGTTTGTTTAATGTTAAATATGTCACATGGGCAATTTAGACCAGATATTACTGACATGGAATCACATGTCACAAAATCACTCAACTTGATCTTGGTTCCTGTTCGTGGATGTCTCACATTATTCCACTTTATGATATTAATACAATTGTTGCAATTTAAACAGGTAAATATTCCATATTTCATCTTCGGTAGAGCAGTCTGTGGATTAGGTTTTATCTTTCCAGCCTGTTAGGAAAGATTTCATATTGTAGGTAATTTTTCTTCCATGTGGCAACCCCCAAACTTTTTGCTGTTGTTTTACACCCTGATCTAGACTTTGCCGAGAGAATGCATGGCCTCCTGTCACACTCCTCTGGGCTTTTGCTCCATTCTTACAGGGAAACTGACATGCCCTTAAAACAGTCAGTACCGGGAAACATTGTTTTCCGTAGTGGTTTTCTCATGTTGCAGCTTTCGTGCAACATGGCACAAGAGTGCACCGTAACTTACATTACCGCGCTCTTGGGTCTCTAGTCATCTACAGGCCCTAGTAACTCTCGATGGATTTATAACGAACTGTGCAAGTATGTCACGGACGGGACTGGTGGCAGCGATCGTTTCTTTGTGTTTTGAACTCCCTTTGCCCTGTTAACCACGCTTCTCGCGTTTGGCCAAAATGGGTGGCCTGGCTTCCGAAATGGCCATGCCACAAGGTTCTTTGTCCTGTCCGCTGACCGTCTTGCCCCTTCACCTTCCCCAGGTCGAGCCGACCCGGGGCCTTCCTTATTTGGGCATGTACTTTCCCGCAAAACACAGATGCTTTCGCGGGCTTCTACAGGCCTTGTGTGTGCCTCCAGGATGTGGGCTGGGATGTCTGGTCCCAATACACATCCTGGGTGCCAGAGAGTCTAGGGTGGCGTGAATGCCTGGGACCACCGTGGTCCGTGATAGGTCCACGTATAGTGTGAGTGTTGATGAGCGGATCTCCCATTGGGTCCCCTCCGTTTTGGCTCGAAGGGAACCGTGGATAAGAGGGGGCTGGAAACACCACTACCATGTCGATCTCCTGAGTTCTCACGAACGAAGGAATACAGGAGCCACGTATCCTGCAACCACAAGGCTGAACCGAGGAATCGCTGGTGACCCGCTGATGGACTGCTCCTCTGCACTGCTGTCGCCTTGTGAAACCCTTTTTACCTCTGATCGAACCAGAAGGCCTGTACTGGTACTTCGACCCTTGGAATAGCAGGGACAGCTATTCTCGGCATCTTCACCATCTCCTGCTAGCAAGCCTTCGGAAGTGTCTCTGGGCCATCCAGCAGACTGACCAGCCTACACAGGAGTCTTGCTCTGTAACCGGTTGTGTAGTATTTCGAGTCCTTGTCACTCTCACACGATTCGTACACTTGGCGTTCCCAGGTCTGAAGTGAGTAGTGTACATTTGGCTCAGATACGCACGGCCGCTCCGTTGCCCTGCTGTGGTAACAAACTGTGCGGGTTCACTTCGTTTGGGACATCTTTAATGTAATGTTGAAGGGTGTACTTCTGTTCCAGGTCCATTTGTTCCCATCTCAAGTCCATTTAAACACCTCCCGCCTTCATTTAGATGCCCAGCCCAGATAAAAGATGCCCCTCAATAAATACCCAAAACAAACATACATATTGTGAAAATAATTGCTCTAAAGTGGAGCCCACAGTCATAGCTGTAGGCGCTAGTGATATTAATTCTATTTCTACTACTAGCTACATTTGAAGAATCTCTTAGTGTTTCCATCTCCATCATTGTTGCACCTGCAGAAATTGGTAAAAAGGGGGAAGGTAGGAAATGGGGAGAATAGAGAGAGAGAGAGAGAGATTTAGTTTTTGGAGCTTGTGCTCTAGCAGCAATGCTTGACCTGTATTTATTTCCACATGCAAAAATATGGTCAGCATAGAGCTACTGTTTTGAGGTAGTGTTGTTGTTTTCTGTCTGTGCCTCCAGGGTGGTGTCTTGCGGTGCCCTATGAACATCAGAGAGGTGTATCCAATATCTTAGCTCCTTCACCTTTACTGCAAGAGGGGTGGAAAACACAACTTCGTAGGGTTCATGGAACCAGGGTGTGTTCCATTTTCGGACAAAACATCTGACATAGACCCACTCCCCAGGCAACAATGGTTGGATGGGGTTGCATCTGCCTGTGGAGTAGTCGTAGTTTCCCTGTCCTCTGTATGGGGCAGTGCTATTTGTTTTGCAATGCATCTGATCGCATGCGTGAGTTGGCTCAGGTACTGTTTGATTTCCTCTTCTAAAATGGTAGCTGCCCTGTGAGCATCTGATGCTCTCCATACTGGAGCCAGGGGTGTTTGCATGCGTCAGTCAGTTACTGTTTGGTGGGGTCACAGGTGGTGGTCCTTCCTGGGCTGTGTGTGCAAATGCAACATTGATAGGGGCAAGCAATACACCCAATTCCTTTTTCAGGGTGTTGCATCGTTTGGAAAGTCTGCTTTTAAGGAGGCTGTTGATTCCCTTCACCTTTCTGTTTGCCTGTGGGTGGTAAATGGAGCACATATGATGTTTAATCCCCAGCAGAGTAGTGACCTCCTTGAAGAGTTAATTGAAAAAATATTTCCCATTATCTGATCGTAGTACATCACACACTCCCCACCGGGGGAAAACCTCTCTTGGAAGTAATTTTGCAGCACACTTGGCATCTGGTTGGGTGCATGGGTCAGCCTCAACCCATCTGGAAAATGGACACACCAACACAATTAGATATCGTGCCCCATTGCACCTCTTTCCCATGTCTGCATAGTCAATGTGCCGCTCACCGAAGTTGCCTACTGGGCGGGACAATGTTCCTCGCAAAGTTCTCAGTGTCAATTCTGTACTAAATACTTGACACGTTGTACATTGGACCACCATCCTTGCCAGGTGTTCCTGCAAATTTGGGATAAACCAATCTTCCTGGAGGTCTGCTGCAATATGTGGTTTTGAGCTGTGAGATGGAAAATGTAACTGTTCAAAAGCCGTGAATAGTAATTCCATAGGCATTACTACTTTTCCTGTGGCCTGCTGTCTCCACAGGACATCCGTGGGTGATTGAATACACCCACGTTTGAGCCATAGATCATGTTCTTCTGTGGGTGCCCTACATTGTAGTTCAATGATTTGTGCTATGGGGAGGGCTGTGTAAGCATCTGTGCTTTGTTCCGTGTTAGATATGACCATGACATATTCTGCTGATGTTGGTACTCGGGGGTATGCTGCCTCTTTGGCTGCCACGTCGGCGGCTGCGTTTCCCAATGATATTTCATCTGTTTTGTGGGTGTGCACTACGCATTTAACGAGTACCACGCATTTAACGAGTGTCATCAAAGCTAGTTGCAGGCACAATACTCTCCCTGAACCTCGAAGGTCCTGTTGGTGTCAGGCAAAATAATTATAGTTCTAGGTACTGACCCTCATGAATACCAGTGGGGCACAGTCCTTTGCATCGATCCCACTATGCCCCTAAAAGATCTAACAGATGCTGAACTTTTTGAGGATGACAACAATGACGGGGAGATCATCCTCAGAATGTTCATACACTGTGCAATTATGGTGCAATATCGAAGAGTCCAAAACCCCTTCATGGCTGTTGTCACACCATCCCCATTCAGTCAGGCAGACTTACATCAAGTCCCCACAAATTTATGGACAACCAACCCACATGATTTAGGGATACTAAAAGAAGTGACCCCTGTAAGAATTAAACTTAAGGCGGGCGCTGTGATACCCCGGGTGAAGTAATATTGATTGTCCAGGGAAGCAGAGGAGGGGAATCAGGGAAATAATACAGGTCTTGTTACACCAATGGATCATAGTACCCTCGCCCTCACCATGCAATACGTCTTGATACCCAATTAAAAAAGCATCAGGGGGCAGTTGGAGGATGATCCAGGATCTCCGGCCCATCAATGACGTAGAGCAGAAAGAGTTTCCACTTGTCCCCAACCTGGCCTCCATTTTGTGTAGTATCTCCAAGGAAGCGACCCATTTTACAAGTGGATTTGAAGAACGCCTTCTTTTCGGTACCCAAGCACTCAGACTAACAGTACCTCACAGCATTTACCCTTGGTGGAGAGTGCTTTGAACACACTAATTTTCCCCAAGGGTACTGCGAAATTCCAAGCATATGCAACAGAATATTGCAGGAAGAGCTAGGTAACATTCAGGTTCCCAGCACAATGATTCAGTACTCTAGATGATTTATTGGTATGCAGCGACAGTGAACAGAACTGCTGTAGGGAGTCATTGCACTGTTGCAGATGCTAGCATGTACATGGTACAGGGTAGACAAGCTTCAGTACTGCCAGAAAGAGGTACTCTATCTAGGGCAACTCATCTCTGCAGATGGAAAAATAATTATCCCTGACAGGGCAGCAACAGTGCGTGCAACTCCCAAGCAACTCACTGTGAAAGACAAGCAGAGTGTGCAATTATTGAAGGGCATGTATTCATGATTACGCAGCATATACAAGGCCACTCTTGCAGGGTCTCAAGGAAGCACAAAAGAGAACAATAAAATAGAATGGACACCAGCCATGATTAAGAGTTTCCATGGCTTCAAGGAAGTGATCTCAACAGTCCCAGTTCTTGCCACCCCAGATTACACGCAGGAGTTTTATGTATTGTATTTGAACATTTTCATAGCGCAAATCCACGAGCTAACCGGGCAAAACACATTACATCTGGGCGCAGATGATAGAGCAACACAGCATTGTCTACTATATTTAGATGAAAAGATGAGTTTTCAATTTTTTTCTAAATACCAACAAGGACTTAGTGTCACGCTCTTGGCCCTGCATAAGAAAAACATATGTCACCCCATGTAATAGAGTGGGGGACCCCCAAAAGCTGTTGTTTAGATGAACGCAGACAGCGTTGATAAGCCAAGATTTTGACAATATATATTCTCTCACTCGCATGGCACCCGCCTGACAGCGGTGCTGACACAAAAGAGCACAATGGGCCTCAAGCCACTGGCCTACGACAGTGGCACACTAGACTCAGAGATGCAGGGGCAGTTCGTGTGCAAACAAGCTCTTGCTGCCACAGCCTTTGCAATCGAAAAAAAGTTCCACAATTGTGATGGGGTGCTCAGTGACATTGTATGTGGATCATTCAGTCTTTGCTATCATAGACCGTTCAAACCCCACCCTTACCACCTAGCGGGCATCGGCATATGAAATTATTCTTTCCAGCCCACATATCCACATTGTGAGGTGTAAAACAGTGAATCCAGCCTTGTTCTTCAAACAACCATGCACCACCAAAGATTTGCAACAGCATGAATGTGCAACTTATGAAGGCGAGGAAGATGATATCACCAAAACAAAATCCAGCCCTCTGGAGGAAGGCAAAGTAATTTTTGTTGATGGTTCAGCAACTATTGACTAGGACACGTGGCAGAGGCATGGTGGGGTAGCAGTTGTGCGCTTAAAACGAGATTAGTATGAAACGCTGGTAATGAAAGATTGCCCATGCACTACTCAGCCCAAGCAGCGGAACTTATAGCACTTATTGAGGTCCTTCGAGCATCAAAGGGGTGTTACGCCACCATCTTCCCAGACTCTGCATACGTCATCACAAAGGTGCATGCAGGTCTCTCGTGTTGGAGAGGAGGGGGTTGAGGGGTGTGGACGGCTCGCCAGTACAGCATGCCCATGCGCCCTGCTCAATACACTCATTTCCACCATCGCAGAACCACGTTCGTCAAATGAGCAGCACACACTGACAACACTGACGAAATCTCATTGGGAAATGGAGCCACTGACGTACCAGAAAAAGCTGCAGCATATCTCCCAGTGCCCACATCTGCTGAATATGTTATTGCAGAAGTTACCACAAGGCCAGAGACAGACCCATACACAGCACACAGCCCAGCCTATAGCACAAATAATCGAGCTACAGCGCAGGGCATCACAGGAAGTGAAAGAAATTTGGCTCAAACATTGGTGTGTGCAGTCTCCAACTGAACTCTTATGGAGACAGCGATGCACAGGAAAAGTAGCGATGCCCATGGAATTACTATGCACAACTTTTGAACAATTTCACTACCCTTCTCACAGCTACAAGCAACACATTGCAGCAGACATCCAGGAAGACTGGTTCCTACCTAATCTTCCAGAACACCTCTCAACGATGGTTGTTCAATGCACCACCTGCAAAGTGTATAGTACAGGAATGACACTCAGAACACTGTAAGGCACCTTGCCTGGCCCCATTGCACCATTTCGCGAGCTGCATATTGACTATACAGATATGGGGGAGAGGTGCAATGGTGGATGATACCTGATTGTTGTGGTGTGTCCGTTCTCGAGGTGGGTTGAGGTCAGTCAATGCACCAACCCAGATGCCAACTGTGCCACAAGATTTCTTGTACGTGAGGTTTTCCCTGATGGGGGGTATGTGATGTTTTAAGGTCTGATAACGGCAGTCATTTCTACAATTAACTCTTTAAAGAGATCACAGCACTACTGGGCATCAATCACCGCATGTTTTTGATTTATTACCCACAAGCAAATGGGGTTGTGGAATGGATCAACAGCCTATTCAAAAGAAAACTCTCTAGATTATGCAACACCCTGAAAAAGAACTGGGTGTATTGCCTACCCGTGTCCTTGTTCAATTTGTGCACTCAGCACAGCAAGGACCACCACCTCTCCCCAAATTAAATAGTGACTGGCAGACGCATGCAAACACCCATCTCCCCTGTGAGGAGAGCAGATGCCCATAGCGCAGCAGCAATTCTGGGGGAAGAATTCAAGCAATATTTAAGGCACCTAACACATGCAATCTGGTGCGTTTCACCACAAATGACACTGCTGCACCCAGAAGACGCACAAAAAACAGCCTGAACCAGCACCCGCCCAGCCATTGTTGCCGGGGGAGCTGGTCTATGTCAGACGTTTTGAAAGAAAATGGAACAATCCCAGGTTCCATGGGCCCTACGAGGTTGTGTGTTCCACCCCTCTAAAAGGGCTTTGATATTGGATACACCTCTCAGACATTCACAGAGCCCTGCCCAATTCCACAACAGCAACTCAAAGCTAATGCAACAAGCCTACCTCATTTAATGTAGCTTAATGCTGACCATATAAGCGCATGTACAAGAGATAAACAAACATGCATTTCTGCTAAAGGCACAAGCTACTTAAAATTTAAATTAAAACTCTCTCTCTCTCTCTACCCCCCCTCAGTTTTTCCCTCATTTACTCTAATACCCATACCCTCCCATCCCTTTATTTTATCTCTTTTTATTCCCACTACAGGTAATGCAGAAATGAAGAATTCAATGTCCAATTGTTCATTGCCTAGGGATAGAAGTGTAGTTAGATTTTGTTTACCTTCCTAATGTTTTTATTGGCAATATATTGGGTGACATCTGTTGTATGGGCTGGCCATCTAAAAGAAGGGGGGAACCTTGGGGAAATGGAACAAAAATATACCCTTTTATTAAAGTGTCAATGTTAAGGCCAATGCCTATGGAGAGGAACAATTGAAATTGTAGGAGAAATTCAATTGACCATAGAATTTCAAGGCAAATGTGTTACCAGTAGTGTTACCAAAAGGGCCTTTGGAACAAGCTTGGGAGGGAATTTATTGGCCCTCATTACGATACCGGCGCTAAACCATGGGGCTATTAGCACCATGGTTGGTGCCGGTATCGTAACGTGTCCGCCATGGTGAAATGGGGAAATACCGCCCCATTCCAAGGTTGGCGGGGCGGTATTTCCCCATTTCCCCATGGCCCTTCCCCATTCCCATTTTTGCCCCATAGGGCATAATGGGAATGGCGAAGGCGCTAAGTACGGTACCGCAAATTGCGGTACCGTACTTACAGCGAAGGTCCCTTTGCGGGTCCCTACTTTAAGGGCTCCTCTAGACCAGCTGTTAAGGTTGGGTCCCGCAAAGGGACCTCGTAATTAGGCGCTAATGGGTTAACGGCGCCGCAGCCTTTTATGGCACCGTTAACCCATTAGCGCCAGGGTCGTAATGAGGCCCCTTGTCTTGGGGGTATTAGGCAGCCTTAGGAATAAAACCTGATCCCAACGCGAAGGAAGAAGTGTATATTGATTCTGGAGGAATTGGCCCTGTGTCGAATGTGACTGGCGGTGATGTACAGAAGTGGGTGCCCTGTGTGTTTTAAAACAGGATAGGTTGTTTGAAGAGTTCATTTACAAGATCAGATTAAGGAGGGGAGCTGTCTCCAGAGTAGCCAAGTTACTTTGGTGTTAAAGAAGGGTGAAGTGGATGAACTGATGCACCGTATGCTGAAGAAAGGTGTCATTGATGTCCCAGATGCATCTGATTGTGATAGTCCCATTGTGGTTATGAGGAAATCCAATGAACAGTATGGATTTGTATAGATCTCAGAGAGGTCAATCGTAATGTGGCAGCTGAGAGGTTCCCCTTCTCAAAATGGATGAGCTTGTAACCGAGTTGTTGGGTGAAAAGATGTTTTCACTTTTGGACTTGAGTCAGTTTATCACCAAATTAGGCTGCATCCAGTATCTGTTGACCTTAACAAGTTCAGCTTGCACATTGGTATGTTCAAGCGTGCTAGGATGCCTTCTGGTTTGATTTCACCAGCACATATATTTCAGAAAGTCATAAACAAGGTTTTGGAGGAGGTAAGGGTGTGAAATATTATCAGGATGATATCTTGATTTGGGGATGTGATGAGGTGGAGCATGATTGTAGACCGAAAGAGGTATTATAAAGGCTGGGAAAGGTTGGATTCCCTCTGACTTTGGAGAAGGGCACGTTTAAGCAGTTGCAAGTTGATTATTTGGGATACAACCTATCTGTAAATAGTGTAAGACCCAAAGGTAGTGTGATCAAAGATATATCAGAAATGACAACACCTGAAGGTAAGTTGGAATTTATCAAGGATTTGTCTAGTAAGACCAACAATATGAAGAATCTTACTGGGAAGGTGGTGCAATTTTTTTGGTCTGGTGAATGTGAGATGGAGTTCAAAGGGATAGCAGCGGAAATAATGAGTGCACCCATTTTGAAGGTTTACAGATATGACTTGCAAACAGTTGTATACACCGATGCCAGTGAAGTAGGATTGGGTGCAGTGTTGATGTGAGAGGAGAATAACTATGTCAACACTGTGGCATTTGTGTGTAGGATACTCAATGATATGGAGACACAGTATAGTATTCTGTCATAGAGCAAGAGGCTCTTGCAGTAATTTGGACCATTTCCAAATTCAAAGTGTATCTTTATGGCAGACTGTCTATGTTAAGAACAGATCACAAATTGTTGGTGGCAATTTTTGATAAAAAGAAGTTTGAATGGAGTATCGAGGAGAATTGTTAAGTGGGTAACAAGACTACTAGAGTTCGATTTCACTTTCGGGGAGTGTGATATTGAGGATGTTAGAGACAGAATAAAGAGAAGTGGAGAGCAATTTTTAATAAAAGAAGTTTGAATGGAGTATCGAGGAGAATTGTTAAGTGGGTAACGAGACTACAAGAGTTCGATTTCATTTTCGTGGAGTGTGATATTGAGGATGTTATAGACAGAATAAAGAGTAGTGGAGAGTAAGGTATGATAAGAAATCAATGGTAGGAGGGTGTGATTAAGGGCAGGAGATAGGGTGAAACGCGTCTTGTCAAGGAAAGGGAGGGAGTGTAAATCCAGATATTCATCTGAAAAGATAGTTAGGAAGGACCATGGCAACTCAGTGGCAACTCAGTGAGATTGGACGGTGGTGAAATGTGGAATAAGGAGAGACTGGTTAAAGTGAGATTAACACTTTCCGGGAGGCTTGCAGTCTTTACAGCATCAAGGTTTCCTATAATTGGTATGTAAGTAGGTATTTTGACTTTTAGCTAGTTTGCTTTTTTATGTGTTTCCTTTTCATTCAATTTGAGTTGTGTTTTCCTTTTGCATGATAGAAGGAAGGAGATGTGTTGTATGTCAGTAATCATCAGTATGCAGAACAATAGAGAATGTTGAGATGCAAGGTTCTCAGAAGGCAGAGGAAGGAGTACAATGAGCATGTGGTGAGGTGGAGTGTCAGAGAGAAGGAAAGAAGGAGAGAGGATGTTACTGAAGCATTGTACAACCAACTTTGCACCTGTACAAGAATAGGATTGCACTACTTGTCTAAGCAGATGTCCTCCTTCATAATATATTCAACATGTGTTTAACACCCCAGCACAGGCTCAATATAGAGAATGTTGAGCACCCAGCAACATTATGTCCTAGTTAATTGTGCTGTTTCATCTTTGTGATTTTGTAAGATGTATTTGATGAACTGATTTTTATATATAATCCACTTTAAAATGTCACTCTATTTATTTGTTAACTGTAGCACATTATCAAAATGCAAAGCCAACAAATGTTTACAGCCACCACTCTCTGTAGCGGACAATGTTTTTTTAACCTATGTCAATTTACTTTGGGTCAACAACTAGTCCCATTTCTGGTTCTTTGTCCTAAAGTGTCTTTTAATATGCTCAATACTACGTGTTCTTCAGATGACATAAAGGCCAATTCACAAACAAACATATTGTTTGCACCAGGCATACGTTACTGCTATGATCAGTTGCATTTTACACATGAAAAGAATTTTATAATAAAATATAGTGTAACTTACTTCCATTGGAGCATCTATGAAAGGTACAATAATAACTCCCATAAATTTGGTTGTCAGGCATGGTAAACCTTCCTCTAGAGTTACCTATTCCATGTCGTGCAGAACAGAAGCAACATTTTGCAAAAAAAAAGCTCTTTAAAAGTGTTTGTGCTCACTACAAAATACTTAACTTCACATCCCACACTTTTAAATACACTTCCATCTACTTTCACACTCTACAGCCAAAACATAAACCTTGAATGTTCATCTGTAACTCAAATATGTTCACAAAGGTTTCTAAGAAAAGTATTTGAAGTTCTGTTAATGAATTCACAAAGGAAGTACATTATTTGAAAGTGTATATTGTAGTCTCCATTCAAACGTCCCCTTGGCACATACAAAACTCCCCGACATGCCCCTAGTAACACCGACTTCTGCTTCATAGCGCTAATTTACACATTCGTAAATTATGCATCTGTGAATAGCGAAGCCAAAACTTACACATATTCGCCGGCAGTACATTCGTTGGTGAATCAGATGCACACTTTTTATGAGTTAGTTGCAATGGACACATTTGTAATTTGTTAATTTTTCCAGGAGTAAGTCAATATGTAAATGGGAATAGCTTGTAATGTCCTGTCTGCTCAGAGAATTCATTTTGGAGATCAAAAAAGGACACCAAAATGGAGGATCTGCTAAGAAGCATCAGGACAATGTTATTATCAGACATTTTACACATCCCACTCAGTCCATATTGATAGCAATAAGGCTGGTAAAATAGCTCATTGAGTTAAGCACTCGTTGCTGTGATCTCTGTTCGAAATGCAGGCGGCAGGTTCAAAGCCTTTCACCCTTCCGAGGTCGATAAAGTGAGTACCCATTTTGATTGGATAATAATAATGTATCTAAATATGTTCCATGTAAAGTGCTTTTGATAAAAGAGCTAAAGAACTAACACATTTTTATTATTATCCAGGCATTGCACAAAGCTGCACAGGTCCTTTGCTTGCATCTGCATTTCCTGAAGAACAACTTAATTATTTGTCATTCCTATGGGAATTGGTACTGAAAACAAAACAAAGAATTCCCCAGTAATTCTTTTTCTATTTTGGGAAAAATTGATGACTATAATTTCCCGTATTGGAATGTTAGGATCGTTTTAACAGCATTCCACACTTTTCATGGCATACCACATTGCCGAATTACATTTTGCAGCCTTTTAAAACTTGTTTTAGTGTAAAATAAAGATGGGGGTGCTTGGGTCTCCACATGTGTTTTGAATTTTAAAAAGTGGTAAAATCGGCAAAAAGAAATTTGGCGGAAGAAAATCGTGAAATTGAGTAGATCTGTTTTAACTTATTTATTTCTTTAACCCCATACATTCCTTGGAGGAGATAATTACAAGCATGGTGGTGCATGAAAAAAGTGGTTATACAGAATAACTGCCACTTTTCCCGCTCAGCCATGAATTTGCCCTGTAGTGGGGGATTTACCTCCCACTTTCCACCCAAAAATCAGCAGTAATTCTGCCAAAATACCCAATGGAGTCCTATGGACGCCAAATTAATGGGGACTAACATCACAACCACAACTTGTAATCCATTGGTAAATGCGCTGGATCAAGTAGCAATAACAGTAATTCCATTGGACAGTATTCCAGCAGATTTATTGAAAGATAGAAAAGCTTATATGGACCAGATTTGGTCCAAAGCGCTCAGTGGCATTGGACTAGTAATGTTAAATGGAGCAGTTGGTGGGAATGTCCCGAGCTGTTACACATGGTTAAATGGCTCGAGTCAATCACCACTTGACTACATTTTTGTTAGCCAAAGTCTGTCGATAGATGACACTCCTTAAATATTAGCCCCACAGAATTTGGTGACCACTGCACACTGTCTGCAGGGTTTGCAATGGTGGAGCTCACTGGTTTAGAAACTGGAACAATTACCATGGATATGGCTGGAAATAGAGTTCACAAGGTGGTAATGTGGAGTAGCTCTTTGACTTCAGCAATAAGCTTATTCATAAAATTTGAGCCCTGGACCTTTAGTATGTCCTTGTCAAAACCGACCCTGGAGAAATACAGGAGAAGATGTTTAAGGATCTGCTGTGTGGTATTATTTCACAATGGGAATGCCTTGGGATATCAGGTTCCATAATCTACAATCACAAGTACATATATATTGCCTAATCTGGAGGTGTCAAGTGATCCAATAATGTTCATACCAATTCTGGAAGGGGTGTTTCTATAATCGGTAACGGGTTCAGAGGAGCAGGTGATGGAAGGTGCATACTGTTTTTTTCACATATTTCATGGTTTGTACGAAAGGGTTTACATCAGCGTGGATATGTGGCCAGTAAAACATTCCACCAATATGCACCTGGGTTTTAAATTGACCTAAATGGCCCCCAGTAAGATGGGATTGTGCAATTTCTAGGACAACCTTTTGATGGCTTTTAGGTATGACCAATTGTGTTTTTACTCTACCTTCTGGTGAGGTTTCTTTACTGTAAAGCCATTCTTGTTTTAGAAAGAAAAAGAGACTTCCCTTCTCATAGCCTTCTTCTTCTGGAATGGCTTGCAAAAATGCTCCAACGAGAACTGGATCATTTTGCTGGGCGAAAGGTTAGGTAGGAATACAAGATGGGTTCCTCAACCTACCTTTCTTCGATGTTAATTGATTTGTCAGCTTACCCAAAGCCTAAGTTACCTCTTTCTGTTTTATCTGGTACACTTTCTTCAACTCAGGAAATAGAGCACTTTCAATTTGATCTCTCCGACGTACCTCAAAAGGTATCTTGCCATGGTTTTGTAAGAGAACCTTCACATTTCCCCTAAAGTTTGGATCAATAACGCCTGCTAAGACATCTATCCCGGACTACCATGGTAAGACAGATCTTGGGGCCAATGGAATGTAACACCCTGGAGAAGGTATCAAAACAAAGGGCATCATTACGAGGTTGGAGGTAAGGGATTACCGGCACCGGTAAGAGTGCCGGTGCCGGTAATCCCTTACTTCCATATTCCGAGGTCCTTTAGCGGGTCCCGCTATGGGCGCCTGGTTTTACCAGGCACCCTTAGCGGGAGCCGCTAAGGGACCAGGGAGCTAAGAACGGGCCTGCTGATAGCGGGCCCGTTATTAGCTCCACCCCCATTCCCATTGAGCCCTATGGGGGCTCGAATGGGAATGGGGAATGGTTTTCTGAATGAGGACTCACCGGGTCCTCCAAGGTTGTAGTGACCCGGTAAGTCCCCATTTCAAGAACCCGGACCCGGAATGCGGTAAGGGTGTAGCCATGGTGCTGTTAGCACCATGGCTACTGTGTGGGAGCGAGGGGCCAATGGGCCCCTCTCTACCATCACTTCTCAGTACAAAACATGGACCAAGTGCCTCTAGTTGTGGGTATGCCCTTCGCCCTTATGCGATACTAAATTTTGGTTAGATTCGCATAGATGGGACCACCGAGCAGGACACAGGGCATCCATTTTTTGTACCCCCTTTCGACTCCATCTTGGTAGCCAGGCCTCACTGCGATAGTATAAAATGCATCTCTCCCTTTTGCCTGCCACTGTAGCTCGGAGCACATGGCCCCCACCCTCGTCCCCACTCCAATTGGAAAACTCTGCAGCTCCATTCTCATGCTGAGGCCGGAGCTGCTTGCAACAAATAATAAATGTAACACATCCCTTTTCCTCTGAGATCACTGTCCCGCATGTGAACCAACATGAGCCAAGCACATAGCTCGTTCATCTCCACAAGACACAAAAGTGTCTTTGCCCTTTTACCCTCGCCAGTTGAAACTTATTGCATTCTAACCCTGTGTCCTTGCAAGGCATCCCTTTCATGTGCCAGACTGCCAACCATTCTATGAAACCCACCCAGCAGACCCCCAACTAACATTAGACCCCTGTGCAGTATATCACGCCCAATACTAACAAGTGCCACATACCTGAGATTCTTGTGAGACTAACCCTATAGTTCAATGACAGTATTATAGTGGTCAAGGTCCTTAAACCTGTGACCTGTATAACCCAAATGTGTAGATGGAATAAACCCTTGAGTGATTTGTATAACGACATGATACACTACTAAGAGTCTTTTTGATCAGCTATTATTTAGTGCATGCATTACTCAGAATGTATTTTCTTAGCTTGGATAGTGACCACAGTGTTTCACAGCGACCTGACCTTCACCCATCCGGAGCACAAATGTCTGACATCAATCCTCCCGCCAACCAAGCAACCAACCCGGAGGAAGAGATGATGCCCACACCTAAGTCGCCACCACGGCTGACCAATCCTGGTCCAACGTAGCATCATATGTTAAAAAAGTAGATGTACTATGTAAATGTGTTGTAACCTTGATGTAGTCAGAGCGCTCTCAGAGATCTAGATAAACTTTTCCTTGAACTCTCACAACCTGCTCTTTTGTGCCTTATTCCCTGCCCAGGGAGTGTCTGTTTTATTCATTTCACACGTGTGAGTCAGGGTGGGCACAAACACTAACTCCAACCTCAAAATGAGGCCCAAAGTCTGTAGGAATCATTCCTCTTGTCCAAGGGGGAATGGTAACTTCCCTACTGCTACAGATGTCAAACTCTGTTATTCCATGGTGGTGATGGAAGGGCTAAATGCTCTCTGACTAGGTTTGTTAAATTGTTGGGTTCCCCAATTAGTTTCAATTGAGTCACATCCCACTTCTGACACCATATGTAAGGAACCCATGGTAGCAACAGTAAAGACAGACACAAGGGATCACAGTTCAAGGGTGTTTATTGTACTAGAAATGCACAGTGAAAAAACGCCTAACCTAAACCTAAATCTAAGATGGGAGAAAGCGTCAATCATCAAAAGAAAAATAAGGCACTACTAGTGGCGCTGTGTCAAATAAAAGGGCCTATCCTAAAAAAAAAATAACTATTGCCAAATCCTTACAACTAATTACAGGAAGAGTGTGCGATAGGGTTTCAATAAAGAAAGAAGTGCTCACAAATAATAAGTCAGGATGTGATTGCCTCATAGGACAGCCAAACGCCCCTTTCTGAAAAATGCTCAGTCGACCACTGGAAGCTGAAGTGCCAAAGAAGAAGATGACCAGAGATGCCTGCAGACCTGTTGCAACAACGTGGAGTGCCTACTGCTGTCCTGACCCTTTTTTCTGTGTGACAGGAGCTCCGAAGAGGGTGACTCCTTCCCTTTGGCTGGTGGGAACAACCAGTCCCGAAACGAACTTTGAATTGAGCTATCTCCCGAGGTCCTAGCAATTTCCAGAGCTGCGGAACCCAAATACCAGGAAAACTGCTGCCCACTTCAAGTGCATCATCCTGGAAAGGCTTAATCCATACAAATCTTTGCTGAATCTGTAAGGACACTCAGCAGATCCGATCCAACTCACCCAGACCCCCTCATCAGAGGATGGGACTGCAGGAAGCAAAGAAAATTGACCGGGCGTTCTGTGTCCTTTATTGGTGCCACAGAAAAGGTGCCAAAACCGCAGAATAAAACATGAAGTTGTTGAAAGCTGTGCCCCAGGTCATCCATCGAAACTGCTGCTGAGAGATCCTGTCCATTGTCATGCCTTCAGTCAGCAGGCCAGGGAATCCTGAGGTTGGGTTCAAAGCTGCAACTTCACGGAGCATTCAGCACGAACATGTTCTTCTAACCTAAGGTACTGTGGGGAAAAGGGTATTGCTTACCTGATTCCAAGAAGTTGCTCCAGAGCATTGGAGGGCAACGAGAGGTGTCCAAGGTCACCCCGGCTTAGCTCTGACCAAGCCGCTGCTTGTGTCTCTTCATTGAGTTATTTTATAGAACTCCATCGTTAGTTGTTAACTTGCTCCTTCTATAACACTAGAGAATGGAAGACATTCCCAGGAACTCTTTGTATTCTGCTGGTTTTCAAGACTTTGAGCCGTTTCCTAACTGCCTTTAGCTAGGGTTTCGTTTGTGGACTTAAAAGACTTGCTGTGTGAAGAACCCGTCTCTAGAAGCTTCAACCAGGCTAAATGTTACACTAACTAACCATTTTCCACTCTTTAAGTGACTTTACTATATGTGTTTGCAGATTAAATGTATTACGGTATGAACTTTTAAAAATAGTAGGCGTGCGTAATAACTGATAATATGATATGATTGCTGTTTCCCTTTCTCACGTTGCTACAAATGTAACATGAACAAACACACAAGTGAAAGTGCCCTTTGAAGTGTATTCTCAAGTATTCCAAAGTGTTGTAGTGTAAACGTATAAAGTATGTAAAGTGATTCTGCTGTGTATATATAATAAATATAATTTAATATAAATTATACATGTAAGAGTTTCTTGCTGTGCATGTTTAACTAAGGTTAAGTGTCACATCTTCCTCTTAAGATAATCCTGACTACTCTGTCACTCTACCAAAGTCCTGAGTTAGTAGAGACTAATACTAAAAGTTGACCTCTTTGATGCAGGTTCTTCTCAGAAGGTCTTTGAAAGGAGTACCTTCTTCAAGCTTAGATGATGGGCCCCTTTTTTTCATCAAACAATCTTGCATTCAATGAGACAATATATCCAATCCAATCCTGCTTGCTTGTCCATCATTGCAGATTCATTGTTAGGTCTTCAACAAAACCTGGCAGCTTCTTGGAGAATCTTCTCCTAGCTGCATCCAACAGAGCCTAAGATGTGTTGATCAATCAAATGAAGGATCTGTTTCCTCTATCGAATTAGAGGTCATAAAGACTTGATTTTGGAAAGTGAATGAGGGACACTTTTTTTAAATTTTTTATTTTTTTTAATTGTTTAATCAAAAATAAGATTTTTACAATACGTCTGTCTCGTTATGTCCATAGCTTGCCTCTCATATTTTAGTTCATATCAACAGAGGTTGATGGCTGGACGACATTTAATTTCTTTGAGTCCTTATTTGTCTTTTAGTAGGTCATTAACAATAAATTCCAGTAGTTTGGCTGTGATTATTTGCCAGCTGGGTTTGTCGCCTCCAATAAGTCTGCACCACCATGTTTGTTCTTCCATCAGAGGGGTGTCTTTTGAAACATGCGAAAAATACCTTTTTCTCATTGATCGTGTCGCAGTGCAGACCATCGGAAGATGTCTAATGGTTTCATATGTAGGAGGCTCAGTGCTTTGACAAAAGCGACAGTTAGCTGTCGGTGATAGGCCTTGGATGTGCAAAATTTCATTTGTTGGTAGGAGATTTAACCGTGCTCTTAAGATCAGATTGTGCACCTGTTTGCTTGGAAATCTCTTTATGAAGTTTTGCAATTCATTTAATTTTCTTGTATAGCCTGGAAGATGAGAGGTGAGCTTTGAGTTTGCGGCTAATTCAGTTGTTTTTGCCCAGTCTGCTTCCTTCAGTTTTCGCAGGATTTTACATGGATTGTGAATGAGGTCGTCTTCGTTCGAGGCAATGGTATCCAAAAGCAAGATGTTTTCTTTTTGCCATGTTGTTAACATCTCGGATTTGCCTCTGTCTATCTCGCGTTTGATCATACCATAAATTTCATTGCCATCTGCCATTCTGCACTTTCTAAAGAGCATTAGTGTGTTGCAGTTTACTGTGCATTGCATGGACTGGAGGCTCAGCTTGCGTCTTATCGCCACTCCTGAGGTAGAAGTCGGGAGTTGAGCACTGCTTTCCAAAACGAGGCTTCCAGTTTGGGCCAGATGCTTTTTGGGATGGTCGGCATGGCCTCGGTGCCGTATGTCATCGCAGGCACCACCTTCATTTTGTAAAAAATGATTGTTGGTTGCAGTGAAAATTTCCCAAATTTACGATCAATTGTTTTTGCCTGTGCGGCTAGTTTCTTGATCTTCTTGAACAATGTTGCTTGCATTGTAATTTCGCCTTTTGTGCTGTCAAGTTCTACTCCAAGGTACTTGAAGGACTGGACGATTTCGATTTTTGAGTCTCCAAGGATCCATTTAAGGTTTTCAATTTTCTTTTTCTTGTTCTGCAGTATCAGTGCCTTTGTTTTTCCCTTGTTGATTTCCAGGAAGTTTTTTCTTGCGTACTCTTGTAGGCCATTAAGTTGATGTTGTAGGCCTACTGGTGTCTGGTCAAATAGTGTGAGGTCGTCCGCATAAAGAAGTCGTTCTATTGTGGTATTTCCGATTTTTGGAGGAAATGCACGCGTGGTGCTTGTGCATACTTGAAGATCGCCTATATATGCTAGGAATAATGCTGATGCTAAAGGGCATCCTTGCTTGACTCCTCGTGTGGTTGGAATTTTATCGGATAAGTCACCTTCACGGCTTAGACGCACCCTCATCGAGCTGTTTGGTGCAAGGCTTGTATGGGGCCCAATATGTCTTCAGGACATTTCCAGCTTCTCAGTTTCGTCCAAAGGAGATGTCTTTCAATGCGATCAAACGCTTGTGTAAAGTCAATGAACGCGACAAACAACCTATGGCCAAGTTGTATGGCTCTACTTTTCAATATACTGAAGATCAGTATGTTGCCTGATGTCCCGGCGTTTTTTTTGAAGCCCGATTGTAGGTGGTCGTTGCACTTGGCTGTTGCCACCCAATTTCGAAATTTCTTTAGAAGTAATGATCCGAAGACTTTACCTATGCAATCAAGCAGCGCTATCAGACGAAAGTTCGCAGGGTCCTTTATGTCTCCTTTTTTGTTTGATGGGAATTATTGTTGCTCTGGTCCACGATTTGGGCACCGAACTTGTCGCTGCACAGAGTCGAAAGATTTTGCTGATGAAGGTGACCCATTCGTTTGGGTGCGCTTTAAGTTCAAAGTTGGTGATCCCATCTGTGCCAGGCGCCCGTGAATTTTTGATCTTTTTGATGATTTCTAGAATGTCTTCTTTGTCTTCTAGGTTGGTCCACTTGACTTGGTAGTGGGGATACTCCCCTAGGTTTTCTGGTGTAGCAGATTTGAACACTTCAGCGAAGTGTGATTCCCAAACCACTTGAGAGATGTTATTTGTTATCGAGTTTTCCACTGGATGTTCTGTTGTTTTTAGTAGGGACCAAAAGTCTCTTGCGTTATTCGTCGTTAGTGCGTTGGTGATGTTTTCTGCATCCAACTGATATAGATTACATCGAATGGCTCGTACCCATGCTTTGTACTCCGATTTCAAGGCTTTTTGTGTGGTAATGCCATAAGCGGTTGGCAAAGTTTTCTTTGCGATCCTCATGGCTCTTCTGTACTCACATCTTCTTGAAACTAGGTCGCTGTTATAGATGTGTTTTTTAATGGCGCCTTTGTTTTTCAAACATGTTTTTTAGTACGCGTAAGCCATTAGCAGTGGCTGGTAATCGACTGCTTTCATTTCTGCTTTCTGTCCTTTGTCTTTATACCTATGCGTTAGATCATTGATCGCCGCTGAGCTTAATTTGAGCCGGGTGCCTCTGGCATTGTTCTCAATGTCCAAGCCTGCTTGGGTGTTTTTAGCGCTTTGGATTGACCAGCTGGTCTCCAGTAAATTGTGGTCGCTGGCAATTGTATGTCGTACATTAAAGAAGGTGGTAGCGCTTAGCAGCGGTTTGGAGACAAATATGTAATCGATTGTCTCACACAAGTCTGCACATTCCCAGGTGGGTGTTCTGTTTAGTTGTGGGAAGGGGATATCAAGATTATGCAGGTCACGCTGTTCCGCTGCTGATGGCTGTTACTTCTCTCGAGTGCTTTTCTGAGTTTTACAGACTGCATTTAAGTCGCCACATATCATAATGTAGGACACTAACAGTTTGGCCATCGCATCATCGATTACCTGTTCGCACATTGAGATGAAACTTTCTTCGCTAATAGCAGCAGGGTTCCAGTATGCGTTAACAATGACTACTGTGTTTTCTGTTTGCTTGGTGTTGATTTTTTGTTTCCATGTGACACTTACTGCCAGGAGAGACAAGTTCGCGATCAGGATGGGACCGATGGATAGTCCACAACCGGTGCGGCAGGCAATCATAAGTCCCGACATTGGTCGTCCTAGGTGGCCCTTGGCTGCTGGGGCCAATACTATCTGGAACCCCTCTAAAATCGGGGTGCCTGTTAACCACGTCTCTGGAGACATATGATGTCGTATTTCCCTAGGTTGATTTCACCTGGGACTGTTAAGTGTGAGTGCCCTCTTGTATTCCACGAACATAGTTTCACCTCACGATGTAGGTTTTCTTCTTGCAGTGTTGCTGTTGGGTTGAGCTCGCTGTGAGCGAATTGCTATTTTTTTTCGATGCATTACGAGGGCTTTAGGTAACCAGGCCCAGAACCCTTGTTTGTTGTCTGTGACTGAACTCATATCTTGTGGTGTAGAATTGTTTTGTACTGTTTGAGAGATGACCCTTTTTATTTCACATGGTTTGTGCTGCGAGTGTGATTCCATGTCTATGTGATGGTCACTCCCGTGAGACGGCTTTTTCAGGGTTTCTAATTTCTTGGATTTAATGTTGCTCTTTCGTCGGTCCTGTGAATTGTTGGACGGTTCTCGGACCTTACGTTGATTTTTCGATGTATGCTGTCTTTCTTGCCTTTGTACACAGTTGTTCTGGATGTTTCTTTCTCTATTGTGTATGCGAGAAGTGTGAGTGTCAATGTACCCACTAATTCTATGCTCTTTGTTTGTATTATTTTTGTGATATGATATCGCATCTAGATTGAAGCCAAGGTTTTAAATTTCCTTCTTACTATTATATAGCTGCTTGTAAATGGTTGAGGACCCAAGATGCATTAATGTTACCGCTTTGCGCCTGTCGTGCCAAGGTTCAACAATGAGTAGCTTGTCTGTCTTTATATCTAATAGATTGGGGATCTCTTGTAGTATCGCCATGACTGTTGTTCTGTTTAACGTGAGTGTGTCCTTGTTACTGGTTCTTTGTGCCCTTTGCAGTGTCCACTTTGCCTCTGTGCGGTCTTCGTTGCGTCTCACATAGTTATCTGTTCTTGATCTATAGTGGACTTTGTTTCTGCCTGAATCTGTTTCTTCTTCAGACCTTGTTCGAGCGTGAGGCTCACATCTTCATGTCCTTTCAGACTTCTTGTTTCTTTTATTTGGACTTGAACTCTCTGCTTGATAGACATGACGTTTTGCTTCCAGTTTTATTGGTTGTTCATCAGTCAGCACATGGACTCTCTTGTGATCGCTTGTAGTGCGTTTTACGTTCTGAGTGAAATGACGTTGTGGTTCCATTTCTCGATGCTTGTCAGGAATGTGTACAGGCGCCTTCTTGTTTTTTTCTTGCAACAGTGCGTCGGCTAAGCGTTTTCGTCTTTCTTCTAGGGTTTCGAAGTCTTGTTCAGAGTTCTTTGTGTTCTTTTTTTCTTTGGTTATTGGTGGTATTTCACTGTCGGACGGTGATGTAGGCCTCTTAACTTTTGAGCAAGGTGCAGAGGCTGTGGCTTGTACTGCGTCGTCGTCTGAATAGACACTGATATTCATTAGATTGTCATCTTTTAGAAAGTCTGCTGCTGATTTGGGCGAGTCCGGTTTTTATTGCGTGAGGTTGTAGTGAATTGCTTTGCTACAAGTAGCATGTGAAGCGGTGCTGCTAAGTGCGGGGCTAGTTGGCCGCACTTGAGTCTGTTTGTTAGTTGGCTTGTTTGATTGATCATGGTTCTCGTGCAGCAAGATGTTTACAGAAGACGAAGGTCTTTTACTCTTTGCATTGGCTTTGCCAAAGATTTCATATGCCATCCCTGAGGCCTCGATGATGGTCTTGGGATTTGTTATGTTTTTGTCTACGACTAGTACCACCGAGGGGGAGCTCGGTGTGGGGACTGGCATGGCTGATTCAGGTTCATGCCCTGAATTCGTAGGACTTTGAGTCAAGATGGATTCCGTGTTGTTGTTTGAGGTTAGATCAATGATAGGAATCGTTTGTGAACCTGAATCTTTAGTGGCTGCAAATGTTAGTGGCTTGCTGTCACGTGCAGTTTGTTTGGCTATTTTTGTTGTAATTTTTTCTATCAGGTTGTTCGCCAAGTTGTCCAGTCTGTTGTCGTAGGCGTTAAGCTCTTCTTTTGCTGCGATGAACGCCTCTAAATAAGTGACTTTCGTCAGGATCATGGCTATCATAGTTTGTTGATCTTTTGTGGTATCAGTGAGCGTCTCAAAAAGTTTACAGAATGGGTTTAGAGCAATTGTGATGGCCGACATGATGCTCAATAAGTCTGTTTTTTTAGATGGAGTTTCTGGAGTAGGAGGACCAGGTTGCGTTGTATGAGCCTTGCCTGCGGCATACAGTTGATCACTATCTTTTCGTCTTGGCGTTTGACACCGATTAGTGAAACTGTGTGGTTTGTGATTCAAACTGAGTCCAGTTAGTTCAGTAAAGTTTCTCCTTTTGTCAAGGGTCTTGTCCTGTTCTTTTTCTTCTTCCCCTCGTGTTCTTTAGGCAAGTGGTGTGGGGAGGCTGGAAACTATTGTTGCGAGCAGTTCCGCTTTGCGCGGTTGTATTGAGGTTGACAAACCACTGCAGATAACTTCATTGGAGCAAGAGACTGCATTGTGTTGCTTCTCGTGTGACTTCTCGTGTGGCTGCGAAGCAATTGCTGCTCATGCAGAGGCCAACATGGAGGCCCTGAGGGTTGAGTATGATTCCCTCAGATCCACTCTGGGGGTCCTCTTGATGTCCCAGAGGGAGAAGTCAGAGGAGAGGTTTGCGCAGCTTGAGCTTACCATCTCGGCTGAGCTATGTGCTTGGCGGGAGGTGCATCAGTTGTCCAGTCAGGCCACTCATGAAGAACTCCGTGTTACACGTGTTACCTTGCAAGAGGAAGCACGTGTATCACGGGAGGTTCTGCATGCTGACCTACTTGTAATCGGCGCACAGAACCAGGCTCAACCATCCGGCAGACTTGCTGCCGATGAGGAGCAAGCTGCGCCTAAGCGTGGCCAGGCTCCTGTGCCATGTCTACCTTTTCAGGAAGAGGCTGACTCGGATGACAAGATATCTCCAACACAGGTCGTGCTGTGCAGGCGTTGAGCCCATGGAAGTTTTTTTTTTGTCTCAACACCATCGCATGTGGGTGTTGAGGTGCACCCTGTACCTCCCCCCTCCTGGTTGCCTCCCCGCCCTGGTCGTATGTGGCCAGTTTTGATTTTTCTTTTTAGTTTAGTTAGTTAATATTGTGTTTGATAGTTAGTTTAATTAGGTAAGATAGGTTTCTCATAGTTAGTTTAATTAGTTAATATAGTTTCAAATTGCTTGTCCATTGTGCATTCATGTGACAATGTGGTGCTTTGTGGCTTTTGAAAGCATCCACTGTCTGTTACAGCTGGGCCCTTCAGGCTTGTCTCGTGTATGTGTTTGCAGCCTGGGGTCCTGACTCACATAGGACACTCCTGCTTCCCTTATCCATGGGCTCACAAGGATGGTTCGGTGTTACAATCATTTACACAAGGGCTTTGGACTATCATATCTGTGGCCTGTCTGCTGCTGTACTACTTGTGTTAACACCCCTAGTGGGGATTGTAGGGGTTTTATCCACAGCATGTCTGTATCAGATTTGGGTGCACTTCATGATATAGACAGTGGCCGGTACCCTTTGCCTGTCAAAGTCACACTGATGGTGGGAGGAATTCTGATGTAGGTCTCTGACATGGCCCAGTCACAACCAGCATGAAGAGACAAACACAGGGAACTTTCCAGTCTTAATTATATGTTTTGTGCCCTTTCTGCAGGAGAATGAGCATCCAGATCACCTTTGCCAGCAGACATGGGGCATAGTGCTACAGACAGCTGGCCACGTTCGGTGGGGCAGACATGTGCATGTGTGCGCAAGCAGTGGCACAGGGCTTGTGCTCAGATGTCCAACAGAAGCAGACGTGTTTCCAGAAGCTCCAGGCAAGGTGAGCAGCACAAGGGGGCCACACCACAGCCAACCTTCCACCAGGCCACTTGCCATGCATGCTAAGTAGGGCCACTGATGGGGATCTTGGACAGATATTGTTGTTGAAGCGCACAGTAAAGCTAAAATGCATTGGGGGACAAATGGCAAGTTGCTTTCCAAGTTGTCAGTTGCACACACAGGGGCTGTCGCACATATCCTCCAGTCCCCCCTGCTCCATAGAAGCAGAGTTGTTAGCACAGTAGCATTCCTAGCCAGAAACTCGTGCAGCTTACAGGGACCCCCAGCGAGTCACAGACTTGTGTGCAGTGCATATCATTTGCATGTGCAAATTGACACGTGGACTGCCTATTGAAATCTGCGGATGCCACAACACTACTTGTACTGAAGTCGCACCTCGCTATACGCGTCTTGCTGCTCACCCAGGGACCATTGTATGATGTGTGATTCTTGACGCATTGGTCGTCCATTTCCTGTGCCCCCGCGTGCACCTGCCTTACTGCATTGACAGTGTATGAACCATCACGGGGGCAAGCTAACGTATGGGTACAGAGCAGCAGACAGGAGTTGTTTGTTTGTGGAGGAGTCACTTACTTTGGGGCATGAATGGTGTTGTGTGTTGTAAACACACACAGATTAGTAACTCACACTCCGATGGGCAATATGAAATACCAATTACAGTCAACGCAGGGGGAAATCGCCTTTGAATAAACGGGCCCCAACTTCAAATTTGAAGTGACCAGCTTCTCAATCTTCATTAAGTTCATCAAGTCAACTATGCCCCGTTGGTCAGACAATTTAAGTTCTCAATGGTTGCGGCCCGGTCAATGTGTATGTCTCACAAACATGTGCCATGCACAATCATTTCTGAACAAAAGAAAATCATGTGGTCCGATATAAGACGACTGAAAAGAAACTTTAGTGTTCTCATAAAGCCTGAGGAGCTAAGAAAGGTAATCAAACAAAGGCAACAGACGTACCGAAATTGGTTAAAATCTCATAAAATGATTATTCAACAAAATAGAGCTGAAAAAATGATGAAAATCTTGGTGACTAAAGATGTGAGACAAATATGGGCTATTCTTAATATGGGAAATTCTCGATGCCCTGCCATTATTATAAGCCACATGATGAACCGCTTACAGCTACAAGGTCCGCCGATGTCAATTGGGATGTGAAGATGTCCATCACTGACATAGTGAAAATGATGAAGAGCCTAAAGAATTCTCATGCCGCTGGTCCTGACATGATTACCAACGTGATGTTGAAAAAACACACCCAACAATGGGCAGCCCTGATTGAAGTTCTGTTCAAGACGATATCTATCACGAAGCAAATTCCTGATTCATGGCTGGAGGCAGTTGTAGTCCCAATATTCAAGAAGGGCAATCGGGCTATTCCGTTGAACTATCACCTGATTGCCCTTCTTGATACAATCGGAAAAATCCTGGGCTCATGTCTCCGTTAAAAACTGGCTGCATGGGCATCTAAGGCAAAGATTTTGGATATTCGACAAACCGGCTTCACTCAAGGAGTAGACGTAGAGGTAAACCTGCTCATTATAAAAATCTTGAAGCTGGAAACCCTGAAGTCGAAGAAAAAACTGTTCCTAGCCTTCATTGATATGCGTCAAGCATTCGATACAATAAATCGTGGCCTGCTCTGGAAGAAACTGCAGACCTGGGATTGTCCGAAATCCATATTGGAGCCGATACAAGCACTCCATACCGGTACATCAATGCAGGTTCGGCTAAACAGTCAAGGTGACCTATCAAACAACATTTTCACACACAGGGTCGTGAAACAAGGATGCCCCATGGCAGCGGAGCTTTTCAAGCTCTTCATTGCAGATGTACCAGACCACCTGAACAAGGTTCGTTGTTTCCCTCCCAAACTCAATGGTACTCAAATAATGTGTATAATTTATGCGGACGACATTGTGCTTATCGACCGGACTCAAATTGGGCTACAACGGTTGTTGAAAAACCTCAATGAGTATCTAAAATTCAACGACTTGGAACTGAATGCAGAAAAAACAAAAATAATGTCTATCGGCTCCACATGTTCTCGGAAAGACAAAGCATTTAAATGGAACATAGAGAACATAACTTTGACGCCAGCTAACTCTATTCGCTACCTTGGTGTCATGTTCAACAATTCTTTAAATGAGCACCATTGGAGGCAGGACTTAATTGCACGGATGACTCAGTTTGCCATTCAGGGAGCCAAGATAAACAGAGACTATGGGAAATTCAGTTTATCACCCGTTATAACATTTTACGTTCAAAAGGTAATCCCAGCGATTACTTTTGGCGCCGAGCCCAGTTGGTACATGGCTCCATAGACATGGGACAGACTAGAAGCGATATTGTGGAAGCGTGTGTTACGTCTACCACGTTATGTATCCATCACTGCAATATGTTACGAACTATCATTGAACTCCTTATACTAAGTGGTAATCTGGAAATCAATGAGTGTCTGGCGGAAAATGTGTGTAGAACCAACCATACCTGCTTATAAAATCTTTGCTACAAATCCTGACGTCTCCAATAACAATCTGCTGATTGAGTGGAAATCAACCCTGGCAAATCATCTAAAAAACGCTGACATAAAAAATGATGACCTAATTAATCTTCCGCAGTTGGCCAAAAAGAAATTTGAAGCCTGGTCTTGGATCTGTAACTCAGAACAAAGAGACAAACTGAAATCCACGTTGAAAGCCGAAACCAGTTTTCATAGATTGAATAAACCCTGCAGATACTTATTAAAGTGTCCCGCACACTACTACCGTGAACAATTTCTGAAGTTTCGACTAAATGCCATGCAAACAAAGGAAATGTTGTGGCAAAAAAAGAACAAGGACACATTAGATAATATTTGTCAATACTGTCTGAATGACATTGAATCGTTACATCACTTGGTGATAGTATGCCCAGGGTTAATTACTCAGCGCTCATGCCATCTTGGGAAGTATGCACCTCATGACGATGATACGGCAAACTGGTGGGGTCGGGTGATTGCAGGGCATGATATAAATCTAATATGTGCTACTGTAAATTATCTTGACTCATTCTTATGAAAGGGGGCGTGAGTAACTTCTGTTGGTGTAGTCAAACAAGAACGATACTGGCCAGGTCTTGTCTTGTTGTTCAATTAATTATTTTGTGTGACCTGATCTTTTCCTTTTTTTTTTTTTTTTATTGATTTGGTTGAATTTAATCAACCTTTCAAAAAGACAAAATAGAAATACAGCATTTAACATGATTTAGCATACATCAAACATCAAACATGTCACAATAAATAAACAATAAAAAAAAAAAACTTATTTACATTATTTACATTAATTATGACATGAATAAAACAAAAGAAGAAATAGAAGAAAAATTCACATACAACATTTAATTAAATGCTCCTTTCTGTTAAGTATCTAATTTAAGACTGGTGAGAAAATTAACAGCTGCTATCTGGATTGCTAAGTTATTTGACCCCAACAGGACCGACCAGCATTCGACCTGTGTAATGTTTCCGAGGTATTGACAATGTCTTGCAAAGGCTATTTGTCTTTTGGAGGTAAGTGGGGCACATTCTGTAAATAGATGAACTAATGTCTCACCTCTAGGCGATTCTTGACAGAATCTACAAACATTTTGTTCTGGGCTTACCAATCTGCGTTTTGCCCTTACTTCCAAAGTTGCCCATAAATTGAAACGAAAACGCATTATTCCTGATCTATATTTTAGGGCTGGTGAACGTATCAGATACAATGGTAATGTTCTGAGTTTTTTTGGTGGGAAACGTGCAATGTCGTTGTCTCGATACATTATGCATAATTTGCATGTGTTGATCCAATCTATTTGATAAATTTTAGATTTGGCTTTATCAGGATTCAACAACAACAGATCAATTGTAACTTCTGCTTTAGCCATTATCAAATACACACGATTTAGCCAATCTTTGATGTAACTAGATTTCTTTGCTGAGAAAATGTAACAAGAAAGTGTTTTAAGCAATACATTTGCGGTAGTCGACCGCAAGCATTTCCAAAAAATGAACATAAACGCCAGTTGTAATGGGCTTCTAGAGAGGTTAGGCCAAGCTAATATCTCATCCATGAGGTAGGGACGCATTGCGGTAAATGAAGAATTGTGCGCCAATATTTTGCTTCCCACTGCTCGAACTTGAATGCAGAATCTGCGGGAAGAGTCTCCAAGCCATATAATAGCATGGGAATGACTTTCTTGGTCCAAAAATGCCATGCTGGGAGGATGGAAAATTTGCCATATTTATACATGATGACACGGGCTTGTGAAATGGATGAAAGTAGCTTGGACTCAATACTCTTTAGCTGCCCATGGGGTTTCAACTGACCCTCAAATATCATGTCTAGGTCGCAATAGCTTGGAATTACGCCGAGTGGGGTGCAGCCTATAGACCACACAAATGAGACTGGGCCTGAGCGCCTGGGCGAATATTGAATGAGCTGAGTTTTAGACGTGTTGACAACTAGTTCATTAGATTGTACGTACTGATAGAACGTATCTAAAAGCCGTTGTAACCCCACCTGAGTTCTAGAGATAAGCACTAGATCGTCTGCGTACATAAGCGATTGAACTTCCTGGGTCAACAGTCTGGGAGAATCGGAGATGACCGTTGAAAGGGCAAATTTAACATCGTGGATGTAATAATTGAACACCGCTGAGGCTAAGGAGCAGCCCTGTTTTAGGCCACGATAGGTCGATATGTTGTCTGTTAGAAGACCATCTAGTGTAATGCGTATTCGTATAGACGTGTCATGGTGCAACGAGTGTATAATATCGTACAGGGACGCTGGGCAATCGTCTCTCAAAAGCTTTTTTAATAATAAAGGACGACTCACAGAGTCAAAGGCTGCATTTAGATCAATAAAAGCCAAGAACAACTGTTGTTTTGTCTCTTGGCACTGAGCTTTGATTGCATTCAAGGTCATGAGATTGATGTTGGTTCCCATTCCTGCCATGAAGCCAGTTTGGTTGGAATCCCTGAATTTATTATTTCCTGTCCAAGTATTGAAATCGGCTAGTACTAATTTGGTAAAGATTTTCCCTGGGGCATCTAGTAACGCAATCGGTCGATAGTTTGCAGGTAGTGACCGGTCGCCTTTTTTAAAGATTGGAATTATGATTGAGGACTTCCATGATGTAGGAATCAAACGGGGCTTAATATGTCACTAAAGATTGTAAATAAGATCTTAGACCAAATGTCTGGATGATTTTTAAACATATGGTTTGACAACCCGTCTGGTCCTTCTGCTCTTGAAGAACTCAATTTTTTGATTAGGTCAAAAATTTGCTCACCCGAGACTTTTAAATTCCAACTGGATGTTGACACTGGCAAATATTTAGTGTGGTTATAACAAGGGTCAGCATATAGTGTTGAAAAATGCTTGATCCACATATGTTCAGAGACCCCATTCAGTTGGGCATCTGCTTGGTGATGGTATGAGTGACTATTCAGCAGCGACCACATGCCAGCCGAATTTTTATTACTCATAGCCCTACTCATGGCTTCACTATCTCGTTGGAATAACAAGGACTTGCGCCCACTGAGCCAGTTCTTATATTGGCATTTTGCAGATTTTAATGCCTGCCACTTGTCCGCACTAATTGAGAGTAAAATTTTTCTTTTAAGCATCCTAAATTCTGTCCTTCTTTTGGCAACTACCTGATCAAAGGTATGTGAATGTTTGATCGAGTCGGATTGCGGTATATTTATGGTCTGAGAAAATGAGCGTAGCAAATCTATGTATTCGATGCTATTGCAATGGAGGGCCCTATTCGTTATGTGATGTTCAAACTGGTTCAGGGAGTTTGCAGTCCATTTGAGACGTGTGCGTGAGTTGTTTACTCCCACGTTGCCACAATAATAAGAATCTCTAGTTGGCATTGTATATTGGAACGTGCCCTGTAAGGACAGGAGGCAATGATAACTTTTAGGATGGTCAATAATCTCAAAGTGGTCTATTTGTTGGAAAAGCCTGGTGTCGACATAAATATAATCTATGATACTATTTGATTGCCCTCTATGCCAAGTGTAATGCGGGGGGACATCATTATGTACTGAGATATTGACCATATGATAGTTGCGTTCGGACATAATCAACTCCCATTTTCGAGCACCTTGAGTTTTGGCACCCAACTTCCAACAGTTGAGGTTCAAATCACCAAGTATGATGGTATACATAATTGATTTGTCAAGTGAGATTAGATCAAGCATGTCATGTAGTCCTGCAAAAAAGGTTTCATCAGGCATTCTGAGCGGATTACGGTAAATATTTACTACAGCAAAGACTAGGACTTTATTACGGATTTTTACAAGCTGTATGTGCGCACCTACAGATGCCCAGACAGTGACTGTAAACCCTAATTTAATGTTCACAGCCATCAGTAAGCCTGATGCCGGTCTGCCTGCAGTCAATACTGCAGGAATCAAGGCTATTTCATAGCTGTCCCATATCGGAGCTTTGGTGAGCCATACCTCTTGTAAAGCGATGAGGTGGTATGACAAAGGCATTTCTTTAAAAGAGGAATGAAGATGTTTGTGCCCTCTTGTGTTCCAGGTGACAAATAACAATGTGTTTCTGATCTCTCCTTTTGGTGGTTAATGCCGAGAATTCTCAGATGTCCACGTTTCTCTGGATTCACCACGGGAGCTCTGATATATCTTGGGGATCATGACTGGAGTGTTCAAAGGCAAGCGAGCGAATTCTGGTTCCTCTGCCAGCAAAAACCCCATATTAAATAAGACCATTTTATTGCGCCATATTGATTGAAGCACTATGCCTGATGGAATCCAGAGTCTAACTATGGACAAGGTGTCCTCGGAGATAAATTCGACCCGATCGATATCGCGTGAGGTGATATTCCGTAATTCATCAATGTCACCAAAAATATTCAGGACACTTTGCCGATTAAGATCATACATTTGATTGCCACCCTCTCGACATTTGAGAATTAAAGTGTGGCATTGAGCTCGTCCCGAATTGGGTTGCCCTGAGGACCAGCGCTTGTTGTTGTTACGCGGGGACCCTTTTATATTGGAGGGCCAACTTGGTCTGAGATTTCTTGCCACCTCGGGAGGTGCATTAATAGGGGTTTGATTCACATTAACTGGGTATGCTAGTGATCTTATAGAATCGCCCTGGGCTTGCGTAAACACCGATACCACCTTGGCGGAAAGATATTCATCAACTTTCTTTTTAAGTTCATCTGTCAAAGATTGAATGCTATTGGCGTTGATAGTATGTGTGTCACTGGGCATAGGCGCAAACGTGACCATCTTGGGGTGACTTACAAAATCACAGGGAACTTGAGTAGGGGCGGGAAGTTGCTGAGGACATAACTTCACAGGGAGCGAACCAGCACTGCTTTTAATTGATGATTTGAGTGATATCTGTGTTTGCACTGAAGGTGGGGGGAGAAGATTTTGAACAGTGGTACTTTTGTCTGAAATTAGAAATGGTGTAGGTGTTTTCTGAAACTCACTTAAAGCTTGTACCAGTTGTGTTAAAGGGGACCGGGGCACAGACGGGGGATCCTGGGTCAAGCCAAAATTGGGAGAAACTAGAGGAGTACCTGCCGCATCAGGCCCTGCAGGATGTATAGGAGCAACAGTTTCCATATCACCCAACTCACAGTTAGCTATAGTTGTTTTCTTTTTACTAAGGGCTTTAAAAAAGGCAGACAAGGTGCTCTTTGGATGCTTAATTTCAATCATGTTTTTCGTTTTTTTTATTGGAATAAAGGTTTGTTTTTTATTATTTTTCTTTTTTGGTTTCTCAACTGTTGGAGGTGTTAAATCGCTCAGTCCTTGTGTGTCCATCGAAACACCGCTGGATGGTACAATTATACCCTCTAAAGCCCCAGTTTTCATTTTTGGGATCAGGATTGGAATGGAATCATGATTCTCAGGCACCGGGTCTCGGCCAATAATGCCTTGAATTAAGGGCAAGGGACAGGGTATCAGTGGGCGTGAAGGTGCTTCTTTCACTGGATCAGTGGAGGTTGGTAAAATGGGTGAAGTAACATCACGAAGAATCGACGGGCTGGGCAACATAACCACTGACTGGTCTAACTTGTCTTTGTGGACCTCAGTTTTGGTGAGCTGTTGCATCGAGAGCCACTGCATCAGATCTTCGAATTGGGTTGATTGGCGAGCCACTTTGGTATCCAGGGATTCGAAGAGTTTACACAGACTATACACTGCTGTGTTAATGGCTATTAATGTGGGTTGAATCATTGATATGGTTTGAGCAGCATTGTTGAGCAGCTGTGGTTTGAGAGGGCGCGGTGTTGGTAGAGCAAACGAGTTGAGAATAGAAAGAGCAATGTCTAAGGGCGGAACAGTAGAGTCATCAGGGACACTGCTGATACGTTGCGCCTCGCTGTTCGTGTGAATAAACTCAGATGAACTTTCATGAATGGATATGACTTGAGGATCAGACAATAAGAGTGGGAAAGCAATGGGAGAAATAGACATGTTCGCATCGTATACTTTATGACAGGACTTGATAGATTCAATCATAGTTCGATCAGAAATTGGGCAAGGATTAGAGCACCTCAATGGTGTACGCTGCGAGGAACTGATTTTGCCAACTGTGAGAGGAGAAGGAGTAGAAGTCATACTTGAAGGGACAACGACAGAAGACTCTAAAGGTGTGATACTTATACCACCATGTATCTCTTCAAATGGAAAACGGGTTTGTTTAGGCAGGTTTGCAGGGGTGACAGACATAGCAGTAAAAAATGTTTGGGGTGCCACTATAGAATCCGTTGTCTTTGGTGATGAAGATTGGGTCTGTGACATCAACACCAGTGGAGCAATAGTTGGCATGTTTGTGGTAAGCTTGTATGCTGTGTATGGAAGCATGGTGAAGAAAGATACACTTAAGGTGAGCTAAGGTGAGCAAGGGCCCCACCGAGCAACAGCTATACTTGAATATGTCACACCGCTCAACGCGAGAGCAAAAGTCAAAGTGCAATCAGCACTGAGCAATAGACAATTTTCAATGACTACCTTCGCATTTCATACTGTTGAAACCACAAACAATAAAAACCCAATTCACTTACTAATAGAATCAGAAAAGAATAGTAACTGGCCCAGCACCGCGCTGCGCGCACCGCGAACAGCAAACAGTACTTGACGTACTTGCACCGGTGCGCAGCGCGGGTGCGCAGGCTCAGAGGCAGATGAAGGAAATGGAAAGGCGTGGTCACAAAAAGGGGAGGAGTTGGTCAGTGTAGTGTAGTCCTAGTAAGTAAAAGAAAAAAAAGGTATAAACAGGAAAAACACGAAAGGTAAAAAAAAAAAAAAATACACTTTTTTTTTTTAGATATGTTACGAGATTCAATGCAAGGACACTGTGCACAAAACGTGCTAGTGTGCTAGTGTGCTAGTGTGCTAGCGTGCTAGTGTGCTAGTGCGCACAATGCGTAGGTTCAACAGCACAAAGTGTGCGTAAGTTCACAAGCACAAACGTGCAAGTAGTCCCTCCAGTTAGCAATAATAAAGTACAAAGCTCTGCCGCCACAATCACCTTTCTTCTTTTCTAAGGCAGGCACTAGAGAGTGTAACTCTCAAAGACGTCCTCCGGGCCGTTGTGGAGCCGAATCCAATGCAGGTCTCAGCAGTGAGCAGTGAGCAATACAGCGAGTGCTTCCAGCAAACAGTATTTGAAGTACTTGCACCGGTGCGCAGCGCGGGTGCGCAGGGTCAGAGGCAGATGAAGGAAATGGAAAGGCGTGGTCACAAAAAGGGGAGGAGTTGGTCAGTGTAGTGTAGTCCTAACCCTCTGCCCAAAACGTCAACAGGGCAGCTAACGGGGAAAAACGTTGGGACACAGAAAAACAGTCCTGGGGTTCTTCTGGCCAATTAATCTTTCAGACACAATCCCCTGCAGAAGATCCGCAAATCGAGTACACAACACTAAGGATGACGACCAAACGCTGCGCCGAGCTCAGACCTGATCTTTTTAGTATTTCCAAACATGACGCGGGTGTCATGCATTATGCTACACTTGACGTACATATTTTGTCATGATGTTTAGACGTGATGATTCTTTTGTAACAAAAGTTGAGCTTGATCAACAGTGAAGTTGTGATTGCTTGACTGAAGTTTCAATAAAAAAAAAAAATTAAAAAAAAGATTAGTAACTCACACTCTCTTTGCAGCATTGAACAGCGCCTGTTACCGGACCTGAGAGTGCGCAGGCAGGAGGCCAGCACTCACCCCAGAGATAAGTCTCTCTTTGGCTTGCATTTGACTCATTTGGTACAATGTGCAGGATGAACATGTTTTGTCTGATTGAGTATGTGTTATTGTGAATAGTTGTTTTTTTGTATCTTCCCTACTTTCCCTTGACAATCCTACTCCCCTCTCCTGCCCCACTTTCCGGTTATACTGAATATCAATTCCTGTCTGAACAACATATCCCTGACCCTCCTTCCCCGCAAGGGTCTGAGAGGCCTGTGTAAGTTTGACCTTGCAGGCGCCCAGACCGAGGAGGGGGTGGTTGGTTCATGCCACTGCTGCGCCTGGACACCGGAGCTGTGACACTACCCATCAGTTGTTGCTTCATCATTGTATTTTATGTAACGAACATGGTACTCATCTAATTGGAGCATTGTTGAACTGTGCTACCTTGGTTGTTCTATTCATTGTGCTTGGACATGTGCTTGGACGTTTTCGGCAGCTTCAAGTCATCTACTGGAAACTCTTCCAGGGATTGTTTGGTGCCTACAGGCTTTTTCCCTGGTTTTTGGGTTCGGCTCCTTGGAGTTATCTGCGATTGGGTATTTTTACAAGTCAAGGTGGCCTCTGAAGGGGCTGGACCCTATTTATACGCAAGGTGGCACATGGAGACCAAGGGGTAGGGTGATCCTGTAGGCAGGTAGGCTTGAAGGAAGAAGGCTTCATACCCCAGACACAGTAGTTCAGTAGGTCATGGTGATGGGTAAATGAGGGAGGGCCTTTTGTCGTTGGACAGTTGGCTTGGGCTACAGTGTTTTGGGCACTCTGACATTGTAATTGTGGGGAACTATGTACATGATGTGTTCTGCTGGTCAATGCCTGTTCCTGTGTTGTCTTTACTTTTCAGGTGTCAGGGGATTGGTGTGGTTTGACATCCTGGGGTGTACACATGGGCAATGTTCACATGTGATGTGTACAGGACACTGAGGGTCACTTGATTTCACATGCATGTATTGAGCGCATGTCCCTACTGACACACACAGATGCACAATGATCCACCACATGTAAAACCACCCTTCCATGGCCACAGGTGCACACAGATTGCCTTCTGGGGCCCGCTGTGTCCCTGCAGCGCATAATCTATGACCATTTGGGGATCCTGTACATGCGTCAATTGGTTATTTATTTAATTAGTCCTTTTCATGTGATGCTCAAGGTGCATCTGCAACACAATGGCTGCTCACTGTGCTGTGTGCTGAGCAGTGTGTTGCAGGGGACACACACAGCACACAAGTTCGGGAGTAGGGATTTTGCCATGCCCAATGTGCATGTGAACAGGCATTCAGTGTTATGTTCATGCTACGACTGGTGGTAAGTATTTGTGTATGAATTGGTATGTGTGGGAGGTTGTTGGTCAGTCATTTCATCTGATTCCATGTCAGGCGTCATTGTCTCGAGCAACTTTCCATTTATCACATGTCACTTGGTATCTTATTGGTCATGTGTTGGGCTTTTGCTATTGCTTGCCATGTCATGGTGTGGCAGACAAGGGTGATGTGGGTTGGGAAGGTTTGGGTGACATACCAGGGATTGTCATGGCCTGTTTTGCGGGGGGTGTGATACAAACCTTGCATGTGTTCCTTTTGGTCACACAGGATTGGTTGTGTTTAAGTAGCTAGGGATGCACACAATGTAGCACTTCCATGGCAACATTCTCAGGGTGGTAAAGTTGTGACAGTTGACTGTCTCATTGTCATCATCGATTGTCACCTGGTATGTGCCAGGCCTGTGTGCACTCCGCAGGGGTGGGAGTTTAGGTGAAAAATGTGGCCTCAAGCTCGGTCCGGGCTGCCTCGCCATGTGCCCTATCCCCTCCCATGGGCAGCGCCTGTGCCTGTGGTGGGGGATGTGGGGGCACCACCATGTCCACCGGTACACCCTGCCATGTTGCAACATTGTGCAGGACACATGCTGCCAAAATGATCCTGCACACTACTGGGGGTGCATATAGTATCTGCCTGCCAGAGCGGTCAAGGGAGCGGAAGCGTGACTTGAGCACTCCGAATGTGCGCTCCACTATGCTCCTGGTTGCAATATGGGCAGCGTTGTATCTTACCTGGGGTGGTGTGGTGGGGTTCGGATTGGCATCATCATGTGGTTGCTCAGGGGGTAGGCACTGTCCCCTGGGGAGGTGATAATGGTTGTGATTATTAGGGTTTGTGTATTAGTCTGTGTGTGACATGGATGCATGTGCACAGGCATTTGTACTCACCTAGGAGCCATGTGTCGCCATGCTGCCCACCTTCCAGGGCCCGGCTCAGGGCAGACATTCTGTATATGAAACTGTCATGGGTGGAGCCAGGGTAGTTTGCATAGACAGAGGTGATGATTCCCTTTGCATCGTATAGGACCTGCACGTTGATGGAATGCCAGTGCTTGCGGTTTCGATAGATGTGCTCAGTGGACCTAGGTGGACGTAGGGCCACATGGGTGCAATCTATGGCACCGAGCACTATGGGGAAGTGTGCCACCCTGTAAAAGTCCTGACCACGGCCTGCCTTTCTGCGGGTGTTCTGGGCATGTATATGTGCCTGCGGACTGAGGGGCGCGCAGTCATGATTGCCAACACCTGGTGTAGGCAGCGTGACTGCGTGGCCTGTGAGACCCCCGCACTATGGCAGTTGTCCACTGAAATGACCCAGTGGCCAAAAAATGCAGGACATTGAGCACCTTCTCCAGAGGGCTCAATGCTTGGGAGCACAGGGTGGGGGATGTAAGGTCATCTTCCCACTCCCTGACCAGGTCTAGGATGATACGAGGTGGAAACCTATACCTGCCATAGACCTGGTTGTCAGGCATCCCAAAAAGGCTAGTCCGGGGGAAAAAATGCGGGCCCTGGCTTTTCTCCTCCTCCTGCGGTGTCCCACGATCAGCGCTGCGGCAAATGGGGCATTCATCGTAGCTGTATATACGTGTTTGTTGTTTGCACGCACTTTTATACTGTGCGCGGGGACGCTTCCGCCTGCCTTTGTGTGGCCGATGTGTTGACGCCTGCGCGTGTCTTTTAGCGTGTGCGGATTTCCCATATTCGATTCAATGAATACGTGTTGTTCGCGTGCGTGTGGGCGTTCCGTGTATTTCCCTGCAGTTCTTCCCCAAATACGCCTTCTTTTTCACGCGTTGTTCCCCATTCCGCGTGTTATGCCCCATGTCCTGCCCCCTTTTTGGTGTGTGTGCCGACGTTGTGCGCTTTCCCTGTGCGCATCGCCTACGGCCTTCGGGTTGATGCAATGACGTGTCAGCCCGTGTGCGCCACGCAAGGATTTGGCTCATATCCCGCAGTAAACACGCACAGGCCCTTCCATGAATCGAACGCGTGCGTGTGCGCTTGCTTTTTCACGCGTGTGCCAGCTTGCGCAAAGATTTTCGGCGCACATTTGTTCCATGAATGGTGTTTCTGGCACCCATAGCACCCTTTTAAGAAACATATACTCGCTCCAAGTTAGATCACTTACACTTGAAAGACCCCACACTTCAAATCCATATAATGCCTGTGACATTGCGTTGGCATTGTATACCATCAAGACTGATATAACACATGATTGGCAATGGTAACAATAAAAGCAAAATATGCTGACTACTGATTATGGCATACATAGTAGAACCTTCTTTAAATTAATTGCCCATTTAATGTTAACCACAAAGCGGACCCCAGAAAGTCAAAGTAAGTGGATTGGTTGGTTCCCAATTTTATGAACATCAGATGTTACTTTTCTTAAAGTTGAGGCCATTGCATTTACATACAAAATGTAAAGTAAGGGGACAAGAACACAGCCCAATCTTGTCTTATTCCTCTAATAATGCCAACGATCTAGTCCTTTCACCCTTTTGACTAAACTTCACCCATGCCTCATTATTGCTACAGAGTGTCTAATACAGGCTAGGACAGCAGATGGAATTTTTACATGGGCCAAAATTCAATTTACAAGGTCATAGATATATCAGAGAAGGCCAATAATTAGACCTATTGAGAAATACGTTTTCAATTTTTCTTTAGATGAAAACATTGTTTTGAAGTAGGAACTAATGAATACAGAACTAATTTCTTATCCTAATGTAGTGACTAGAGTGTATGAGTCTGGAGTGTTTGCAGTGGGAGGCCTGTCAGGATGCTGTGAGGTATGTGGAACCCAGGACACCTGGAGGTTTCCTGGAATGCAGGTTAAGGACTCGGAGATAAGACAGGGACCAGAGTGGATTCATGCTATCTGCTATCCCACCTCTATACCGCTTAGCTGTAGCTATGAAGAATAACGCATCCTGTTTCTATTTATAATTTACCTGGGTCAGTCTGGTTCCTTCTCCTTGTCTTATCACCTGGCCCAGAATACAACATTTGATGACGAGGAATTCAAAATACGAACCCCGAGAAGAGGGGGAAGAGTGAAGGAGCTGGAGAGTTGGGAAGCCTGAAGCGAGACTGCAGTCCATGAGATGAGCAGTGGCCATGTATGCAGAGCTGTGACTCAGGAGAAGAAAATTCCACAAGCATCCAAGCTGTTTGTGAATCCATGAAAGAACCAAGGCAAGAGGTGGGCCTGCCTTCTGGTGATGTGTTTGGCTGGAAAGAAGAGTATTCCTGTGGACAGCCAGAGGATGTGAATACTGGACTTGACTATCGTGGCTCAGTGTGAGACTCTGATGAAATGAGCCCCGTTGCATTCTTTGGGGAAAGCAAGGGATTGTGGAACATGAAGTCCAATCCCGAGATCCTGGTTCGAGCAAAATGGAGCCAGAGGCCCAACAAAATGAGTTTGGGACCTGGGAGTAGTCCTGGAGGCCGTTTGGGCAGCGCACGCGCAGCATTGCCTCTGTGTTCCAGCCAAGCAGTTGGGCTGGAACGCAAACAAATAGCCTGACTCCATGATCCCCATCGCTGAATGCTGCGGAGGCTTGCATTGGGTGAAAGGCCCTGCCTGCCACCGTGCCACGCCGTGATGACGCACACAGAAGAGTCGATAATTGTTCCGATCACTGGAACACAACATTTCTTCAAACCATGCTGGTCGCTGTTGTGTGCGGGTCTAGTGGTCCCCGCTGCGTGCGTGTCATGACTGCATCATGACGCTGTAACAACAAAAGGGGCTCTGCTGGCACCGCGATGGCAGAGAAGCAGAGCCCCAGGAAGTGGCAACTCGTGTCTGCGTTATTGTGTCTGTATGTCTGCGGAGTGCCACGTGGTCGTGGCCATGTGTGCTGTGCGGCCCGAGTGCCCTCGGAGCCGCGGCTGCTGATGACCGGGGGTGTTCCCCTTCTCCCCGTTTGATGGGCCTGCACATTTCTTTTGAGAAGAGACATTTGTCTCTTTGCTTTCTGATGGACATGCAGCTGAGTTTGCACTAGACATTTTTGTGGTTGTATTATTTGATGGAGAAGGAGTTGGTTGTTGTTTCTTAAGCGATATGGTTGGGAGATCTTTTGTACATTATTTTTCAATTAGTTTTCTTTTGAAAGATTTAATTTTTTTGAGATACAAGGTACATATCTAGATGGGGTGTACAGTGTGCGTAGCCTGTGGCATTCTAGGATGCAAGGGATATCAGCGTTGATTTTGTTTGCATCAAAGATAACTAGGAATAGACCATTGAGTGTACACAGACGTGAAAGTGCTATGTAACTCATATCTTCCTTAAAAACTGTGCTGCCAATGTCAATCAATGCGTGATCTAGGGTTAGACCTTGCGATTTGTGGATAGTGACAGCATATGCAAGAGATAGAGAAAATTGTTCTATGCATACGTACATGTCTTTGAAAAGAAGTAAATGTGCGATTGTGCATCCAATTATTTTGACTTCTATAAGATTGTCAAAGTGGATGTTGACAAACTAAATGTTGTTGTCATGTGGATATGTCTGGAAGCCAACAATTGTACCAATTGCTCCATTGACTAAAACTTGTTCTAGTACAAGGTTATGTTTTAGAATTACTCTGCAGTTTACGCACAAAGTTAATATTTGATCCAATCAGCTATTTTGTAGATCGATTTTTCTAAGCAATTTGGCTTTGCTGTTGACACATAGGGAGTGTCATGCTGTGCACTTCTAGTTGGTCTGTGGAGCTGATGTGCAGTATGGGTTGCATTTCTTTTCTTAACATTGTCTCGTTGAATTGACTACAGCTTGCAAGGGTTGGCATTCAGGACATGCATTTTTGATTTTGTTGAGTTAATTGTTCCATTACATCAGGAACAGATATGTTTTGCCCATATATCTCATGGATTAGTCTGCTGTTTAGATGGATTTTGCATCTTTAGAAAGCAGACAAGTTCCAATGCTTTTTAAAATGTCAGTAGAGGTGAGGTCTGCAGACTGACACATGTTTAGTTAGTTCTCTGTACTAAAATTGTTGCCAGAGATTTACATTTCCAATGCTGCCAAGTGTCTTGTGGCATTGTTTGTGTCCTAATGTTTTGAAAATAGGTTGATCTTTTACTGGTGTTAACTGAAGGAAGTCGCCGAAAACAATAACATGTTTTCTTCCAAACAGTTCTTCATAGGGCCCCATTACACGGTAGGCGGTAAGGTAATACCTTACCGCCCTACTACGAGGTCCCTTAGTGGGTCCCTTCCTTAACGCCTCTTTTACCAGGTGTTAAGGACGGGACCCGCTAAGGGTCTTCAGAGCTAATAACGGTACAGTAATTTGCTCCATCCCCTATTGGGGCTCGAATGGGAATGGGGAATGGTTCCCGGAATGGGGACTTACCGGGTCCTCCAAGGTCAGAATGACCCGGTAAGTCCCTATTCTGGGAACACGGACCTGGAATGCGGTAAGGGGGTAGCCATGGCGCTAATAGTGCCATGGTTACCTCCTACCGTGTAATGAGGCCCATAGTCTTTTTTGCATTCTGAGGTGAATTAAAGCCAATATGAGGTTGGAAACCATGCATACTTCGTCTATTAGGAGTACTTTCATTTGTCTTACAATTCTGCGTACTTCAGTAGCAGCCTCTGCTGATAATTTGTAGTATTCTGATTTGTTTTGCTGTTGTACTGGAAGGAACAGTAGTCGGTGTACAATTACACCTCCTAGGTTGTAGGCAGCTAAACCTCTGGGGACTGTTACAATAGCCAAAAAGTTGTTGTTTGTTAACTTTTGTATACATTTGCTGATTATTTTGATGAATATAGTTTTAACAGTACCAGCTTCACCACTTACATACAGGAGCAGAGGTTTATTATTTTTACAGCTACACATTTTAGTTTCATGATTAAAATCACATTCAATTTCTTTAGTGACTTCTAGATAAATGGTGAGTTGTTCATCATTTAGCTGTGATTTGAGCAATGACAAGTTTTCTTCAGATTGTTTATATTGACACATGGTATTTTTCACCTCATTCATGGCTATTTTTGCTTCATTTAGAATGAGTGGTTATCCAAGTGTTCTTGGCTTCCTGTAAGAGAAGGTTGACTGCCCTCAGGAGCATCTTTATATAGTTGAGCTTGAATTTCTTGCTCTTGTTAGCATTCATTGTCCAACATGTCTTTCTATTGTTTGAAATGGACATTTGTTATACTGCTTTCATTTGCTTTAAATGCAGCTTCGAATGGGTCATTCTAAGTTTGGAGGTAAGGGTTTACCGGCACCGGTAAGGATGCCGGTGCCGGTAACCCTTACCTCTGTATTCCGAGGTCCCTTAGTGGGTCCCACTAAGGCCGGCTGGTTTTACCAGCAGCCCTTCGCGGGAGCCGATAAGGGACTATTTGCGGACCCGTTATTAGCTCCCTCGCCATTCCCATTGAATCCTATGGGGGCTCAAATGGGAATGGGGAATGGTTTTCAGGATGGAGCCTTACCGGGTCCTCTAAGGTTGGAATGACCCGGTAAGTCCCCATTCTGACTACCCAGACCCGGACCCAACTTTGGAGGCAGCCAAACTCGGAATGACTCCCATAGTCACCTAATCATTCTTCTTCTTTTCTCGAAGGATTAAAAAGTTGCAGTAGGGCAATGTAATACAGTTCTCTAGGTTGCAGATGATGAACTTGATATGATTAGTTAGGTTGGGTTTGATAGGTTTTACTAGGCTTCCTTCACAAGTTGAGACTGAATATTTGCCATTTGTCTCATCTGGTGTGACATTGTTTTTGTACGAGTAGTTTTGGGCTATGTCATACAAGCACATGATTTCCAAAGTAGTACTTCTGTCTGGGTATTATGTGTCAATTAAATAGTTTTTTTAAATTTCCTGACTTTTGGGATCATTTGTGACTATTGTTTCTATCTCTTGGTAGGATTTTAGTACTTATTCGGTAGGAAGCTGGACCAAAGTTTAGCCAGACACTGTGTTCAGATTTGCCATATAAGGCTGTACCTTTTCCACAGTCAGTAGCTTCATAGCACCTGCATCCTCTATGGGAGAGCATTTTTATACCAAAGCTGTACAATTTGTGTGACACTGTTTTGTCTGATGTCTGATGATATGTCATCCCAGAGGCATGTAAATTCTGTTTTGTCAGCTTTATTGAGGCTGTGGCATATCTTCATATATTACAACTGCAGTGGTATTGTCTGCAATATATTGTAAGTCAATGTTTGCATACCACAAGAGGGCAATGACTGCATTGTAAACATTGATGTACTTGGACGCTTCGTCCCTTTTAATGTTGTGTGTGTTTTTAGGGCATTTGCCTTTTACACTGTTTCTAACATAAAACACCAAGCAATTTACATGTCCTTATTTAAAAACTGGTCTGGGGAAGACAAACCAACATTTGGTATCATATTTATATTTGTTTTTATATCTACATCAGCAGTATTTCCCAGACTTATGTTTTTGGAAGCGTAAGATTTGTGTACATAGGTCACTATTTGTGGTTTCTGAAGGGATGTCACAGGTTATGTATTTTTCAATAAACTATAAAACAGTGGCATCACTGTCATGGCCACATTTGAAAGCATCTTTTATCCACAAAAGCATGTGGTTGTGTGGTGCTCCTCTTGATTGATATTCTTTTCTCAAAAAGAAGTTTTGCAGTTTTCAGAGTTTTATTGTAGATGAAGTTCAGCATGGTAATGAAGTGATGGTGAAAGTACCTGATACATTGACAGGGTCAAGAGAAAAGAGTGCTGCTGGTGTTTTTATGTCTATTCCATCTTTATTTTGTTTGCAGTGCATAAGAAGTTGTGCAAGTCATCAAATGCCTACTATGCACAGCTTAAAGTAACAAACCATATGGGTGGGCCTAGGTTCCTTAGCATACAACGTACATCAGTGTGACATCGAAACCAGTATTCCTTTGTTCCATGCATGTTGGGCAACAGATTTGTGATACATGACTACAAAACTTCATCTTTGTCTTTGTCTTTTATTGTTTTAAGCAGTTGGGTAGTGGAGATGTTAAAAAAATTAAAACCTGTTTTTAATGTGTGTGAAACTCCATAACATAGAGTTGCTAGTTCACTTTCAAACAGGAGGTGGAAATGTAGTCTACATTTTTTCCGAGTCTGTGGTCTTCAGAATAAATTTGTAAAGGGCAATATTTTGACACACTAATTTTTGTGGATTTTCATCATATCTTCCTCCTTTTCCACATTGAGCTGCATGTCCATTTGTACACTGGACGGTCTGTTTGGGCGAAAGGAACATTTGGTTGAAAGATTGTTGAGGACGTTTTTTCTATAAGGGTTTCTTTTACTATAACAGTGTCTCCTACCATTTCATATCTTTGGCCATCACTGTCTTTGGCAATTGGTTTTTTTTTGTTCATGTTTATTAGCCTCTTCATGGTTCTGTGCTGCTTGTTCACCTTCACAGCATTTTGAAAAGGTATCTATGTTGACATTGCACATGTTTAGAAGCACTTTTTGTAATTTATTAATTAATTTAGCCTGTGGTTTGAATTCTCTTTAAAATCAATAAAAAACATGTTCTCTTTAGTAGAAATGAGCTGTCATTTAGAGCTTGAAGTATTAATCTCCTGCAGTATTTTTTAAGAGTAGATTGTGACTTTTCAGCTTTTGTAATATGATTTTGAAGAACTCTACGGTGGAAAAATGTTTGTAACATTATTTTTGGATTGCTTTATAGTGGTTATGTTAACACTAGTAGATATAGTGTTAGGTTCATTAGTAGGTTTGTTTTTCTTGCTAGATGTTTTTTTACTTTTAGTTTTTGCAAGAGGGACTTCACCTTTTTTAGTCGTGGCTGGTTTTGTTTTTTTGAGTGGGGTTACTAGCTCTTTTGTTTTAATACTATCTATACATTGATTTAGAGGTGGATGAGTATATGGCTTGCTTTTAATTTTATCTGCTCAATTTTTTCATTCTTTTCTAAGGAGTTGCGTTTTAGTAGGTATTGTGCTGCGTCTTTTGGAAAAAAGAACATTTGGGTTTGAAAGTAGTGGAATTTATATGGATGTATTGTGCATGAGTGTGCGGGTGTGATTGTAGAGATGAATAGCGTGTTGTGTGATTGTTATTTTTAATTGTGATCTGGTTTACATTTAACCTCACACAAATGTAGAAAGTTAGAAGAACACAGTGTTCTAAATTATACATACATAAGAGAATCAATTCAATCAATTCACAAATGATTCATGCAAGATCAAATAATGTCACTTAAAAATAATAAACCACCTAAGTGATCTAGAACCTGAGATGAAAATTGACATAATGAGAGCATTAAAGAAACATTTTACCCCCACATAAGCCTAGACCAGAATACTTATTTTGAAACTAAAGATTCCATGCTTAGCCTATGTTTAAAGTATCTATCTCACTTAGATGCAAGAGCCGGGCTGTAATGCCCGCGCCGCTGGCGCACGCATTGGCAACCATCATGAACTACTCGGTACTCATTTATCCTTCTAATACTCTTTGAACAACTCCTATTCACGCCTTGGTCTTTTATTTCCATTTGCTCAACTTTGGTTCTTTCTTATTTTATTCAATTAACTACATTTACCATAATGCACCTGGCTACAGTCCTCAATTCCTGGCTATTCTCATTCATTCATCGTTATTGGGACCACAATCCCCAGAAGCCCTAGCGGCCAGTGCTGCTTCCACCTGCTCAGGACCAGAGAGGGAGGAGGCAGATTGTCTTCAGGTGTGCTGCTCCAGGTGCTGTCAATTAGACTGCCTCAGAACAGGGCAGGGCTGTATATAAGCAGCTGCCTGCAGGAGCACAGTGTCTTGCATCTTGAGATCTCCCCGCTCCTGTTTGCCTTGACCCTCTACTTTGTATGCTGTTCCTGTTGCTGCATTATCCTGTTTTGATCCAGTGCCCTTTCCGGGCTCCCTGCCTTGCAGCCGATCACGCTCTGCTGCCTTCTACCTATAGCCCTTGTCCTCTGGGCTTCCTGTCTTGCAGCCTACTACAGTCCTCTGCAGCCCTCTACAGTCAGCGGCCCTGCTCCTCTGGGCTCACTCCTTGCTGCCCTGCTCTTCTGTGCTCCTTGCCTTGCAGCCTGCCTCACTGCGGCTGCCTACAGTCCTTGTCCTCTGGGCTCCCTGCTCTGCAGCCTGCCTCACTCTGGCTGCCTACAGTCCTTGTCCTCTGGGCTCCCTGCCCTGCAGCCTGCCTCACTCCGGCTGCCTACAGTTCTTGTCCTCTGGGCTCCCTGCCCTGCAGCCTGCCTCACTCCGGCTGCCTACAGTCTTTGTCCTCTGGGCTCCCTGCCCTACAGCCTGCCTCACTCCGGCTGCCTACAGCACTTTTCCTCTGGGCTCCCTACCTTGCAGCTTGCAACCCTCTGCTGTCTCCAAGCCCTTGTCCTCTGGGCTCCTTCCTTGCAGCCTGTCTCCCTCCGCTGCCTACAGCCCTTGTCCTCTGGGCTCCCTGCCTTCCGGCTTGCTACACTCCTCTGCCTTACAGCCTGTTTTACACTTAGCTGCCTACAGCCTTGCTCCTCTGGGCTCCCTACCTCGCGGCCCTATTCTTTTGGGCTCTCTGTCTGTCGCCTACTACTAATCTCTCTCTGTCCTGTTCTTCTAGACTCCCTGCCTTGCAGCCTACTACAGTCCTCCGTAGTCCACTACAGTTTGCCTGCACCTAGTGCCACTCTTGACTGCAGACCTGCTTCCTACTTTGCAGCCCTTCTGTTTTCCTGACTGCTGCTCCCTTGTTCTCTTCCTTGAGTCATCTGTACTCTATCTACTTCAGTCTAACTGCCTTTCCTTCATTTCCTTCTGCTATATTGCTCATTGACTTCCTTTTCGCTGGATATATCTGTTCTTGTCTTCTCATGTGTCTTATGTAATCCCTTTGTACAGAGCTTGCCTGTTGGTTTCCGGCAGGCAACTTCTGCCCCTTCCCTTGTTGCGTTTTCAGTGTTACAGACACCCACTGCTGTTGTTCCCAGCCATGAGCATACAGCGTGGGCCTCTGTTATAGCAATCTGTGCAGAAGGCTGGAGTTTCCTAAGGTTCGTGGAACACTCTTTCCCATTTCAGCATACACCCCAAGAGGGAATCCAGTTTGTTTGTACCTTTGTATCTCTTGCCCCTTTTGGCTCACAGCTACAGTTTCCTACTCTTCTTTCTTGTTGAACTCCCTGCTGTGTGTGCTTATCTGCTAGCTTACTTCAGCACAGCCACCCAAACCCTACCTGGGTACCCTGTGCCACTCTTGACAGAGTGCCATTCTTGACACAGGCAATCAATTACCCAGTCTTTCAGGGTTTCAATAGAATCTGAACCAAGGCAAAACCGACAACCTGCTGTTGTTACAGAAGAAGCAGAATGTCCTCCCTAATGGATGGTCCATTCCTTAGTAGGACGTTTATTAAGCTTAAAGCGCATTTTAGGACAAGGGAAATGCCTCAAATAATTGAAAAAATACTCTTTTCTTAATTTTAGAAATGTAGCATTTTCCATATATGTGCAATATAATTGAATAGAATCTAGGGTACAAATCTAATCATACCTGAAAAGTTTTAGTTTCATTCACCCTGGTCAATTGATTAATTCTTCATCATTCGACCCTATGGTATCAAGCAAGTCTGTCATCATTCCCATGTAATTGTTAATAGAAGGGATCTGCTTATCCATCATAAGAGTATTTAATTCAACATAAAGTCAGTTTTGTACAGGATTGAGAAATAGCTGAGGAGTTGTCTCCATTGGTATTTAGCTTTAAGTGAGGTGAGAGCCAACTCATGCCGGATTACCAAATTCGGAATAGATACAGCTTATTCAAAAAGTGTCCCCCAAATACTGAAGTGAGAGATCCAACCCATACAAAAGCACAGGTTCAATTTTCATTAAGTAATATCACAGTGCAGGCAAAATTGAGAGGCTGTAGACTTTGTGAAGTAACCATTTCATATGTGGAACTATAGGAGAGATCTTGTCCTCAGTGCATGTTTCCACATGCTGAAAGAAGATTAATTAGTAAGGTTATAACCTAAGTATCTGACCGACGAAACTAGTTCAATCGGTTCACCTCCCAAAGTTTACATCATCGTTTTTGACTGTTTTTGTTTAGAAAAGACAATAATCTTTGATTTTGACCTGGTGGCCATAAGATTGTGTTTAACAGAAAATTGCATACAAATGTGCAATTTGCATTGAAGTCCGATTGGAGTACTGTCAAAAATAATAAGATCATCCTCAAATGCAAGCCAATGAAGTCTAAGAGTTCCCAGCCTGGCAGGATAAAGGTTATTCCCACACCACAACCTCTCAATATCACTCAAATATATATCAAAGAGAGTGGGGCCAGAGCGCACCCTTGTTTGACTTCCACTAGAGTGGAGTAGGTCTAGAGAGGGCACCATCACTGGTTAAGCAAATTCTGATATTGGTGTTTTGTGAAGTAGGGCAAAGAGTTGAACCATATTTGGAGGAACTCCAAACTTGATCAATTTGGCCCAAAGAAGTTCATGCACTACACAGTTGAAGGCTGTGTACATGTCCAAAGATGACATATAGACAGACCCTGTGTCATGGTTTTTCACATTATGTAAAAGATGCGCCATAACAGTAGCATTAATGGTGGTACCCATACTCTGCCTAAAGCCTACTATAGACAGAATAGGAGGCCAAGCTAGAACCAAGTTAAGATCTCTAAAATGTAGAATTGAGAAAACCTTACTACTAGAATCCGTGGGCATGATAGGCCTGTAGTTGTCTGGTGCTGTTTGATCGCCCTTTTTATACACTAGAATAACAATGGATTGAGACCAGGACTGAGGAAGTGTGTGTGCTGAAAATATATGATCAAATAGCATTATATGATATGATGGGATATGATATGAAGTAATTTTGCATTTATAATGCGCCTATACACAGATGTTTCAAGGTGCAACGAGACAAGTGAGGGAAAAGAGGTAGGAAAAAAGACAGCGATCTTATTTGGCCTAGTGGCATTGATATTGCACAAGTGCACGGTAGGGGCATGGGAAAAGTGCTGGGGGATGGGGAGGATTCGAGAGTGCAGTACATAGGATCAAAACAACAAGTAGTGCAACAAAGCAGGTGGCAAGTGTGAGGTTAAGTGCAGACATCAGGTGTCAAGTGCAGGTAAGGCGACTGTAGGGTTACAGATACAGACCCAAATTGCAGGGGTTGCCAGGAGTCAGTGTGGGTATGCAACTGGGTGGGTAGGCACCTGGGCCCAAATTCAGAGCGTAGCCAGGTGACCAGTGCAACATCAGACAGGAGATCAGCATGGGAAAGGAAGAGAGAAGGCAGAAGCAAAGAGGAAGGTCTTGAGGTGATTCCAGAATCAGAGATGGTTCTCCTCAAGTGTCTGAGAGGCAAGTAGGCTGTTCCAGAGGAAGGCCCCAGAGAAGAAAGAGATCTATCCCTAACTCATTGCTTTGGAAGTGACTGACCCTCAAGGAGTTGGAGGTGGAGGAGCAGAGAGCTCAAGTAGGAAGATATTTCCGCAGAGAGAGTTGGAGGTATTGTGGTCCCCGGCCCCTCAAGATAAGGAACCCGGAGTTGGGAGGCCTCTTTGATAACACAAGGTGGAATCCCATCATGGTCAGGGGGTCTATATGGTTTCAGCCTAGTAATTGCCAACTCAATTTCCTAAATATCACATGGGCCCTGACCAACTAAGGACCGATCCAAAATAGGATCATATGGATCAATCTTGGGTCCCTGTTGGGAACATGTAGCCGTACAGAAGTCAACCCAGAACAGGCTACAGGTCACACAGAACAATGCTCTCCATGCTGCCCTAAGCATCCCAAGAAGGAAACATATCTCCCAGGCTAGACATTCAGCTCATTGGCCCCCGGTCAAAGATTGCATCACATTCAAAATCCTCACCCTCACACATAAATGCCTCACCCTCTCTGCACCCTCATACCTATCTGAGACCATCTCCAAATCCCCCTTTACACGTCCCACCAGGACACACTACACAAACCAACTCCACATCCCACGTATCAATAGAGCCAAAGCCGGTGGTTTAGGCTTCCCTTATATTGCTGCCAAAGCCTGGAAAGCACTACCTACAGACATCAGAGCAGAAAACTCACTCCCTGCATTTCGTAGGAAACTCAAGATCTCACTCCTTGCGCAGTAAAATGTAACCATCTCTGTAAATATGTAAAATATCACATTGCCTGTAACCTTTATGTATGATCATGTATATGTAACTAAGCTATGTTTGTAACAAGCGCCACGATGTCCAAGGACTGTTGTGCACTTTACGAATAAATAAAATAAACCCACCTATCCTTAGTGAGTGGGCACTCAATCTCAAAAACTTTTCCTCCTATAGTATTTTTAATGATGCCCCAGAACTGTCTGGCATTTGCATGAGTGATATGAAGTAACATAGTCTGATAAACCCTTAGAGGCCAGATGTTTCAAGGAATTTCTAAGTGAACTTTTCAGAGAATCGATGTGATGGGTAAGATTTTTCTTAGAATAGACTTTTTTGATATCAATCATACGTTGCATGCAAACACCAACAAGCCTGGAGAAATCATAGAGCAGGTCTGCATTAGTAGTGGAAGGTGCCTTTCCCGAGCCCATTGCGTCAGAAAATTCGAACATAGTACATATGAGTCTCCTACCTCCTCCCTCCACGAAGATAAAAACTGCAGGTAAGAAGGAATCATGTGCACTATGAGGTAGATCAACTGAAAAGACCAAAGCCAGATGGTCTTATACGCTAAAGTCTAATAGTTAACATGGACTCGAGAAAAGTTTAACCCTAGTGGACATATGGATGAACTCAATCTGAGAGTGCTGGGAACCTCTATGCCATGTATTGATAGTAAACTGATCTACGGGTAGATAGTGCAGCAGAAACAGTTACTAACTCTTCATAAATAAGTCACAGTCACTAACTCTCAAACAGCTGTTGTTTGGGGAGCCGAAGACTACATTAGTCAAATTAAATATACTGCTCTCATAACAGTTGGAGTTCAAATCACCCCCCACTATTATCGAGTGTATAAGTCCCTCAACAAGCCCACTTTCGAACATTAAGGTGAATGCTTAATGTAGAGATGTGATGGACTGTCTGGCAGGGTTCCAGTAGATGTTAACCAGAAGTTTCTTGATATTGGTACAGCTAGTTGAGATAGCAACTGCCAAGAGGGAATAATCTGAATAGATCAACTCTGATCTGAGTTGAAGAGAATTGTTGATTGCAATGATCAGACCCCCACAAGAGCTGCCCCATTCAGCATGAACCACCAAGCTAGAGTAGATATGGTATCCCTGCAGATCACAATGACTGGCCAACATGGTGTCCTGTAATATGAACATATTACAATCCCTCAAGTTATCAGAGGTACAAAAGGAATGATAACAATTCGACCAGCCACGCACGTTCCATGACAAAGCCTTAATCACGCAAGGGTTAGGGTTGGGATGGTGCATGTCGGCACCCCTGCAGTGATTTTAGTGCCAACTGAACCCAAGACTAGTCTTGTTGACTTACATTAGGGGTCAAAGAACATACAGCGGAATTGCCTTTCAGAGTAGGTGCAGGGCTAGGAATGCTGCCCTGAAGTGGTAAAGACAGAAATGCCTTTGCATCATCTTTCGATTTGATCACCAACATTTTGATACCTAGGGAAAGCAAATTCTTTCTTTGTTCCCACACCATGATGGAGGCAATTTTTAGAATTAAAATAACAGACCACATGATTATTGTTTGTCAAAGGTAGGGAAATCAAGTCAATGTCCTTCGGCTTAAGGGCTTGCAAGAGGGGAATTTGTTGGACAATCCCCAATATCTTGATACCATTCATTTGCGTCTGTTCATTTTGGTTGGTGTTATTCTCCCATCCCAGCGTTTTAAAGGTAAGAGCAGGTGAATCTGTTTTTTTGCGTGTCCACTCCCAAATTAGATTCCTCAATAACAACCCCTTCAGGGAAGCCGTGTGGTTCAAAGATCTGTGGTCCACAATCTGGGACTTTGATGATGACAGGGCAATGGGTTGGCCCATGACTTGAGTCCCACTTGCTTGAGTAGTGATTTTTAGCGCCAAACTGGAATCATTTGGGAGCTGGAGGAAAGATGTAATTTTTGCTGGAAAATGTCAGAATTGTCTGGGTGTCAAGAATTTGAGGCTTGGTAGGTACGATTAAGTCACTGCCTGATCCCGAAATTGTTAAGGGGCATGGATTCGTACCTGCTTCCACAGTTTTTACTACTCTGTGGTTTTCTTCTTGAGTCTTGCCAGTACCTTCCTTGATTTTAACCAAACCATCACCAGCAACAGTCAGTTCACTGGCCAGTTTATTCTGTGAACCCAATTCGATGATGCTGTGGTTAACAGGCAGCTGGCGTGGACATTTTAGAGAGGAGCGTTTAGACTTTGTGGCCCGCATGTTTTTAGTTTTTCTTCTCTTTTTTTCTGTTCGGGGGTTTGTTAGAATGACCATCTTGGATCAGACAGTCCTCCACCTCAGCTCTTGGATTGCTCTCCATCGTCAATGGAGCATTCGATGATACAGACATTGGAAAATCAAAAAGGACATGTGAGAAACTTAGACGCGATGCTAGCTCAACCAAGACAGATGGAGTGTTTGGTGTCTGTGTGTTATGAATAGGATTGATGGCTAGAGCAGCGTCTTCACCAACTGGTGGTAGAATATCTTCATTGTCCGTAAAATTAGGTTGAGCTAGACTAACTTCATTAGACAATGTATTCGATTTAAGAATATATGACTCCACTGCATTAAGTTTAGTCACATTTGAGGTTACAATGTCCTTAATGTCCTTAAACCTGGCGGGCTGACAGGTGCCCGCAAGCACAGCGTGTAGTTTGGCGGTCCGGGAACTACGGTACCGGCATGCTTACCGGTACTGTAGTTCCTGGACCTCCAGGGTCGTATTGAGGTCCATAATCTTTCACCATATTTCTGGCACTAGCAGTGTGCTATGCCCTGATGGCATAGGATCTCACCATAACTCTAGCGCTAGCAGCAAAATGGCCTCTAATGACATAGGTCCTCACCATAACTCTAGCACCAGCAGTATAATGTGCTCTGATGGCCTAGGATCTCACATAAGTCTACCACCAGCAGTATAATGTGCTCTTATGCCATAGGATCTCACCATAACTCTAGCACCAGCAATGTAATGTGCTCTTATGCCATAGGATCTCACCATAACTCTAGCACCAGCAGTAGTGCTAGAGTTATAGGCCCGGTATTTCCCCATTCAGGGAACCCAGACCCTGTGCATCCCCATTCCCATTCGAGCCCCCATAGGGCTCAATGAGAATGGGGAGCATGCTAACAACGGGCCCATTAATGACAGGCCCGTTGTTAGCATGCTAGACCGCTTGAGGGACCTGCTATGGACGCCTGGTTTTACCAGGCATCCTTAGCGGGTCCCACGAGCGGACCTCGTAATGAGGCGGTAGGGGGTTATTGGGGCCGGCAGCTCTACCGGCCCCGTTAACCCCCTACCATCAGGGTTGTAATGACCCCCATAGACTCTCACCATAACTCTAGCTCCAGCAGTATAATGTGTTTTGATGAAACAGACTCTCATCACAACTCTAGCACCATAGTGGAAATGTTTTCCGAAGGCAGGTGATCTCACCATAACTCTAGCACCAGCAGTATAATGTGCTGTGATGGCAATGGATCTCACTATAACTGTAGCACCAGCAGTGTTATGTGCTCTGATGGTATAGGATCTCACCATAGCTCTAGCTACAGCAGTACAATGTGCTCTCATGGCATAGGATATCACCATATCACTAGCACCAGCAGTATAATGTGCTCAGATGGTGTGGTATCTCGCCATAACTATCGCAATATCAGTGCATTGGGCTCTGATGGCATAGGATCTCACCATAATTCTAGCATGAGCCGTATAATGGGCCCTTATGGCATAGCATGGCATTCCCTAATCTCATGTCTTTTTTACTGCTCTACTACACTCTTTGGTCTTCCTTCATATCGACTTGTTCCTTTAAAATCTTTCTTCAATGATGCTATTCGGTACTCTTTTGTCTGACTTCACGTGAATCAATTTCATCTGCTCTCCATACCCTAGGCTGGCTTCCTTTTCACGCATAGCTGAACTTTTGTTTGATATTCAAATCTCTCTATGGTCTTACTCTTGACAATCTTTCTTCAGTGGTCTCATTCTATATTCCTTCTCGCTCTCTTCTTATAATACTCAGTTTAGATTGAAAGTTCCAGCTCCACCCTGTGCACAATCGCGTTTTCATACACTTGCGCACCTTGCTCACTTGCACTGGAATCTCCTTCCTCTTTCTATACGTTCTATCACCTCTTACTCTTTATTCCTCAAAGCACTGACATTACATCTGACCTCTCAAGGCTGATTCCATGCATCTATTGTCAATTCCATTTGCTTAATTTTGTACAGTTTTTATAAACTTGCTATGCAAAGCGCCTTGTATTAAGGCGCTATATAACTGACAACTAAATATATATACAAATACATAGAATTTCACCATAAATCTAGCAGCATCAGTGTATTTTGCTTTGATGGCATAGGATCACATCATAATTCTAGCACCAGCTATAAAATGTGATCAGATGGCTGGTGCTCTCACCGTAAATCTAGCACCCGCAGTATAATGTGCTCTCAGGGCATAGGATATCACCATTTCACTAGCACCAGAAATATAATGTGCTCAGATGGTGTAGGATCTCATCATATCTATTGCAGTATCAGTGTAATGGGCTTTTGATGTCAAAGGATCAAATCATAATTCTGTCATGCACCGTATAATGGGCCCTTATTGCATAGGATCACACCATAATTCTAGCACCAGCATTATGATTTGGTCTGATCACATACAACCTCATCATTACTCTAGCACCATCAGTATAATGTGACTTGATGGGATAGAATTTCACCATAAATTTAGCACCAAAAGTATAAGGTTCTCATATGGCATATTATATCACCATAACCATAGCAAGCACCAGCAGTATAATGTGCTCTAATGGCATCAGATATCACCATAACTCTAGTGCCATCAGTATAATGTGTTCTGATTATATAATCTCTCACCATAACACTAGCACTAGCAGCAGCAATATGAGCTCTAATGACATCCATCAAAACTCTAGCACCAGAGTTAAAAGGACTTCTGATGGCAGGCACTCTCACTATAACTCTAGCACCATCAGTAAAGTGTACATTGATGGCCTAGGATCTCACCATATCTATCGCAATGTCAGTTTAATGGGCTGTGATGTCATAGGATCACACCATGATTCTGGCATGTACCGTATAATGGGCTCTGATAGCGTAGGATCTCACCATAACTCTAGCACCAGCAGTATAATGTGACCTGATGGAATAGAATTTCACCATAAATATAGCACTAGCAGTATAAGGTTCTCTGATGGCATATTATATCACCATAACCATAGCAAGCACCAGCAGTATAATGTGCTCTAATGGCATCAGATATCACCATAACTCTAGCACCAGCAGTATAATGTGCTCTGATGAAATAGACAAAACTCTAGCACCAGAGGTAAAATGACTTCTGACAGCAGGCACCCTCACCATAAATCTAGCACCTGCAGTATAATGTGCTCTGATGGCCTAGGATCTCACCATAACTCCAGCACTAGCAGTATAATGGGCTCTGATGGCATAGGATCTCACTGTATCTCTAGCACCAGCAGTATAATGTGCTCTGATGGCATAGGATCTCATCATAACTCGAGTACCAGCAGAATAATGAGCTTGGATGGTGTAGGATCCCATCATGCCTCTAGCACCAGCAGTATTTATAGACTCTCATCACAACTCTAGCACCAGCAGTATAATGTGCTGTTAGGGAGAATACTCCAACTGGCTAATTTCCCTTACCTACGGAGTCCCTCAGCAGCTTTGCTGGATTTCTAGGGTTGATTTATTTCACCTGGTAAGAGTGTGAACCTTTTTCCCACTCTTACATGTGTTTTGCTGTGTGTGTTTAACATTTTTGAGTTCATAGACTGTGGAGCTTCACATACTCCATAGGCAAAATCTTTTTACTGTGTGTTACACAGCATACTCAGTGCAGTGACACAGGGTTGTCTTTTTCAGACTTCCCACTTTAAACTCCATATTCTGAGACTGACTACTACTGTCTCTCAGAACATGGCCATTGACTTTATTAGTCTTTTTAAATTCACTGATCCAGTACAAACTATCTTCAATAGAGTGCAGGAAAGGGTTAATAGTTATCCCTTTTTGTCTGTCTCTCATGGAAAACTCTGTATGATTGGCTGTGGTGACTGTCCCGCCAGGACAGCCACCCTGCTGTGTGATTGACAGCCAGGCAGTGTGAATGGGGGAAACTGCATAAAAAGCAGGTCTCTGGGGCTTGGAAGGCAGAGTCGCCACTGGATCGAGAGAACCGAAGAGAAGCTGAAAGAATAGGACCACTACCACGACTGGACCTCCCGGTGAAGCCCTGCTGCAGGTCCGAATCTCCAAACTTCGACAACAGGGTCTTCTGCAAGGAATCTTCTTCCCTTGAGACGGTGGGACCAACCAGTTCGCCAAACACCAAGCAAGGCCTCCCTCTCCTGGTCGATTTTGCTGTGCACAGCTGCAGTGAACTGGATAGCCAGGAGGACCGGACCCTGTTTGGGTTTCAAGGAGCGTACCTTTTATTTATTTATTTATTTATTTATTTTATTTTTTGGTGTTTAATTGTATTACAATTTTTACAAAAACGTTCTCTAGGTTGCGTGTTTAAAGGGAAAGGTCAAAGTTTCATCTGGCTTGCTTGTATCCTCCAATACATTTCTCATATGTGCTTTTTTGTCTTTAAAATCATCAGTTTTCTATTCGTTCCCCATTGACTTTTCTTCCAACTCCAAGCTTTCAAGGAACTTGGCTGTTGCCACCGTCAAGGTCGTGGAGTCTCCACTCATTAGCTTATTCCACCAGTCTTCTTCACTTGTGGTCAGATATTTGAGTCCATGTCGTCGCAGGTAGATTGTTCTAAGTTTATCTGTACCCGGACAGTGAAGGAGTAGGTGTCGCACTGTTTCGGTCTCCAAACTGTTACAGTAACTACAGTTGTTATCTTTCGACTGCTTTCTTTGGAATAGAATTTCTTTCGTCTTCAAGACATTCAAGCGTGCTCTTAAAAAAATAGTGCGTAGTCGTTTGTCTGGAAATTTTGTCAGGTAATTTCTTACCTCATCAATCCTTTGTGTGTTGATTGTATGATGGGTCAGGGATGTGTGCTCTTCTGCTTTTTCCAGCGTGTCAATCCAATCTTGAGTTTTTAATTTTTTCTTAATTTTTCCAGGAATACGTTCTATGTCCCATTCAGAGCATCCAATTTTTTCTGATTGTTCCAGTAAGTTGTTGTACCAAGTCGTCAGCATTTGGTTTTTTTTGCTCTTCATTTCATCAAGGATGTTGTCCAAGATATTGGGACGAGGACTCCTTAGAATTTTTCCCAGAAATAATAAACTGTTTCTCTCTACCACTGATTTTAGTGATTGGAGGCTCAGTTCTCGTCGGATGACTGCTATGGAAGTAGAATTTGGAAGTCGTAGCACTTTGCGCCAGAAGACGCCTTCCAATTTTGCCCACAGTGTCGATGGAAGATGTGCCATTGCCTCTGCCCCATAAATTATGGCTGGTGTGGCTTTTGCTTTGAAAAATTAAATTATTGGAAGAATTGTGAATTTGCCGAATTTTCTTTCCAGAGATAATGCTTATGCTGCAAGTGTCTTTGTCTTGATGAATAGATGCTCTTGTATCGTTATTTCTATTCGACTGCGAGATATTTTCACTCCCAGGTAGGTGAAGCTTTTTACTGTGTCCAGTTTTTCCAAGTTTGCGAACCACTGAGATCGTTTGGTTGGTTTTGATGATTTTTCCAGAATCATGATTTTGGTTTTTGTTGTATTTAGTTCCAAGTTGTTTTTCTTCATGTAGGTTGAAAGACTGTCCAATTGCCGCTGAAGACCGATAGCCGTTTGGTCCAGCAATAGAATGTTGTCCGCGTAGAGCAGTCGTGTCACTTTCGACTCTCCTATTTTGGGAGGAAATGAGCGGGTGTCGTTTTCTGCTTCCACTATGTCTGCCATGTATACCTTGTATAATGCTGGAGCCAGGGGACAACCTTGCTTAACCCCTCTGGCCGTTTTTATGGTTTTTGACAACAGGCCTGCCTCATTGAGGCGCACTCTAATTGAGGTATCACTGTACAAGGCTTTGAATGGTTCTAGGAGTGATGATGGACATTTTTGTTTTTCTAGTTTTCTCCATAGTTTTTTCCTGTTTACGCGATCAAATGCTTGGACCAAATCAATCGAGGCTATGTATATTGTTGGATAACCCTCAAAGACTCTAGACTTCAGGATGCTGATCATCATGATATTGACCGAGGTGCCTAGGTTCTTTTCAAAATCTGATTGTAATGGGTCTGCTGTCTTTGCCTCTTTCTGCCATTCCCGGAATTCATCCAACACCAAGGATCTGAAAAGTTTTCCCAGCACGTCCAATAGTGCTATCGGCCTGTAGTTTTTTGGATCGTCCCTCGGGCCCTTCTTATAAATTGGGACGATGTTGCCTGCTTTCCATGTAGCAGGGATAGATCTTGTAATCCTGCATCTTCTGAAGATTTCCGTTATTAACGGTGCCCAGATTTCCGCGTCCTGTTTGAGATCGACGTTTGAGATTCCATCGGGACCTGGAGCACGGGAGTTGTTTAGCTTTTTAATCTTCTCCAGAATGGCCTGCATAGAATCCATTTGCTTGTGCCTCCTTTGTCCGGTGTGTTTGCCGTTGGCGTTGGTTCTTTGAATAGATTGGTGAAGTGTTCCAACCATTTGTCTTCAGAGACGCTGTTGGTGATAGTCTTTTCTGTGACTGATAATTTGTTTATTATTATCGTCCAGAAATCTTTGGAGTTCCTTTTGCAAACTGTTCTCAACATGGTCTCTGCATCTTCCTGATACAGTTCCCAACGAATTGATTGAAGCCATGACTTGTAGCTTTTTTTCTGTGTGGTTGCCAGGTCAAGGTTTTTTTGTGTTGGATTTGTTTGAACCCGCCTTGTGGCTTTTCGTAGGTTGGATTTCTTTAGCCTCAGTCCTTCGTTATATTTATGTAAGTGAGTTTTTTCTTGTCTTCTTGTCTGTCTTGGATATGAATACGGAATGAGAAGTGGGCAGCAGTCCACTGTATCTGTGATATTATTAACAGTGTTGTGTCTGTTTTCCTGTTTGTAAGTCGCCGTAATGGAAATTATGGCTTGTGTTGTCAGTTTCCTTGTGAGTTGGTTTCTATCTTTTGTGACATTGTCACCGGCGGACGTTTAGTTGCATGCCATGTTTCTGTTAGTGGATTGTGGTCACTCTGAGTGGATTTCACTACCTCGAAACTCTTGATTAGTAAGTATAGTCCCTTAGAAGCGAAGATGTAGTCAATTGTTCTTGTATTTCCTTTGCTTTCTCATGTTGGGATCCTGGGTCTGGCTGTTTCTAAGGAATTGAGATTATACAAATCACGGGATTCCATCAGCTCAGACCATGCAAGACCTCTTATTGTTGATTGCGAACTGGGGTTTGTTTTGTTTCGAGATGTGTTTTTTACATCATCAGGGGCTGGACAAGTGGCGTTCAAATCGCCACATATCAAGATGTGGTCCACATTGTAAGTTGTAGTCGCTACAGTTAATATTTTTTCTATGCCATTTTGAAATTCAATCGTTTTGATTGCAGCTGGATTCCAGTAAATGTTCAATAGGAGGATGAGATCTTGACTTACTTTCCTCTGTGGTTTTCCGTCTTTCTCCCATTCTAACAATGTCGCTTGGATTACCAAGGATGATACCCCAGTAAAACCTCGAAGCCGTCCATGCTAGGCGGGAATAATAGCCAAGTCTCTTGCAAACTTAATAAGTCGAATCGGCCTAAATTGATCGCACCTGGTTGTGTGAGGTGAGTGTGGCGTCTGGTGTTCCATGATCCAAGTGATATTTTGCTCCGTATTCTGTGCCGCAGTTTTCGTCTTTGCTAATTCTCTTTCAAGACCAGAGACAGAGCATGTTGGTTGGTATTTTCTGGTATAGCGTGTCAATACCGAGGGGATCCACGCCCATCTTTTTGAGTCTTTTTCAGGCTAATCTAGGTGTTCCTGGGTCAAGGGTTTATCTCTCGCAGAGCATCTCTCTTTTCCTCTAGCGGTCTGCGTGTGGATCAAACCCTTTGGTTTTCTGATTGGCGTTTTTTCTACGTCCATGTCTTCATTATTCCGCTGTCCTTTAGTAGGGGAGTTTTCTCTCAACTTTGTTCTGTCGTTATCTCTGATGTTCTGCATCGAGTTTGAGCCTTTCGGTTTGCGAGTTGCAGATCTTTCCTCTTCTTTTTTATCATCGTCGTTCTCCGATACTTGATTACCTGTTCTTTTATCTCTCACAGAGTCTTTTATGTTTGGTATTTTCTGTGTCAGGTCCCATCTTTCTTTTTCTTTGGTCTCATGGTTCCAGTCTTTTTTCGTTGTGTTTGTGTTTTCTCCCTTGTTACCTCTTTCTTCTGATGTTGTTTCTCGTAAGAGGTATCCACTTTTTGACAGTTTGCCTGCCATCAGGAGCACAAGTTTCTTGATTGTTTGGGACGTAATGTGCAGGAAGATGCTATCTGTCCGTCCCTTATGTGTGATTTGATCTACTTTTGAATTTTTTTTCAAGAAGCTTCATCGTGGCTCTCCTGTTTAGAACAATTTTCTCTCCTGAACTGTCTCGTCTTTCAAGTTCGAGTTTGGCTTTGCTGTACAGACGAGTACAAGGATCTTCGATTAGGTCTTTTTCTGTTTTCCAGAGATTTTTCTCTTCATCTGTTGCCCTCTGTCTGGTTGACAGTACTTTTCTGTTTGTATGTGTTGTTCGGTTGTCGGTTAGCTCCTTTACTGTTCAGGTGGTTTTGTCTGTAGCGTCTTTCACTATTTGAAGTTTTTTCTTCAAACCTTTCAGCCTCGGTTCTTTTTTTTAACGCTTTTTGGGCGATATTCCTCTTGGACTCCTTGTCGATGTTCGATTTTGTTTGTCCTTGTGTTGGACAATTGGAACAGCGTTTTCCTTTCTGGAGTAATCCGGGATCTTTTGTCACTTAAATCGTGTGCGTTTTCTCTCTCTTTTTTTAAGTTTGTTGTTTGTTTCTTGTGTTGGTTTTCTTTCGAATCTCGCGGAGTAGATTTGTTGTCCACAAATGACACCTTTCTTTTTTTTGCCGTTGGTCGTGGTATTTCTGACTCAGAGTTTTCAATAGAGTAGACACTAATGTTGGATATGTCGATCGTGCTTTCATTTGGCATTTGGTGATACTCTCTTTTGTCGAGCGTCTGTTGAGAGCCATTCTCCATGTGTGTGGGTTTTTTGTCTGTGACAGTTATCCATTTTGTCATAAGCTCATTTATCTTGCTTGTGTTTTCCAATTTCTTCTGTGTCCGTTGTGTTTTTAGACTTTGAATTTCTTTCGGTATCGACCGATTTTTTGGTGTCGTCTGTCTCGCTTGTTGTTGGTTCTACACCTTGTTGTGCGCTTCAAGCTTTTTTACTTTCAATTTCAGCTGTTTCTCTTTAGTTTGTCCTTTCGTACTCATTTTGATTTCGCGTAGATTGTCTTTCGGGCTGTTGAGTCTTTTTGTACTGCATGGTTCTCGTGAGTACTCCTTAGATTTGTCTTTGTTGCGAGTGGATATCAGTCTCTCACTGGGATTCGCTGTTATCTCTATTTGATCTTTGTCATTCGGTTTTTTTCGGTTTTCGGACTGATCAGTTTGGGTACTGATGTTCACTGATTTTATTTTAAACTGAAATACCTTGTTCTTTTGTTGTTCTAGAAGATTTGTTTGGGTTTTGGTTTTGTCAGTCATTGTGCCTTGATCTTGTGTGTTTGCTTCCAGGCTTCTGTGGCCAGTATGAATCCTTCTAAGTGGGTCAGCTTCGAGTTGAAGGATGCTAGTAATGAAGTGTGTTCCTTTAGTGTGTCATTGATGGATTCGTATAGCTTGCCAAGTGGTGCTAAGGCGATGGTCACCGCTGACATGACAGGCTATAAGTCTACCTTTTTACCAGGTGAGTTTTTTTCTTTTGTCTTTAGAGTTTCCTGTTCCAGCTTAGCTTTCTGTGGGGTAGAGAGGAGTGTGTGCAATGTGTGCACTAGGGTGTTGTCCTTTCTTTGCTGGGGAGTCAATTGTAAGCAAGGAGTCGACTCTTTATGTTTGATCATGTTTTTGTAATTTAATATGGCCTCTGCCAGTTTTACGTCTTCTTGGTTTCTTTGGTGGATTGTTTGAGGCCTCGGTATAATTTCTTGACTTTTTGTCTCTTCCGTGAATATAGTTTCTTTGCCTAGTGCTTTTTTTCTCGTTTCATCATCCAACTCTTTTTGTTTAGTCGTTGTTTTGTGGATTAAGGTAGCTTCTGCTAATTTTACTTCTTCGTAGTTCCTTGCGTAGATGGTTTTAGACTTTAATGCAGCTTCTTGTTTTTTTTCCCCTTCTGTAGGTGTAGCTTCCTTCTCTAATGTATTTTGTTTCTCCTCGTTATGAACCGCTAACGTTTGCTCCATGTTTCTGCAATCGTTGCCGAGTTTGAGTTTCTCTGTTGTAAATTGAGGGGTCTTAGTTTGGCCAAAGTGCCAACGTATTCGGGGCGAAAAGCAGCCACTTTCAGGAGATTGTGCTGAAGCAGGTTGTTTAAGTGGTTTTCTATGAGGAGACAGTGGGATCTACTCTAGAATGGTCATGTCAGAGAGTTCGAATCGGTTCACTATACAGGTTTTCCCTAGTTTCTCAAAGAACCTTCCAATCGGGTTGTTTGTAGGGGCTGTCGATTCGCCTGTTTTCTTCGACTGTAACTTCGGTGGCAATCTGAAGTTGGGAGTTGATGAGCAAGTTGTATTGCATTTTTTGCATCCTTGTCTTTTTGTGTTTTGGTCACCCAACGTTTCCTCTGATTTAGACTCAAAAGTATTTTCTTCTTTCTCTTCGTCATTTTGGTCGATAGCTAAGTAATTCGAATCTTTTTGTTGCAATTTCTCGCCCTGATTTTCTATTGCTGAGTAAGTGCATGTTTTGACCCAGTTGTGTTCTCTCAACATATTAAAGTCATCTATTTCTTGTTCATCCGGGTCTTCCAAATGTGATATGGTTCCATTGAGCGAATTGTTTTCTCTAGTGTCTGTTAAGTTTAGATCAGGGCTTGATATATCCGCTCTTGCTGTCACTGGATGAACCTCCATTTTTCAACTTGCGGTTTCTGATGGGATGTGTTATTTTCTGTTATTTTTCGTTTATTTGAAAAGGTCTGATCTAAAAACTTTTTTAATCCTTTTTCTGTGCTTAAATTATTCAAGTTTGTTTCAGCTATGTTTGTAGTTTTGTGTAGTTTCTTTGACGTGCCACCATGGGACAGATTGCAGCCACCATCAGCCCTGGCCACTCCTTCCTCCTCTTCGGTAGACGTAGAGTTCAGCCCTTGCTGATCTCCGACGGGCCTGCCCAGCATCCCCTTCCCCTCCTCCTCATGCTCCGCAGCTCGAGTGCCGCCAGCGTCTCTAGGGAAACTCCGCTCAGGGAGCTGCGCGGCCACTTCCATCACCTCCTCCCCGCCCTCCCGAGCGTTCGTCTTCTCCGTTGTCCTTTCCCCGCTCGCGCTCCCAGTCTCACTGCGGGAATCCCGCAGCGAGCTGCCATCGCGACTGGGTACGCTCCCGTGGGTGCCCTGGGGAGCGCGGCTGTCGGTGAACACGGCACCCGACTGCGTGGTCCGATTCCGAGGTAGGCCATACTTGTGGGGAGATCTGAGGGGGGAATGGGGGTGAAAAGTTTGCTTTTGGCACATGTTGTGTGTTCGCCGTTTCGCTTTGGGGGATACTTTCAAATGTCTTCCGTGCCTGAATTGTTCATGAGGTTTTCATGGTTAAGAGGCCACTTCTCAGCAAGCGGCCTGTTTCTTCAGAGTCAGTTGTCAAAGGTGCTTCCGCCAGAGAGGGAATCTCCATAGTGGTACGATTTACCGTTTCTGGTTTTTCTATTTTTACAACTGTTTGTTCATAGTTTTGAATCATGATTTATTTTGTTTGAGAGACTTTGCATGGTGCAATCGGCCAATCAGTCAGCCAGGCTGCAAGACTGCTCCTTCTCACAGCTCTCCGCTAATCCTTTTTTCTGCTAATGAGGAAGAGGATTTATCAGCCGTACCCAACCAGCATAGTTTCGTTTTTCAGAGCGCTAGCTCTGATCTTGGTTTGCTTTCAGGTGAGCACCTCTTAAATTGTTGTGCGCTTCCAATGTAAAACGTGAAGAGAGAATGATAGGGGAGGGAGGAAGTGAACGATTGTCAAAACACTTTGCCAGACAATATAATGGTACAAACTTTTGGCAGTTTCTGTTCCAGTGAATTCTATGGAAATGGTGCAGCGGGATCAAAGGAGAAACCTCCCGCAGTCTCCTGCTTACACTATGATCGGTCTCTGTAGGAATTTGTTATAATCCTACCTTCTTGGTTGTGCTTGTTATGGTCCGATAGTCACAGTTCAGCTTCTCGGCGACTCCATGTGACGCAGTTAATCCGTGCACCCCTCCGCCAACCAGAACCAAACAGCAGCTCAAACAGCACAGGAGTACACAAAAAGCACCCCCCTTTACTCTGCACCCGGGCTTCACCCCGCAAGGGTGCTGGGCTCTGCTTTTTATTTCCGGGTCTCCAGGTCGGACGTCCAAGGGGGCGTGGCTTAGTATTCCTTGCAGCTTAAAACCACAAACACTGGCTTCCTGGTTCTCGGTCTCCTTTTTAAAAAAAAAAAATGTCTCTCGTGCCCAACAATGATCAGTGAGCACTGATCCACACGTTCCAAACGTGACTCCACCGATCCGTAGCAGCGTGTAGAAACGAAGAAGTGCAGAACTCTCCAGAGCCACAGCAGCTCAAACAGCACAGGAGTACACAACAAGCACCGCCCTTTACTCCGCACGCGGGCTTCACCTTTTATTTGTTGCTTTGCTCTGCTGCTGGTTTCTTCCCTAGGCAGTGCAGGACCCTCCAGTATTCCTACTTCGTGTCAGTCTGACAGTCGCTTTAGGAACTGTGAGCCCGCAGGATCTGCCAGGAACGTCTGCCTCAAACACAGCATTCTTCTTCATTTAAGGTACTGTTCTAACCTGGTTGTTCTTCCCGTCCGACCGCGGTGAAAGTGTTTGAAATCTTTTGCCAATCATAGGACTTGTCCTTCTCTACTCTTTTAAATAACCTTTCCTTCGACCAACTTCGTTTCAAACTCTTGGCAAAGACTTAACCCCAAACTACTCTGAACTGTGTGATCCTCTGCAAAGACTCTGAACCATTAACATTGGCCCAGGCCTATTGATTTGAATCCTCATCGAAGCAAGCCTTTTCTAGATTGCCCTGCCTACTTACATGTTGGTGCTGCTTAATTTTGTATAACCTTGTCTTTCCATTCCCTTTTAAATTGCTTTTTTGCCATTTTGCTCTCACTTCATTTTGACCCTTACTTGTCCAGAATTGATTGGGGGTTTTGTAGTATATTAAGATTGTGATTTTTCTGCTGCTTTACTTTAGTGAATTGTTTTACAACTGATGTGTAAATAAATGTATATTCTTTTACTCAGAAACCTTGAGTCAGTGTTTGTTTGAGCCCATGGGCGTAGGACATGGAAGGGACAGGGGGGACAAATCCCCCCCACATTTTTAAGTGTGGGGGATGTAATGTCATTTATCCCCCCCCAGAATATGTGTTTGGTGTGTCATGCAGGGATCTGTTTTTGAAGTGAGGGTTGGGGCTGCATACTATGTAAGCTCTCCTCTCCCCCTGGCCCCCAAAGCACGGGGGCAATACCCTGGGGGCAGATGGGTGATAATCTGCCCCCAGGGAATGGGGGCAAACAAAAACAAGTTTTTTTTTAATGTAGTTTTGGGTGGGGTGGGTGCGGGTGGGACCACGAGCCACCAGGGAGTTTTGCAAGGGGGTGGCCCTCTCCCCCCCACCCTAAGTGGATGGGGGGCCCTTTATGTATCCCTCCCTGGGGGCAGATTTGTGCCCCTAGGAAGGGGTACATGAGATGCCCTCCATCCATTTGGGGTGGGGGGAGAGGCCGCTGCAAATATTGGCAGAGCCACCCCAACCCCCCAAGCCTGGGGCAGTAAATGTTGCCACAACCCTGGGGGCAGATGGTCACACACATGTGCCATCTGCCCCTAGGGAAGGGCAAAACAAAAATATATATATTATAACTTGTTTTGGTTGGGGGTTGGGGACCCACTAGACCACCAGGATTTTTGTGTTTGAAAGGGGGGTTGGCCCTCTGCCCCCACCCTAAGTGGATGGGGGCACCTTATGCAGCCTTCCATGGGGCAGTTTTCTGCCCCTAGGAAGGGGTACATGAAATGCCCCCATCCATTTGGGGTGGGGGGAGGCCACTGTAAATATTGGCAGAGCCACCCCCCCAAGACTGGGGTAGGACGTTTTGCCCCCCTATGGGGGGCAGATGGCAACACAAGTGCCCATCTGCCCCTTGGAAAGCGGAAAAACAAAAATAAAAAAAATTATAAATTGTTTTGGGTGGGTGGCCGCCATGGATGTTTTTAGTGGAAAGGGGGGTGGCCCTCTCCCCCCACCCCAAATGGAAGGGGGCATCTTATGTAGCCCTCCCTGGGGGCAGATTGCTAGCATAATCTGCCCCTAGGAAAGAGGCAAAACAAAAACAAAAATAAAAAAAATGATACCTTGTTTTGGATGTTTTTAGTGAAAAGGGGGTGCCCACGAGTGTCTTCTTTTCGGAAATGCATGGGTTTCTCTGTTTTCCTTGGTGGCTTTGACACCCTACCCCCAAATCTGTAGGTTGTCCACATGAGCAAAATCTGCTTTGCCGAAAGGCTTGGAGTTATCAGTGGCTTAGCCTTTTCCCAGGTAGGTGCATCCACACATGTGAGGTACCATTTTTGTTGGGACACCTGTGGGAACGTGGGAAGGTAGGACATCTGTTGTTGGCGGCGTGTTTCGGTGGGTGGGCAGAGGGAAATGTCTCTGAAATTTGGTGGAAAAAAACACAATTTTCAGACATTTCACTCTGGCCACCCACTGAAACACGCCCCAACAACACATGTCCTACCATCCTGCATTCCCACAGGTGTCCTGACGAAAACGGTACCTCACATGTGTGGGTGCACCTACCTGGGCACAAAGGGAAAAGGCTGACCCACTAGTAACCCCAAGCCTTTCGGCAGAGCAGATTTTGCTCATGTGGACAACATACAGATTTGGGCCTAGGGTGTCGAAGCCACCAAGGAAAACAGGGAACCCCATGCATTTCCAAAAAGAGGACAGCCGTGGGAATCCACAAAGGTCTGACTTGCGCGAATCGCCCCCGAATGTATTACCCACAAACTCCGGCAAAGTCTGAAATTTTGTGAAAAAACTAAAATTTTCAGACCTTTCCCTCTTGCCACCCACCGAAACACACCGCCAACACCACATGTCCTACCTTCCCGCATTCCCACAGGTGTCCCAACGTAAACAGTACCTCACATGCAAAGGGAATAGGCTAAACCACACAAAGGGTTTGGGGAGACAACCTACAGATTTGGGCCTAGGGTGTCGAAGCCACGAAGAAAAACAGGGTACCCCATGCATTTCTGAAAAGAAGACACCTGAGGGAATCCTTGCGTGAATTTATTACCCACAATCCCAGACAAAGTGAAAATTGTGTTTTTTCCACTAAATTTCAGACTTTGTCAGGGATTGTGGGTCATAAATTATGGGGCGATTTACGCTGGTCAAACCTCTGTGGATTCCCACGGGTGTCTTCTTTTCGGAAATGCATGGGGTTCCCTGTTTTCCTTCGCGGGTTCGACACCCCTAGGGCCAAATCTGTAGGTTGTCCACATGAGCAAAATTCCGGAAAATCTGCTGTGCGAAAAGACTTGGGGTTACCAGGATTTTAGGCTTTTCCCTTTGCACCCAGGTAGGTGGACCCACACATGTGAGGTACCGTTTTCATCGGGAAACCTGTGGGAACGTGGGAAGGTAGGCCATGTGTTGTTGGCTGTGTGTTTCGGTGGGTGACCACAGTGAAATGTGTGGAAATTGTGGGGGGTTTTTCTGTCATTTTCCCGATTTCCCCCCAAACTATGGAATCTTTCCCTACATTGTTGTTGCCTGACCTGCGCAAATCACCCCTTCCTAAACTTTGAATATTGTCTACTTTTCAGAAATGTATGCCTTTCTGGCTTCGCATTCAGCTTTCCTAACCTTTTCTTCCATTCCGTCCATGCATGTCCTATTGGACAAAAAAACGCCAAAATCGCCTACCTCTCACAAAACGGCTGATTAGCATATCAAAATATGTTATTTTGGTTTCCACTCAATCTGTTCTGGAAAGCCTGGAAAATGGCGAATCCAGCACAGCAAACCATTTGTTCCTAGCTCTTACAAGGAAAACACCACAGGCTTCTTTGTACAACATTTTATTGGCATTTTCTGAAAAAAAAACAAATGTTCTCCTTTTTGGTTATTTTCTCTTCCCCCCCTACAGCAAACTAGGATTCCTGGATGGTGTTACGACCGCCTAGATGTGGGAAAAAAGAGGCCAACTTTGGCCGAGATATCTCATGTAACAAAGAAGTTACAAGGTATTGAATGGCGACATACCGAAATCACCAAAAAAGGCCTTGGCACTAGGGGGAAAATACACATGGCAGTTAAGGGGATAAGACGGTAAAGTCCCAGAGGATATATCATTTGTAACGTAGCTCAGTTAGTTAATTCTCCAAATACAGATTGTGCACAGGAATATGTAACACCTGTGTTCAGCACCTGGCTTAATCTTCCGGTGGGATAATAGTCAGAGTGAATGCATTCAGCTTCCGATGCAACACAGCATTTTCCAGGTCAATTGGTTCAGAAAAAGTGGTGGAAAACTATTACTGTTGCTTTTTCTAATTGGCCAGATTTTTGTGCATTTTCTGGGTGGAGTTCGGGAGCCGAGTGGACACAGCAGGACCCCCTGTATTTCCCGCTCCACCAGACAAATGCGGCCTTACTGCCAGCATAGATTCTCATGCTGGAATTAAGGAAATGGATTCCTCTGGGATCTGCTTGGAAATGAAACATGGTAATAGCGGACTGAGTCCAGAGGAAGCCATTGTCAATTCCACCAGCAATCGCTAATTGCGAGAGGTATTTACACTCTTCCAAAGTGGAAAAGCAACGTGATTTCACCTGCCTTTTATGCTAAAATCTTCCATTTTGTGGGGTAAAAGTAAAAACGTGCGCCAATGGAAGTTGTCCACTTCATGCAGTTTACTTTGCGCCTTGATGCTTGGGGGTTTCGCGTGATGCTACACATGTAATAAATATATGATTACATTTACCATGACCCCAGATAAATGCCAATTCGTGATCAGAATGAGTGAGCATGGCATGTCGCTGGTAAGAGGGTGTCCTGTGCTTCTTGAGTGCGTTGGCAAATGCCCTTAATTGCCATCTAGCATTAAGCAGGTGCTTAAACCCATCAGTGTGGCTTGCGCAATAATAAGTCGACAGAGGTATTTCAAATGGCCAATTTCGCTCTTTGGGAGACATGTCAAAGTGGGAGAATGTTGGCCAGAATGTGCCACTTACTCTGCGGAGTGAATTGTGCCCACCCAGAGGAAGAAGTGTTAAAAAACCACAAGGGCACTGTGCCCTGCTCTTTCTGTGTGCGTCTTCCCCACATGGCGACAGATGCCGACTCAGACATGGGTAAGTCTCAGGTGGCAAGCCTGTACACTAGTTGATGTGGCAAAGGATTCCAGACTTCTGAGGCTGATAACATTAGTAGCATTGAGTTACATGCCACCTGACAGGTATGTGTGATAAAGTTGCAAAGCAGAGCTGTTAGTGGGCTAAAGCGGGAGGCAATGTCTGCCCACGCTGAAAGGGTACGTACAACCAAAAGTAATAGGCCCCTCCGCCCATCATGGCTGTAGGGGCCATGTTCCAAACCAGGGCAAGAATGCCCTCCAATCATCCATGCCCACGAGTAGGGTACCCCTCGTGCTCCAGGAAACCTGTTGAGCAACCTCTGTGCTTTCCAGGTGATACTAACATTATTTAAATCCAGAAGTCTAAAAGGTAATCGCTTAATTGCAGCTGGAAATTAGCTCCTGGCATGATCAAAATGTCTTAACCAAGTGTGACATCACATCATCCCCTTCATTTATAAGCAATATGTGTGTTCTGGCGTTTCTTCATCCACTGAATTACTGTTAGAAACAAAGCAAGAGTTGTGTCTCTTGTGTAGGCATTAGGAAGGCAGTTTCCAGCCTCTGTCAAAATATGCCATGTTCTTCCAATATTGGCTAGCTGTTGCCCGCTTATGGCCAGGTAGAACCATCATGGCAGTGACTGGCAAATGTCTTTCCCCTGCAGACAGAAAAGCAGAAATAAGAGGCCAATTCAAGACAAGGAACAAATTGAAGTTAAGACAGACTGCAGCTGCCATTGCTGTGTTAGGGAGAATATGTTGAGTGTTCAAGCAAGGAGGTATGTATTAAGCAAGCAAGCAGTGAGACAAGGGAGAGGCAAAGAAAGGCCAGAGGGGCTCTTTGAATAATGTAACAGGGCAGAGGACCCATGCTCTGCCGTCCTAGTAACATATGAGAGAATCAAATAGATCAGGCTTTGCAGCAAATGTTAAACGGAAAAAGAACAGAGTCCAGCTCTGCATTCCGAATAACAAAGGCAAAGAAAGGCTAGGCTCTAAAGCCAGCATGTCATGGAATAAGAGGGACCAGACTCATCGTGAGAGGCTGGCCCGGCCCTCTCGGGGGTTCTAGAGGGGCAGCCCACATAGCGGGCTGCCCCTCTGGCCACCCCCCTGGGTCCACATACACCCCACCTACTAGGCATCCCCCGGGTCCGACACATCCGGCCGCGGACCTGGGGTGTGCCTATAAGGGGGTGGGCTTGCGATCGCTCATCCTCCTCCCCCCCACCCCGGAGGACAGTCAAAGCAGCGACATCACACACCTGGTCCCTCTACTCCCTTAACAGGGCTTACTCAGAGTTACAAACAAGATTTCCTCTTTCTTTGAAACCCCCATCTTTCCATTCCAAGAGACACACATGTCTCCTTGCCCCACACATAAAAGTAGCAACTTGCAGTTGGTAGAAAAGGCTTCAACTCCTTTATTTGGCAGGAGTCCACCTACATGTGATCTGCCTCTTAACGCGCTGGCGTCCTAGCTGTGGCCCACTGGAAGTAATTGTTATTTCCTCTCTCTTACCATGAGCTCATAGTCAGATGAAAAATACAGAAATGCAACATACAAAGACATGTTCTTTGCTTCTGCATCCTTTAATTGTCTTCTCTTTTCTTCTTTTCTCTTGTTTTATGCAGTGATATTTGTAATTTAATACGTACTGCTATTTTAATTCTAATTTTGTGAACAGTCGAGTTCTTTGTCTAAAACACAATTAATAAATAAATAAAGCAAAGTCCCCAAGATGTTCCCTGTCCCCCCCAGATTTTATGTGTCTCCTACGCCCCTGTTTGAGCCATAGTAATTGCTGTCCTTTAATTAACTATTGATACTGCTCACTTTACTCTTGAGATAAGTCTGGCTGCTCAGCCATCGCTACCACTTTACTGTATAGTACAGGCTTGTAACAAAGGTGAATTTGTACTGTCACTTGTAGTCTTAATTGTGTGTGGTGTTCCCAAAGGGTACTGCCTATGATGCTGCTTAGCATGTGCTCTGATGGTAGAGGGTATCATCAGAACTCTAGCACCAGCAGTATAATGTGCTCTAGTGGCATAGGATTGTAGCATAACTTGGCACCAGCAGCATAATGAGCTTGGATGGTGTAGGATCCCACCATGCCTCTGGCACCAGAAGACCAGCAGTATATATAGATTCTCATCACAACTCTAGCAACAGAGGTAAAATGTGCTCTGGGGGCAGGCAATCTCACCATAACTGTAGCACCAACAGTATAATGTGCTCTGATGGCATAGGATCACACATAACTCTAGCTCCAGGAGTATAATGTTTGCTGATGGCCTAAGAGCTCACCATAGCCCTACCACCAGCGGTATCATGTTGTCTGATGGCATAACATCTCACCATAAACCCTAGCACCTGCAGTATGATGTGCTCTGATGGCATAGAATCCCACCATAACTCTAGCACCAGCTAGATGTGTTCTTATTATGGCATTGGATTACACATAACTGTAGCACCAGCAGTATAATGTTCTCTGATGGCAGCAGATCTCACCAGTACCCTAGCTCCAGCAGTATCCTGCTGTCTGATGGCATAGGAACTCATCATAACCCTAGCACCAGCAGTATAATGTGCTCAGATGGCATAGGATCTCACCATAACTCTAGCAGCTGCAGGATCATTTTCTCTGATGGCATATGATATTACCATAACCCTAGCACCAGCCATTTGATGTGTTCTAATGGAATCACATTGCACCATAACTTTAGCACTAGCAGTAGAATATGCCCTGACAGCATAGCATTTCACCATAACTCTAGCACCTGCAGCATAATGTGCTCTAATGAAATAGGCACTCACCATACCTCTAGCATCAGCAGTATAATGGGTTCTAATGACATAATCTCTCGCCATGACTCTAGCACTAGCTGTATAATAGGCCCTGATGGCATAGGATCTCAGCATAACTCTAGCACAAGCTGTATAATGTGCTCTAATGGCATCAGGTATCACCATAACTCTAGCGCCAGCAATATAATATGTTCTGATGATATAATCTCTCACCATAACTCTAGAACTAGCAGCATAATGGGCTCTAATGACATGGGCTCTCACCATAACTCTAGCACCAGCAGTATTATGTGATCTGAGGACATAGACTGTCATCATAACTCTAGCACCAGCAGTATAATGTGCTCAGATGGTGTAGGATCTCACCATAAGTGTAGCCCACACCATATCTGTAGCACCAGCAGTGTTATGTGCTCTGATGGCATAGGATATCACCATGTAACTAGCACCAGCAGTAGAATGTGCTCAGATGTTGTAGGATCTCACCATAACTATTGCAATGTCAGTGTAGTGGGATCTGATGGCATAGGATCTCACCATAATTCTAGCATGAGCCGTATAATGGTCCCTCATGGCATAGCTTTGCATTCCCTAATCTTCTCACTTCTTTTTTACTGCTCTACTACAAGCTTTGGTCTTCCTCCATCTCGATTTGTTCATTTAAAATCTGTCTTCAATGCTGCTATTGGGGTACTCTTTCGTCTGACTTCACTGGTCTCATTCTATATTCCTTCTCGCTCTCTTCGTTCTAATACTCAGTTTAGACTGACAGATCCATCTCCACCATGTGCACAATCGTGTTTTTTGTACCCTTGCGCACCTTGCTCCCTTCCACTGGAATCTCCTTCCTCTTTCTATACATTCTATCACCTCTTACTCTTTATTCTGCAAAGCACTATATATCTGGATATGGATCTCACCATAATTGTAGCACACGCTATATAATGGACCATGATGACATAGGATCTCACCATATCTCTAGCACCAGCAGTATAATGTACTCTAATTGCATAGGATCTCACATAATTGTAGCACCATCAGTATAATGGTCCATGATGGTATAGAATCACACCATATCTCTACCACCAGCAGTATAATATGCTCTGATGGTAAAGCACCTCACCATAACTCTAGCACCAGCAGTATAATTGCTCTGATGGCATAGGATCACATCATAATTCTAGCACCAGCATTATTATTTGGTCTGATCACATAGGACCTCATCATTACTCTAGCACCATTAGTATAATGTGACCAAATGGAATAGAATTTCACCATAAATATAGCACCAGCTGTATAAGCTTCTCTGATGGCATGTTATGTCACCGTAACTCTAGCACCAGCAGTATAATGTGCTCTGATGAAATAGACTCTCATCACAACTCTAGCACCAGAGGTAAAATGTCTTCTGATGGCAAGCATTCTCACCATAACTCTAGCACCAGCAGTATAATGGGATCTGATGGCATAGGATCTCAACATATTTCTAGCACCAGCAGATCTCAACATCCTACAACATCCTAGCTCATTATACTTCTGGTGCTCGTATTATGGTGAGATTCTATGTCATCAGAGCGCATTATACTGCTGTTGCTAGAGTACTGGTAATATCCTCACCAGCAGTATAATGTGCTCTAATAAAATAGACTCTCATCACAACTCTAGCACCAGAGATAAAATGTCTTCTGATGCGAGGCGCTCTCAACATGACTCTAGCACCAGCAGTATATTGTGCTCTGATGGCTTCGGATCTCATCATAACTCTAGTACCAGTGATATAATGTGCTCAGATGGTGTAGGATCTCACCATAATTGTAGCACACGCCATATAATGGGCCCTGATGGCATATGATCTCACCATATCTTTATCACCAGCAATATAATATTCTCTAATGGCATATGATCTCACATAACTCGGGCACCATCAGTATAATGTTCCCTGTTGGCATATAATCACACCATATCTCTACCTCCAGCAGTATATTGTGCTCTGATGGCAATGCATCTCACCATAACTCTAACACCAGCAGAATAATGTGCTCAGATGGCAAGAATCTCTCAACACAACTCAATCACCAGCAGCGTAATGTATTTTGATGATAAAGTCTCATATCATAACTCTAGCACCTGCAGTAGCATGTGCTCTGATGTCATTGGATCTCACCATACCTCTTGCACCAGCAGTATAATGTGCTCTGATGGCATATGATCTTTCATAACTCTAGTACCATCAATATAATGTGCTCTGATGGCATAGGATCTCACAATATCTCCCAGCAGTATGATGTATTCTGATGGCATTGGATATTACCATAACTCCAGCACCAGCATATGATGTGTTCTCATGACATATGATATCATATCTCTGGATCCAGCAGTATAATGTGCTCTGATGGCAGAGGATTACACAATACCTTTAACACCACCAGAATAATGTGCTCTGATAGCATGGGATCTCACCATATGTCTAGCACCAGCAGTGTATGGCACTTGATGAGATAGACTATCACCAGAACTCTATCAGCGGAGGTACAATGTGCTCTGATCTCAACACATCTCTGGCACCAGCAGTAAAATGTGCTCTGATAACATAAGATATAGACACGATCCTAGCACCAACGGTAACTTGGCTTTGCACTTATACCTAAATGTGAAACATATCGGCCAACTTGGGGAGACTTTCGGTAAGCATTGTTTTGTATATGTCCATGTAACATAAATTTGCAGATTGGATGACAGTCAAACCTACATCGTCACCACCTTTATGACTGGTCTTGCCATTGCTGACTCCAGGAAGTGTCTAAATAGGTTGACCTGGAATGATGCCAAGAGTCCGATCCTGACACCCTTTTCCCACCTAGACTTCTAGTCTCCAGTCTATTTGTATTCTTGATTAGGCATTTTCTCGAGCCCCACCCCTTTGATAAGAAACCTTGGTGTAAAAGTCATGTCACTCTAACCTTTTCACCTCCCGTCACCCCCATTACCTCATCTCTGCTGCCATCTAAAAATGTTCCATGCTCCATATTTTCCTTTCCCAGCAGAAAACCCTATTACCAGCAGTTTTGTACTGAATTAATTGCTGTAAACCTCACTTTATGTGTCTTCCTAGAGCTGTAATTTAGCATCTAAAGGGCCTAAATTCATCTGACCATGTGACTGACGTCAGACATTTCCTCTCTACATTGGCTCTTTGTGGCAAAACGCCTGAAGTACAAGTCATTGTGCACCGTCTGTAAGATCCTTCACTCAAACCACTCAAAATGGCCTCCAATCTATGCTGCTACTTTACCCCACACCATCTGTGCTCGTCCTCTTATAATCCGCTCATTATCTCCTAATGCATGCCGTTTTAAGTGGGTGGGTAGTCTTTTGCAATCCAATCCACTCACCATTGCAGTTCTTTTCCAGTTACTATCTGCTGCATCCCTGACCATCTTCCCTTCTGTAAGGCTTTAAAGACACTGCTTTCTTATGAGTTATGCTGCACTGTGTCTACTGGCCTCTAAATTCAATCTCTCATTTCTCCAAGGTACCAGTTAAAGATGTGCTATATAGATTTAATAAGTGGAATTAGAGGTAAGGAGTATCATGTGTTGAATGTTTTGGGAAGGGGCATCCCCATCCTCACCCCTAGGTGCTTTAAAGTAAATTTGAGGCACTGTGATGAGCAAGGGCAGAGGGTGAATAGTGAGAAGGACGCCTTCCCGTCCAGCATGACCCCATGTTAATGTAACCAATTATAGTTTAACCACATGGTGTTGCCCAAAGCATGGGCGGCATTGCCATTTTGCATGGATATTGGTAATCCTTAGTAGAAGGGAAGGCTTGGTTGGTAAATGCAGCATTGCATGCATTAGGCCCAAATCCATGAGGCCACAGAAATCTCCTGGCATGCCGAGCTCCCATGAGGACAGTTTGCACACCCTCTTGCCACACCGTTTATTTATTGTTCCTGCAAAGATGTGTTTTTCAACCAAGAGAAATGTGCCCTACAAGGCTGCAATCAGAGACCAGCGCTTGGTGTGAATGTTATCTCACACTGGCCAAAGCATGACCAGGGCAAATCCCCGGTGAGCACAAGTTATAGCCCATATAACTGACTAAACCCTAAGATACCCGAATTCCATGCCACCACGTGCCCTTTGACCACCAACCCCAAAGTAACAAGTCTTGAAATTTCAAAAGACGATGGACAGGGCGTATCGTTGAAGTGAAAATCGTGTGATTTGTATTGCGAGGTGAAGGGAGGGATACATTATAGTTCAAAACAAGGGCAAAGACTTTTGAGCTGGATGGCTCCAAGGGAGTGAGTGAAATGTGTGTGTGAAAGTTAGAGTGCCCAAGAACCTCATGTGTGTGTCTTGAGGCCTGCCAAGTACACAGTATGAGTGATCAAATAAGCTGTATGGTAGGAATATAATTAATTTGTTTTCTGACCTTCAACATGAGAAGAAGATGAGCCCTGCAACACCCATGTGATGGAAGCGGAAAGACTGGGCTGGGAACAATAAACTGCCATCCCTTGTGGATAAAGGTCATACTTGTATAGCATCCATCCAATCAGCCACTTGGGTTTTTACTATATGTATTGCATCACTTATGACAATGTTTTGCTTTATAAGATTCTGCCTGAACTACTATTTGGCAGAGTGTTCTTAGAAGCAGAGTTCTTTGCTGTTGCTCTCATCTGCGTGTGAGATTAAACTTGTTATCCTTAGAAGATCAACTTGGGCCTTTCTTCCCTAGCGGGTTGCATTCTCATGTGAGCGTTCAGGGGAGTGCCTTCAATTGGTGACCCTGATGTGATCCCAGCGCCCCCGTACCTGCAGAGGCTTCCACAAACCTTCTCCAGAAGGAGCAGTGCCCAACCACAGCAACCGATCACAAAAAAACATGTGTTTCGAGTAGTTTAGCAGGAGACATTTTAAGAAAAGTCTTCTCTGCTCTTTGAAGTGGGGCACGCCTCCGAGGAGAGTGCAGGCCCGAGTTGGAACCCCATGACGGAGGAGATCGGGTAGCATGCACATGTGAGTAGATTCTTGTAAGAGATAACAAGCAGGGGACAGGTGGAGGGAAGGTGGTACCACAAGGCAGAATAGTATTTAAAGGAGGTTTATAGAAATAAAATGTAGTTGCCTCGTATAAGTAGTAGGCCTGGAACAAGTAGTGGTTGTTAGTTTTAGTATGTTGTTTTAATTCATGGTGGTTGTGTTTCTTGGATGAGGAGCAGACCCTAGAAGGGCCAGTAGTAATGTGCGTCGCGAGATGGTGTGGTGATGCCCAATTCTGTGGAGCAGTGTGTGTGTATGGAAGGGTGAGAGAGAAGGGGGGTGCTGATTTTCTTGTATTTGTTTTTTGTTGTTACAAGTTAGCGGCAGTGTGCACAGTACGGTCGAGGGGCTTTGCAGGGTCAGTAAGAGATAGACGTCATTACCATGGGGGGAGGAACACTAATAGAGCAAATGTACAAGACCCTGCAACTTTATCATGACAAAGTAGAGAAATATCATAAGCAATGGGTCGCAAAGACAGGAGGGGGGATGCCCTGCCCATGGCCAGGGCAGGGCTCACACAACAAGAGTATTTTGGAACACATGTCCACATTTCCAGAAGCAAAATATAATGGAAGCAGCTACAAAACAGAAAAGAGATTCTCGATCTTTGACTTATGTTCATTGATGCAGAGGATCAAGGGAATGGATTAGAGGAGCAGAGGTAGAAAGATGGTAAATGCAGAAAGGGAGAAGGAGAAGGCGGGATGCCAGTTGAGAATAGGGGATTATTTCACTTGACAACATACCCTGCAGAATGGTAAACTAATCCAAGTTATGTACCCGCTGAGATAGGGACTCATTCTGCTGCAATAGGGTCTTGCTCAGTGCCAGTAACACCACAGGCTACCGCTGCCCCACCTCTGTATGCCCACCCGACTAAAGCATCATCATCGACGGGTTACTGGTTTAGGGAGTTTCAGGATAGGTTTACAGGATTACTCACAGAATTGAAAAGGATACAGACATCTCCAGGAACAGCGAGGGATATAAGTGCTTTGATAGAAGGATCGGGAGAGTGGAAGTCAAAGGAAGTGTTGCTTAATATCGATACTGAAGGTATAAGGCGCATAGGTGTTGAGAAAGAAAGGAGCCCGGGTGCGTGGTTTATCCTGTGACAGGAGAATACGGTGTTGGGAGAGGATGTGGAGGAAGGGGATGCTGACACGTTCATGGAGGATCAGAGCGAAGGAGAAGGGAGGGGTGAAGAAGTGGCTGAGATTACCCCCAATGAGGAGGTTCATGGGTGGGGAGGCATGTTGAGGAATGGGGCTGGCCTGATGGTGTTGGTAAAGAGAAGATGAATCACGAGGAAGGGTGTGGGAAGTAGTGCAAAGATGCAGATGCCTCTCATCCATAAGGGGCAGAAAGGATGCAGTATGTGCCCTGGCCCCAAATGGATAAGAATAATTCAATTAAGGCACTCCCACAGCTCACAGCAGGGGTGATTAAGTGGATATACAAATTAAAAAAACAAACAGCAGGGGTGCCCCTCTGAATAGTGGATTTTAAGAGCCTTTTGGTTGCCATAACTGGAGATCAGTCTGGGGATGTGTGGGTTAAGGCTATATTTGCAGGAGTAACCTTGGGGGACAATGCGCATGATGGAGCATCATTTAATGAAGTTAGAGCAATGGTATGGGACGCACTACGGAGGGCCTTCCCGGGAACTCCCAATTTACAGTCCTTGATGCAGTATACCATGGGTGATGGTGAGGACCCAGCTAGATGTATTCTTAAAATGCAAGATAAATGGAGCGCTGAGACAGGAGGGCTGTGTGATCAATCAATACCATTCCTCTGTTATATCATAAAGAGGGGCTTGCAGAAGGAAGTTCAGAAGGCGATGGATAAGATTGTGGGTATTGAGACAAAAGGATGGCCGGAAATACAGAGTATAATAGTGCATCATTGTAAAAGGATCAAGGAGTGGGAGAGCGAAACATCACAGAGGCGTCAGGGGGATGAAGCGAAATTGGTGTCGAAAAAAATGGCAAAGGTAGCAGTTCAGTTGCCTGTGCCGACGTCAGTATAGGTAGAAGGAACAGAGAGTACCCAACATGTTGTGAGTGCCACTATTACAGTGCTCTGGGCCAAAGGAGGACAAGGACAGTGGGGCAGGGGCACCACTATCTTGGCCTCGCGGAGCAAGACAAAGAGGGTTTGGACCCAAGGGAGGTGGGTTCTAACAGTCTCAATGTTGGAATTGTATACGTTGGGGGCATTTCACAAGTGAATGCAGGGGCAGGTATGCAGTGGGAGGTAATTATGGATGACAGCAACAGGGCCAAGGGCCCCAAGCACCCCAAGTCTAGGGTACCAGCAACAGGTTCAAGGGTACCAGAATCAGCAGTATCCACGGTGCATTAGCAAACTTATAATCAACAGCCCCAAGCACAGGACACACAAGCACAGTATTGGCTGCAGCAACAGCAGAGTGGGGCTGCCCTGGTAAACAGGGTGCTAGGTGGGTCTGCCATTCCCTTTGGTGGAGCAGCAGTAGTAGGTGGTAGCCCCTTCTCATTCAACGGAACAAGCATGTATCCTTATCATGCCAGCCCACAGAGAGTACTTGCGTGTCTGATCTTATCGACGACTATCCGCCCTGAAGAGAAACTGTTGGTGGGGACGGAGATAGGAAATAAGCAGTTCATATTCATGGTGGACTCTGGTGCAACTAAATCTTGTATCATGGAAGGAAACTTTCCACTATCCAGAAAATATCTTGACACACAGGGATTCTCTGGGACTATTTCCAAGGTTCCATACACTAGACGGTAGTCATAACTCATAAGTGCCTGGCACTCACAGCCCCCACATACCTGTCCGAGAAAATTGTCAGAGCCACCTCTGCCAGAGCCGAGAAAGCTTGTCACACCATCCAGTTCTATATCCCCCCTATCAAAAGGATCAAAGCAGGTGGCAACAGCTTCCCTCACATTGCTCCTAAGCTATGGAATGTCCTATCTAATACCATCAGAGCAGAAACCTCACACATGTCCTTTCAGAAAACGCTAAAAACTATGCTCTTTAACTAACCCACCCCCTCCCACATCAATCATCGGCCCTAGTTTCTTCCCCTACGTACTCTCACTATCCAGCCATGTTTGAACTACCGCAGTTAAGAGTCCCCTCTGCCCTTTCATAGTTATACCTTTGTAATTAACTTTTGTTACCTCACTGTTAGTGGGTTCACTGTAACCACAAACCACAGTCAGGCTGTCTCTTTGTGTCTCTTCTGTGTCCTCCCCACTGATTTATTTTTATGTAGCTAAGTCTGCTTGTAACAGTGCCACAATTTCCTTGGGTTGCTTGTGCGCTATATAAATGTTAAAATAAATAAATAAATACACTGAGAAGCTGAAATTAAAGGTGGGAGGGAAGATAGTACGGGCACCTTTACTACATTTCGAGAGTTCCCCTGTCTATTTACTGGGTAGGGACCTGCTCAATAAGTTAAACATGACTATATCCGTTACAACTCATGGAGTAGTCTGTTCCACGCCTGGGACCTGTGCTGTAAGGGTGATGTTGATAATAAACACAATGACAAGGGACGTGGTAGTCTGCAGGATTCGCGTAGACCCGGACATGTTTATCTATGGTATTACGGTGCTTGTGAAGGCAGTGCCCCAGAATGCCAAGCAATGCTGGCGAGTGCCCCCTGATTTTATTATTTACCCAGCTATGTCACCCTAGTTGGTGGCAGGAACAATATTATCGCTAGACCTACAGGGGTTGTTGGTTCGGGACAAAAGGAGTGCCCTATTGGGTATGGATAAGGGTGTGTGTGAGTGGCGCACAGTTCTCTGTGTAGGCCCAACAGTGCAGATAAAGGTGATGGATGACGAAATGTTTGGGAATAACAACACAGAGGGGGAAATAATACTGGAAATGTGCATTCCATATGACATAATGATACAGTATGGAAGAGTGCAGTGTCCCTTAATGGCAGCAGTAATTTCATCCCCATTTTAGGATGAAGATTTACAGCACATGCCTTCACAGTTGTGGAATACAAATCCACATGATGTAGGGTTATTGAAAGATGTAACACCTGTGCGTATAACCCTGAAGCAAGGTGTAACGCTCACCTGATTCCCTCGGAGGCGCGGGTCTTGACTGGGCGGTGAAACCGTCTTCAGCGTTAGGCGTAGGATTCGTTTGGCTCTCGGATTAGGCCCCTTCTTCACTGAAAATTTGACCCGAAGGGTGAGGTGTCTGCAAGTAGAAAATCTAGGTATTAGTGGCTGGAAGGTTGGGAGAAGTTCCAAGCCCCTCTCTCCCTCTCTCCCCGTGGTACTGGGTTGTAGTCGCGCTCACCTTAAATAGGTGAATGCCGGGCTCTCCATCCTGCGTCTTGTGCAGGGGCGCTGGGTCCAGTTACTTCACTGGATTCGAGTTCAGCCTCTTGATTGCAGAGGGTGATTTGAGAGCGATGCCGCCGTTTGCTGCACGAGCGTGACTTGTAAGTATTAAAGTTCTTTTTAGATTGCTCTCTTTTAATGTCTATGTCTTTTTCCTTTTCAGTTGCTGGCGGTGCCAAAGAAGATGCCCTCCCGGTTCGTGGCAATGAACGAAGCAAGAAGATGGAGAATAGGATGGCACGTAAGAAGAAAGGCTGCTCTACGGCTGTAGAATGCACCTTAATGTCTCTTTTTGTCTTTACAGGTGATGGAATGCGGCGCGAGCAGCATTGGGGCGAGCGTAACGCAGGTAAGTCGTTTTGCAACTAAGCGTTAGTAACCAATGTTCTTTGTCTTTGCAGGCCCGATGCCGGACGAGAAATGCAGAAAAAACGCCTTGGATGCTGCCGATGGATCGGGTAAGTTGAAGCGCCAACCTTGCTTAACCTGTGCCTTTTGTTTTTGCAGGAGTTGCTGAAGACTGCAGATTGGTTCCAGCAGGTAATTTTCTTATTCACAGGATCCGGAGCTGAAGATTCCCTGGAGCTGACACGGTGAGCGTCCTGCTGCAGATGCAGAATAACGCGAAGCACGTTGCACCAATCGGGTGTGGTTTAAATAGCCCACAGGAGTGCTTAGGTGTCTCCTTCCACAGCCTCGCCTAGGAAAAAAGAGTTCCTGCTTCCAGAAGGGTTCCAGCATCAATGATCCAGGGAGTAGTGCCTGCCCCACCCAGAAGAAAAAGTAGTCCCTGCCAGAAGAGAATGAAACATCATTCTGCTGGTAAGTAAGCAGCATGGTCTGCTGCAGGTAGGTCCACCCAAGCACTTTCACACTTGTTATGAGCCCAGCGCTTCCTGTGCCGGGACTGGTCCATTTTATGAGCCTGGCACCACCGGTGCCAGGACAGGGTCCAAAAGGTCCCCATTGGGACTGGCTGGCGCCGATGGTATATGTTATGAGCCTGCTTCCAAGGGTGTTGGGTTGGTCCTGACTCCTTGGAAGCAGTGGTCATGACAGCACCCCCCCTTCAAGGCCCCTCCCAAATTCGTCTTCCCCGGGGGTTTCGGTTTATCAGGAAAAGTTCGATGAAACTTCTTAACCAGACGGGGTGCATGAACATGTTCCGACGGTTCCCAAGATCTTTCCTGAGGGCCATAACCTTTCCAGTCAATCAGATAGTATAGTTTTGATTTGGAAATCTTGGAGTCTAGGATGTCTTGTATTTCGAATTCCAGTTCTCCGTCCACAAGAATAGGGTCTGGAGATTTCGTCAAACGGGTTCCAGGTTGCATGGGCTTCAGTAGAGAAATGTGGAAAACTGGATGTATTTTCATATGGGCAGGTAGACCCAATTTAACTGCCACTGGATTTATTATGGCAGTGATTGGGTAAGGTCCCAGGTATCGTGGATTGAAAGTACGTGGTCCTTTGAGAGGTAAATGTTTGGTTGATAGCCAGACTTGATCTCCCACAAGATATTGAGTGGCCTCCTTTCGACGTAGGTCTGCACACTTCTTGTATTGTTCCTTGGCTCGCTTAAGGTGAGACGTGGCCTCTTTAAATGCTTGAGTGATTGTAGAATGCAGATGATCTACAGCTGGGGTCCCAAGAGTCTGAGGTGGATCAAGATTTGAGGTGCGGGGGTGGCTTCCATATAAAAGAAAAAAAGGAGTCTTTCTGGTTCCAGCATGGACTGAATTATTATAAGCGTACTCCGCAATCCAGAGAATGTCTTTCCAAGTACTCTCCGATTGTTGTAACATGCAGCGCAAATATTGTCCCAGGGTTTGGTTGGTCCTCTCGGTCTGCCCGTCGGTCTGGGGATGATGGCTGGTTGAAAGCCTTACATCAATTTGGGCTAGGCGACAACAACTCCGCCAGAAGTGGGAAATAAATTGACTTCCTCTGTCTGAGATTAAAACTGAAGGAAAGCCGTGCAACCGAACGATGTTTTCGAGGAACTCTCGGGCCAGAATTGAAGCTGTGGGTAACCCTTTCAATGGGATAAAATGAGCCATTTTCGAGAATAGGTCCACAATTACTAAAATTGTATTAAATCCGAAGCATGGTGGTAAATCCGTGATGAAGTCCATGGAGAGAGTATGCCACGGATGTGGAGGAATGTCTAGGGGTTGTAAGAGGCCTGCTGGTTTCTCCTTCTGGCTTTTGCTTTGGGCGCACACACCACAGGAATTTATGAAATCCTTAATGTCCTTTCTCCAAGACGGCCACCAAAAATGCCTTTTTATCTTTTCTGACGTTTTGGCAATACCTGGATGTCCTTCCATTAAGGAGTCATGGTAACATGGGATCACCTGTTTTTGTAAATCGGTACAAGGTAGATATAACCTTCCTCGAAAGTATAGTAAGTTCTTATCCGTAGTGAAGTCTTTTCCCTTGAGTTGCCAGTCTTGCACCTCTGCTGGAGTCAGAAGTTTTTTAACTGTAACTTCAATGTCTTCAATGGATTGTGCATTAACCAAACCCAGGATTCTCTGTTCCGGAATTATGGGCACGGGTTCAGGATTGGTCGTGAGTTCATCTACTCCAATTCGGGAGAGGGCATCAGCTTTACCATTCTTGTTGCCAGGTCGATAGGTTATCACAAAGTCGAATTCGGCGAAAAATAGTGCCCAGCGAAGTTGTCTAGAGGATTGAGCTTTGGCTGATTTAAGGTACTGTAAATTACGATGATCCGTAATGACGGTGACTGTGTGTCGGGCTCCAAGGAGATAATGCCGCCAGGCTTTAAAGGCGGACTTAATAGCCAAAAGTTCCTTATCTGTAATGGTATAGTTGATTTCGGGAGCCGAAAATTTGCGGGACCAAAATGCCACTGGGTGTAACTGGTTTGTCTCTGGGTCCCTTTGCGAAAGCAGTGCTCCCATTGCGAGACTGGAAGCATCGGTCTCAACGATATAGGGGAGTTCCGGACGAGGATGTTTTAAAACTGGAGCCGAGGTGAATTTTGTTTTTAGTTCTTGAAAAGCTTGTTCAGCCTCTGTCGACCACTCGAAACGTTTATTTTTTCTAAGGAGGGCTGTAATGGGTTGGACTACTCGAGAGAAATCTGGAATGAACCTACGATAAAAGTTGGCGAAGCCCAACATGCTTTGAACACCTTTCACAGACGTTGGTGAGGGCCACTTAATGATAGCGTCCACTTTCCTTGAGTCCATGTGGACTCCATTAGGTGACAAAATAAATCCTAAAAATTCGACCTCAGTGACATGAAAAACGCATTTCTCCAGCTTTGCAAAAAGTCTGTGTTTATGGAGCCGCTCCAGTACTGCTGTGACATGTTTTCGATGTTCCGCCTCAGAGGACGAGTAGACCAGAATGTCATCTATATAGACAACTACACACACGTCAATGAGCTCTCTGAGGACGTCATTCATAAAATACTGAAAGGCAGCCGGTGCATTGCATAATCCAAAGGGCATTACTTGATACTCGAACAGTCCATATTTAGTACGAAAGGCCGTCTTCCATTCATCGCCCTCTTTTATTCGCACCAAATGGTAAGCTCCTCTGAGGTCCAGCTTTGTGTAGATACAGGCACTTTTAACTTGGTCAAGAAGTTCAGGGATCAATGGTAACGGATACCTGTTCTTAATCGTAATCTGGTTTAGGGCACGATAATCTATACATGTTCTTAGGTCTCCCTCTTTTTTTGGAACGAAGAACAGAGCTGAGGAGGCTGGGGACTTCGAAGGACGGATAAATCCATTAGCCAGGTACTGGTCCAAATACTGCCTCAGGTGAAGATTTTCAGGTTCTGTGAGGGCATAAATTCGACTGCACGGAGGAGTGGATCCCGGAATCAAGTCTATCTGGCAGTCGTAGGATCTGTGAGGAGGCAGAGAATTAGCTTGATCTTTCTGAAAGACATCTTGAAATTCCCGGTATTCTGGAGGCAGTTGAGAGTTCTCAAAAGTAGTTGCTGCCAGCTTAGTAAGGGGCTGAGGATAACAGGTAGGAGCGCATTCTGGACACCAGATTGTCTTTGCTCGCCAATCAATTTGAGGATTGTGCTTCTCCAACCAAGGGATTCCCAGGATAACTTGAAACTGCGGAGCCTTGATCACGTCAAACACGATCTTCTCTTGATGTCCATCTTGGCTTATCAATGTCACTTCCATGGTGGTGTGAGTTACTGGTCCGGAAGCTATTTCCGTACCATCCACGGTGGTGATGACGTCTTTCACCGTCTTAGGACAAAGAGATAGATTCATCCTGGCGGCCAATTCACAGTCCACGTAATTGCCGATTGCGCCACTATCAATGTATGCTTTAAGGGCATGCATACGATTAGGTTGTTCTGGACTCACGAGGACCATGGGCATGATGAAATGCGAGGTCAAAGAACTGGTTTTAACGCTCGGCAAGCGGACCTCTACACTTGTCGGGCGAGGTCGTTTTCCGACTCAGAACCTTCGGCACCTTTATCAGAAGCTCCTACTACCTTCTTCGTTGGTTTCACTGGGCAATCCCGAAGGAAGTGTCCCGAGTTTCCGCAATAAAGGCACAATTGCAATTGTCTTCTTCTTTCCCTTTCCTTTTGGGTTAGAGGTCCTTTCACAACCCCAATCTGCATGGGTTCCACGGTATCATTTCCTTTAGCTGAACTCTGTGGTCTAGAAAAAACTTGAGTTTCAAATCTGGAACGATCGGCCTTCCGATCCTGTATTCTATGATCCAATTGAACCACCAGGTCGATGTATTCGGAACAGTCTTGTGGAGGGTTCACCACCTGAGCCAGAACGTCTTTAAGTTCTCCACGCAGTCCTCTGTAGAAAAGGGTGATTCTCTTGTCCTCAGGCCATCCGGTTTCAACCACTAATCTGTTGAACGATGCAATGTAGGCCAGAAGATCTTGATTGCCCTGTCGTAGTGAAAGAAGTTCATTGTCCAGGGCCTGTCCCTGCGAGTGTCTTGCAAACAATTTTTCCATACTAGCTTGGAAATCCTGGAAGTCATGAAGAACAGGGTCATATCGAGTCACTAAAGGAATAGACCAATCTGCGGCGCTGCCACTAAGATATGAGAGCACGAAGGCCACCTTAGCCTGGTCCGTTGGGAAAGCGGCGGGTCTGCATAAAAAATGCAAGCGACACTGATTGATGAACACAGCAAATCTTTTCGGATCACCTGAAAAGCGCTCGGGCGGAGCCAAAGGTACATTTCCTGGTAGGTTAATGTGCACCGGATTGGTAGAAGTCATTGGAGCATGACTCCCACTAGGAGTAGGCAGAGGAGTTTGTCCCGCTTGGGCTTGCAGCAATTGTCTAGCCAAGTCGTCTGTTCGTTCCTTAGAGACCACTAACTCCCTCCTTAAGGCATTCATTTCCTGGCGTGCTGCGTGTACTTCTGCCCTCAACTCCCCAAGTAACTGGGCCAATTGGTCTGTGTCTGAAGTTTCCATTGCGCCTGGGCGGGAAATATGTGGTAAGGCTTCGCGTTCTGTAACGCTCACCTGATTCCCTCGGAGGCGCGGGTCTTGACTGGGCGGTGAAACCGTCTTCAGCGTTAGGCGTAGGATTCGTTTGGCTCCCGGATTAGGCCCCTTCTTCACTGAAAATTTGACCCGAAGGGTGAGGTGTCTGCAAGTAGAAAATCTAGGTATTAGTGGCTGGAAGGTTGGGAGAAGTTCCAAGCCCCTCTCTCCATCTCTCCCCGTGGTACTGGGTTGTAGTCGCGCTCACCTTAAATAGGTGAATGCCGGGCTCTCCATCCTGCGTCTTGTGCAGGGGCGCTGGGTCCAGTTACTTCACTGGATTCGAGTTCAGCCTCTTGATTGCAGAGGGTGATTTGAGAGCGATGCCGCCGTTTGCTGCACGAGCGTGACTTGTAAGTATTAAAGTTCTTTTTAGATTGCTCTCTTTTAATGTCTATGTCTTTTTCCTTTTCAGTTGCTGCCGGTGCCAAAGAAGATGCCCTCCCGGTTCGTGGCAATGAACGAAGCAAGAAGATGGAGAATAGGATGGCACGTAAGAAGAAAGGCTGCTCTAGGGCTGTAGAATGCACCTTAATGTCTCTTTTTGTCTTCACAGGTGATGGAATGCGGCGCGAGCAGCGTTGGGGCGAGCGTAACGCAGGTAAGTTGTTTTGCAACTAAGCGTTAGTAACCAATGTTCTTTGTCTTTGCAGGCCCGATGCCGGACGAGAAATGCAGAAAAAACGCTTTGGATGCTGCCGATGGATCGGGTAAGTTGAAGCGCCAACCTTGCTTTTGCCTAACCTGTGCCTTTTGTTTTTGCAGGAGTTGCTGAAGACTGCAGATTGGTTCCAGCAGGTAATTTTCTTATTCACAGGATCCGGAGCTGAAGATTCCCTGGAGCTGACACGGTGAGCGTCCTGCTGCAGATGCAGAATAACGCGAAGCACGTTGCACCAATCGGGTGTGGTTTAAATAGCCCACAGGAGTGCTTAGGTGTCTCCTTCCACAGCCTCGCCCAGGAAAAAAGAGTTCCTGCTTCCAGAAGGGTTCCAGCATCAATGATCCAGGGAGTGGTGCCTACCCCACCCAGAAGAAAAAGTAGTCCCTGCCAGAAGAGAATGAAACATCATTCTGCTGGTAAGTAAGCAGCATGGTCTGCTGCAGGTAGGTCCACCCAAGCACTTTCACACTTGTTATGAGCCCGGCGCTTCCTGTGCCGGGATTGGTCCATTTTATGAGCCTGGCACCACCGGTGCCAGGACAGGGTCCAAAAGGTCCCCATTGGGACTGGCTGGCGCCGATGGTATATGTTATGAGCCTGCTTCCAAGGGTGTTGGGTTGGTCCTGACTCCTTGGAAGCAGTGGTCATGACACAAGGTGCAGTGCTGCCCCGGGTAAAACAATATCCACTGTCAAGAGAAGTGACTAGGGCATTAGAAAAACTATACAGGCCCTACTGGACCAGGGGATTATTGTGCCATCTACGTCCCTGTGTAACATGGCAATATTGCCTGTTAAAGAAATCCATGGGGAGCAATTGGAGAATGTTCCAGGATTTGCACCCTCTAAATAATATGGTGCAGAAAGAGTTTTCAGTAGTTCCGAATCCTGCAACAGTTTTATGCATCATCCCCAAAAAAGCCACATATTTTACTGTACTGGATTTGAAAAATGCATTCTTCTTGATTCCACTCCATCCGGAGTCAAGGTTCCTCACAGAATGTATGCCGGCCATATGTGGTTCGAACACACCAGATTACTCCAGGGGTACTGTGAGAGCCTGAGCATATTTAACAGGATACCCAATGCCGATCTAGGGAATATTCAGGGGCCTAGCACGATTATCCAGTATGTGGATGATCTACTAGTGTATGCTGATAGTGAACAGTCCTGCCTAAGGGACTCCATTGCATTTCTACAATTGTTGGCCTGTAAGGGGTATAAGGTCGATAAGGCCAAATTACAATATTGCCAACAGGAAGTGTTCTATTTGGGCAGTTTATATCAGCGAATGGGTAGAGGATACTACCCAACAGGGCAACGTCAGTATGCGCCACTCCCAGACCCGCTTCAGTTAAAGAGATACAGAAGTTTCTGGGCTTATATAATTACTGTAGGGCCTGGATTCTAGATTATGCAGCGTACACAAGACCACTCCTACAGGCCCTTAGGGAAGCACAAAAGACAAATGACAACAAATTACAGTGGACGGCTGAAATGATCAGACAGTTTGACGACTTAAAGGAGGTGATTCGTCCGGCACCCGCACTGGCCAAGCCAGATTATATGCAGGAATTCTATTTGTTTTCACATTCTGATGGTCAGTTTATGACAGCAGTGCTGACGTAAAATGCACTAAGGGCCACAAGCCATTGGCCTATTATAGTGGCATTTTGGATGCAGCGATGCAAGAGGAGTTTGCATGCGAACAAGCATTAGCAGCTGCTGCCTTTGCTATAGAGAAAAGTTATATGCTCAAAATGGGGTGTTCAGTAACATTGCATGTGGATCATTCTCTGTTTGCTATTCTAAAAGGTCAGTATCTACCCTGACTATGCAAAGGTTGTCGGCATATGAGATCATCATCTCAAAACCACATATTCTTATGGTTAGGTGTAAAGCAGTGAATCCTGCCAACTTTTTAACTGACATGCCTACTACAGAGGAACTGATGGTGCACGATTGTGCCACATATGAGGGGGAAGAGGATGATACTCTCAAAGCAAGCGATGGTGCATTGACAGAGGGTGAGATACGTTTCATTGACGTATCGTCCACAAATGATCAGGAGGATGGACAGAGACGGACAGGGGCAGCAGTGGTATGTCCTGAGGGAGGAGAATACACAATGGTAGTCATAAAAGATTTCCTACACACTATGCTGCACAAGCGGCAGACTTGTGGCACTCATCCAAGCACTGAGAGTGTCACAAGGGTGTCATGTCACAATATAGGAGGGGGTTTTGAAGAGCCGTTGGATCCCCATTGCAGCATGCAGTGCTGTTAGAAATGCTGATAGAAGCGCTATCACAGCCATCTGTTGTGGCGGTCGTCAAGTGTGCCATCCATACTGACAGGGCAGACGAAATATCAAGGGGGAACCCAGCTGCTGATGTGGCAGCCAAAATGGTGGTGTATCTGCCAATTGAAATGCCCACTGAGTATGTTGTGACTGCCCCACCAGCAAACGAGCATCCAGTGCCTTACACAGCCTTGCCCATCTCCCAGATTATCGAACTACAAGGAAGGGTGCCTGAGAGGGAGAAGGAGTTGTAGTTATGGAGAGGGTGCAAGCAATCTCCTGCAGATCTATTATGGAGGTAGCAGATCCCTGGAAAGACAGTAATGCCCCAGGAGCTGCTAGCAGTAGCATTTGCACAACTACACTACCCATCTCAGAGTTTGAAGCAGCACATAGCAGCAAACATACATGAAGACTGGTTCACCCCAAATATCCAGGAACACATCATAGAAATGTACATACATTGCAAAACATGTCAAGGTTTTAGTATAGGGATGACACTAAGAACGTTATGGGGCACCTTGCCCCACCCTACTGGGCTGTTCCATGAATTACATATAGGCTACGCTGATATGGGTGAGCATTGTAATGGATCCAGGTACCTCATAGTGGTGGTCTGTCCTTTCTCAAGGTGGGTGGAAGTAGAGCCATGTGCGCACCCTGATGCGACGTGTGCTGCAAGCTTTCTGATGCAGGAATTTGTCCTACGCTGGGGTGTGTGCGAGGAATTAAGGTCAGACAGTTGCACCCATTTCTACAATGCATTATTCAAACACGTTACAGCACTTCTTGGCATCAAGCACTGGATGTGTTCAATTTATCTACTACAGGCCAATGGCGTTGCGGATAGAATAAATGACCTCAAGAGCAATTTATCTAAGTTGTGTACCACGTTGAAGAAAAACTGGGTGCCCTGTTTGCCCCTGGCCCTTTTCAGTTTACGCACGCAGTCAAGTGAATATCATCATCTGTCACCTCACGAGGTGGTCACTGGCCGGCATATGCACACCCCCATATCCCCTATAAGAAGGGCTTCTAATGCACACAGGGCTGCAGCGGTGTTAGGAGAGGAATTCAAGGAATATTTGACGACGCTAACTCGGGCTATTAAATGTGTCTCCTGACAGATTGCACCTCCCAGGATTGTGACAACAGAGATGCCCGATGCTGCACAGATGACGGGACATATCCTGAGCATATAACGACTCGACCACTGCTGCCAGGGAACTATATCTATGTTTGCAATTTTGTGCGCAGATCGAACAATCCTCCATTCCAAGACCATACAAGGTGGTGTTTTGTACTCCCCTTGCTGTTAAAGTGAAATAATTACGCTACTGGGTCCACCTCCCTGATGTTTTTTACAGCATCTCCAGAGCGCACCATGGTGTATCAGTTATCGTAAAAGAAAGGGGTAATAGTACATGTACCCCGATTACCTCACTGGCCCCATCCAGGGGCAATACAGGTGTGAAGGCATGTCCAAGTGGCAGGCTAAAGCTCAGCTGCTAATATCTCTTTCTCTCTCTCTCTGTCTCTCGCTCTCTCTCTTTCTCTCTCTCTCTCTCTCTCTCCCCCTCTCTCTCTCTCCCTCTCTCTCTCACTCCTCTCTTGCCCCCTCTCTCACCCCCTCTTGTTTCTTCTTTCTTTTTATACAGAGTACGTCTTATACTTTTTTCCCTTTTTTTCGTTGTCTTGTGCATCTTTGCTTCTATTTCAGGAAAGAAGATGGACACAACTAATGAACATAGTTTGTTAAGTAGGGACCCGAGGCTTAGAGACATGAATTAGAGAATATGGACATATATCTATTATTGTGGGTCAGTAATTGCTGGAGGATTATGTGTGATATTGCTAGTACAACTGGGAGTATATTGAGGGGAGGGTATTATAGGGGGAGACCCCATAAAGGGGGGGCATGGGGGAAATGGGATTTTATATTATCCATACAGAACAATACATATAAATGTAACATAGATCAGTACCAATGTGAACACTAATAATAATAATAATGGACATGGATTTAACAACCCTAATATGCAGGTTATGTCTGTGAAGGAAGCAGAGAAAAGGTTGTTTACAATAAGTGTGGGATTGTCTACCACTATGAAAAGGTATAATGTTATTTCTGACAGTACTACTAAAGTGGCCATCCTGAGAATGTGTATAGAAGAGTGAAGAGAGGAGTATGGTGAAAGTATGACACATATCAAGGGTTGGGTTTTGATGTGATTGATGATATTGGTCACCCTGAGTTCACAAATTCATGGTACTCTGATATGAGTGGTGTGGGGAGAAATGCTGTGAATGGGAGCTGTTATGTGTGTTCACTCATTCCACACACGTCAGGGGCTCCCAAAGTGTTAGTACCGCAAGCAGTCCCCATTATAGAGGCATTATGCCTGGTCATCTTGTCCTATGCAGAATAAAAGGAACGTTCCAGGCACACAGTGTGCAACTGCAAATGATGGGCCAAGATTGTATGAGTGAGAATACCCTGTAGAGTATGCAGTAACTATTACTATAGTATGCATGAAAGAAAGTATTGCAAGTGCATCTTGCCCTGAAACAACCCATTACACCGATTAATCACACACATCACGAGATCTGGCCTCATCAAAAATAAATCTAGTGCAAGGGTGGAGAGATTTTAACCCAGCTGTAGAATCATTGTTATCCCCAGATTAAAATATCTTTCATAAACAAATTTAGAATGGTCCATATTTTCACTTCCCACCCGGTTGAAAAAATTGAAACAATATATTTAAAAAAGGAAGAGGTTATAACCCAGCTCATAAGACTGCTCCTGTTTTCAAAGTTGAGTGTTCAATCCCCTACATTATCAATGCTCTGATAACAAAGCATGTACAAATGTATATGAGCTTACATGCTGCATGATACATCCTCATGCAGTAGATGTGGTATTCAGTGCCTGAAATGCAGGACAGTAAATAGTGTTACATGCTCGGCTTAGCTAAACCATGCAGTGGGGAGTTCAGATTGTGACTAGCATTACACCACAGAAAATGTGTGGATGTGCTGTTATTTATGTTCAAGCCTAAGGAGTGGGGAACAATGAATACATGAATGGGAGGTGCCTGACCTGTATGCAGGGTATTGTATTGCTATAAAGGGCGCAGTGCATGTTAGCCTAGATTGCAAATGTCCAGGACACGGGCAGTATAGATAAAATTATCTGAAAGTCTGCGAAGCAGGTGCAAAACATTTGTGAGTTTAGTATTTCAGTCTTAGAGCTGTATGCTTGCACGGCTGCATATCAAGGGCACAGACTGATCATGCACATATCCCGGCAGTATTCACCCCTTTTGGCTTCCGGTTCAGGCTGCAGCAAAGGGTCGTCCAGGACTATTGAGCCGGGACACTGTGTCCTGCTCCTGTCACTTCCCATCTATGTAATCTACAGTGGTTTCTTGGAAGTGATCACGCGCTGGAGCGAGGAACGTGATATTCTAGCTACAGCCAATCCTAATCAGAGTGTCGCCCTTGGGTACCTGGAGAGGAAGGGAGTGTTGATTACAATGATCAGCAAGACACAGGGTACATGATATCAATGGGAAAATGGCAAATATATAATACCGGCAACTGGTATCCAAAGACTGAATCAGTTGTATAATGAAAATCAAAAATATTGATTAGCTTTCAGTGTTGCCCAGGTTTGCACAATAAACGTATGTGACATGTTTGGCACAAGAAGGTTATGTGGTCTACTACTTAAATTTGCTGCAGTTGGTCCTGTTGGGCTACACGTAGTGCACCCCAGTCAGGCAAAAAAGGTTCAGGCTGAGTAAAAGCGATTAGTTAACATTAGAGCGTGCATAGTTTTAGTTTTTTTCGGGAGAAGGCCATTGTTGTCAGCTTTGACACAAATTAGATGCAATACACAGAAACACAGAATGAGCAACTCATGTATAAATGTTGCGGTTGCCGAGGTCATAGACAGGGCAGTGCATAAGAGGCTTGGTAGATGAAGTCAGGTTGTGAGTAAGGTGAGAGCAGAGAACTGAATTAGGCAAAGAGAAAAGAAGGACTCAGAACGGCAATGCTGTAAATGTGAGGTCACTGTGGTGACATGGCAAGAGTGCCGCAATATTGGGTCTCTAGTTAGAATACACCATGAGTAGAACAAAGGCCCTGTTCTACAGCTACAGCCCTGTGTAGCTCAGTTCCAAGACAAATCTCTTGTCCATCCCCCAAAGCAAAGCCAAGGTCAGAGGCACTCACAGCACACAGATAAACACTAATTGTGTCCATCTGTTGGTTTGAACATGGTAGGAATGGAATGTTAGCTGGTGGTGGAGCAGGAAGGGATGCGCTCCTTTCAAGGACAAATTCATGAGAAAGGGGCATGAGTTTTATTGATGCCAATGGGGCTGGCGAAGATTTAAAACAATACTGCCATCCCAAACGAGCAGTCATCCTATTTGAATCACAGACACACACACTAACAGAGCAAATAAATCTCTGAAAGTTCCACTCACGAATGATCCTCCTATCACGCAATTATTGGGCACTTGAATTCCGCAAGAGATAATAGGGGAGCCATGTCTGGAACTACCAGTGATTTGGGATAGAAGGGGTAGAGGTGATGCCAATAAATGTTGCACACGGTCGGGGGTGCAGCTTGTGTGTGCCACAGTGTCTGCCGTAATGAGAAGGCCTATTGTCCTATCATAGCAGAGTTAGCCTCGCCTGTTCACTTTAAACGTGTCTAGTCGGAGGGGTGCACATCACATGACGGCCATAATTCATTATTGTATAAACATATTGGGCCTCATTACGACCCAGGCGATAAGTTACCGCCTGGGTCGTACCTTTACCACCATGGCGTAAACTACTTTTACGCCATGGTGGTTGGCGGACTTACCGCCCCATTCCGAGGTGAGTGGGGCGGTAAGTCCCCATCTACCCATTTACCCTTCCCCATTCCCATTTTTGCCCCATAGGGCATAATGGGAAGGGGGAAGGCGTTAATTACGCCACCGTAAATTACGGTGGCGTAATTAACAACAAGGTCCCTTAGCGCCATGGATTTTAACACCTGCTAAAAGCAGGTGTTAAAACCTCCATGGCGCTAAGGGACCTCGTAATCAGGCGGTAAGGGTCGGCGCTGTTTACGCCGCCTTAAACCCCTTACCGCCTGGGCCGTAATGAGGCCCATTCACTAGCAAATCCTCTACCTGTATTTAGAAGTAACGGTGTAGGGAACCATGTGTATAGTGGAGTGGGCTTAAACAAGATGTGGCCAATTGGTCTAGGGGCTATAGGCAGGGAATTAGCATATATATAGCTGGTAGCCATTGGGGGTGGCGGGATGATGTATGAAAACGATGTATATTCAAATCTGCCAATTTCTGATATATAAACTGTAACTTCCTGAGGTTTGACGATTTCTGTGTCAGTTTGGTACTACAGCACCACCTGAGACCTATTTGCATACATTAAACCTTGTTTTCCCCTCGCAAATCGGTGCAGTGGTTATTTAACCTGTGGATGATTTTTACTGAGCGGGTTTTGGGTTACTGTTTTTCTTTACAACTTGGTGACCCTAACATCATCCCAGAATTTATGTGAGGATGGAGGTGTCCCAGCTGTGCATCCTGTCGTGCGGGACCACTCTGAAGTGACTAGTCCCCTGTGCACAACTTGGAGAGGTTCACGGATGTCATGTTACCCCAGGTCTGTCTCCTCTTTGGAGCCAGGCACTGCTTTCATTATTATTACTTATTATTTTATGTACACATTTATAAGAAGTGCAGATAAGCCGGAGGCATCTAGGCGCTGGTTACAGAAAAGGATGAGGAGGGAGAGGCAGAAGGAGGGGGACCGTAGGATTAGTTGAAGAGAAAATGTTTCCCTAATGAGCAGCACGAGGGTTAATTTTGCAGATGTGGCTGGAGCCCATTCCAAAGGGTAGGCGCACATGCTATGAAGCTTGCCCCTGCTCGTTTCCTGTTGAATCTTGGTTTGGACAGGTGATGTTTGTAGGAAGATCTGATAGACCTGGTAGAGGAATGTTTTTTAATTGTCTCAGTGAGGTATGGTGGTGCTTTTTTAGTAATACATTTGTAGGTAAGTGAAAGTGCCTTTTACGGCAGCCAGTGAACGGCTTTCCTGGCCTCTGAGATGTGATTGCATCTCCTGATGTCGAGAGTTGCTTGGAGGGCAATGTTTGAGTTATTTGTAGTTTGTGCAGGTTGTTGTCAGAGGTACCACAGAGTAGGGAGTTGCAGTAGTCCAATTTAGAGCCTGCAATTTCAAGACGGTTCTGGGAGGAGAATAAGGGTTTGCTAGCATTGATATGTTTGATGGCGTACCCCGATGAGGAGGTAATGTGGTTGATTTGGTGAGTCATGGTGAAGGCAGAGTCGAGGTAAACACCCAGAGTTGTGACATGGGGTGCTACTGGTATCTTGTGATCATCGATGGTGAAGGATTTGTAGGAGTCATCCAGCCTGGACAGGCTGGACAGTAGGCCGGTTATGAGGAGCTCAGTTTTTTGTCATTAAGGCAGAGGCAATGTTTAGCCATCCAGGATTGGATGGTTTCATAGATGATGTTGATACAACGTGAGTCGGAGAGGTAGTCACCAGAGAGGGGTATGATAATTTGAGTGTCCTCAGTGTAGTTGGTATATGAGATACCGAGGGCATCTAGGTGGTCAAAGAGGGGTTTGGTGTATACATTTTATAGAGTGGGGGAGCCACAAAAACCTTGAGGGACGCCACAGGAGTTAGGCATGGGCGTGGCCACGGCTTCTCCCACAAAGACTCTGGGGGATCTATTAGCCAGGAAGGGGGGGGCAATCCATTTCATTGCATCAGGGGAGAAGTGGGCTGAGGTAGATGGTGCTAGGCAGAGGAGCGTGTGATCAACGTGGTCGAAGGCAGCGGAGAGGTCAAGCAGCACGAGGAGTGATAGTGAGCCCTGGTTGTTGGCGATTTTGAGTTGGTTTTTGAGATTAAGGAGGGCTGTTTCAGTGCCATGTTTGGGGCGGAAGCCAGATTGGTGGGTCCCTAAAATGTGGTGGTGTTCTAGGAATCCCTGGATTTGCAGGTAGGCAACCCTGTCCATGATTTTGAGGAGGAAAGGGACCGTTGTGAGAGAGTAGTAGTTGGTGTGGATGGTGGGGTCAAGTGTAGGTTTATTTAGCAGCAGGGCTACTCAGGATTCTTTAAGCCAATAGGGACGAGGCCAGAGGCAAAGGAGGTTTGATGATGGCAGCAATGATGGGTATAAGGATTTGACTAGCAAAGTCTCCCTTACAGCATGGTGGCTTAAGGCCTTTGATGATGTTGGCTAGCCAAGTGGTGTTGGTAGGCTGGAACACGAAAGGGGGGATGTTGTGTAGGAATGGGGAAAGAGGGAAAGATGCAGGGTGGTGAAAGTGTTTTGTTTAATTTTGATCTTCCCTTCTAGCTGGCTTTTTTTTCTCATGAGGGTGTCTTGAATGCTGTTGCACCTTGTGTCGTCTTTAATGAAGTCAAGGGGGGAGGAGATGGGGGTCTCTAGTTCCTTGAGGACATAAACTTGATGAGGCTTTGAAAATTCTCTCGTAGGATGTCGATTTGGATGTTAGGATAGCTTGTTTGTTTTGAAGGAAAATCTTCATGAGACATGCTTTCTTAATGGGGTTGGGTTCTTTCCGACATGTGGCTTCCACTTCTCTTGTTGTGGTTCTGATATCTCGGATGCAAGGGGTGAACCATGAGTTGAGGTGTGCAGATTTGTTAACTTTTTTAGGTTTGAGGGGACTAGTTGGTTGACTGCTGTGTGTAGCAGGGCGTTATAATCCTTAACTAGGGTGGTAGTGTTGGACGTGTTGGGGAGTGGTTGGTTGAGAAGGGGGGCCAGATGGTCTGGTGTAAGGTACTGTAAACTGCAGGCCAAAATGGTGGTGTCTCTAGGAGCTGGCTTGGGGGGCACTGCCATGGCAGGTAGGCAGAAGGTAATGGTATGGCGGTCGAACCATGAGCAAGGGCTAACAGGATGTTGATGTCACAGTTGTGACCTACAATCCAGTCAAGGGTGCGGCAGAGTCTGTGCATAGGTTGAGTGATGTGTTGGGTGCAGCCTATGGCTTCTAGTGAGGTGGAGTGGGAGGTAGCTTCAGAGTTGGTGGGGTCATTGAACCCCAGGTTGAGATTTGAGATCGCTGAAGAGGATAAGGTGCGTGGATGGTTTGAAGTTGGAGGTAATGATTTGGATGAGGTCATCTTGGAAGGAGTGGGTGGGACCAGGAGGTTGGTAAATGAGGTGACTGGTGATGGAGGCCATGGAGGAGCAAGACAGTTTGGGAGAGAGATGCTCGCAGTTATGCAGGGTAGTGAATGTAGTGGTGTGTAGAGGGAGTGTGTCCCTGAAGATGACAGCAACCCCTCTGCCTTTTTTTGTGATCTACCACAATGTAGCGTAGAGTAGCCTGGTGGGATGGTTATCGATAGGAGGGGGCCAGATGCCGAGGTTAGCCAGGTATCTGTGAGGGCTAGGAGGTAAGGTTTTTCATCCATGATGAGGTCATGAATTTGGTGAGCATGGGCTGTTAGGGACCTTGTATTTAGGAGGATGCAGTGAGGGGTTTAGAGAGGGGGGGAGGAGGTAGGGGAAACCAGACTTGTTGCAGGATGTTGTAGGGCTTGTAGTAGGTGGGGGGATATGTCCAGGGCTGGTACACAGTTGGAGGAGGCTATTCCATGTAGAGATGTTCTGTGGACTGGATGAGGGCCGCAGGAGGCTGGTGACGGCTGCAAGGTGGCTAGTCCTTTCTGTCAGTGTTTGCAGGCATGTTCTGCTCTGGTGAGGGGTAATTGAATGGCTTTGTGGAGCATGCCTGGCTAACGCAGGTTTGTCTGGGCACAGGGCGGTCAGTTGGGGCTGAAATAGCTTGAAATTTGAGTGTGTGGGTGTTGCCATGGAGGATAGATCAGCTACAGTGAGTGAGGAGGCATATGACTTATGCTGATGTTTGTTAGCAGTATGCGGCTTGATTGCTGGTGGGAGGTGAGAGGTAGGCTAGGAGCTGTGGAGCCACTCTTCCAAAGCTGGGAGGAAAAGAATAGCTGGCAGGGAAGGGGTCTCTGTGTCTGGTGCCAGGAGAGTTTGTAGGTAGAGATGGGGCAAGACGGCGGGTCGGTAACTAGAGGCGGGTGTGGTGCTTAAGGCATGGTGAGCTAGTGGAAAGACTGATTGGGGGCACAGGGTTGTGTTGGGCTAAAGGCAGTATGTGTGTCAGTGTGGGGATGGTTGGTGCATGATTGCCCTAGGGCTGCAGTGATGTTATGCGAGTTTGGGGCATTGCAGAGGTGTAGGGGGGATGAAGTGTGTCTGAGGTGATGTTTGAAGAGGGCAGCTGACATTAATGCAACATAAATAATGGTGTGGGCCTTAGCATACATACGTGATGTAGCGACAGGCTTACCTTTATGTGCAGACAATGCTGCTGGCTGACAGAAGTGGACCTGGCATCCTGGCTTCTCCGGCTGAGAGCCGCAGAGACACTTGTGAACAGCCTTGAATTCAAGCATTCAATGAGGGCTGGCTGCGCCTTCCGGCTAGGTCGGGGTCAAGGAGGTAGGGCCCATGTCGGACAATCAGGAATCTTATTGTCGGCTGATGCCAGCACTGTAGGCTGGAAGGCAAGTACTAGGGGTGTCACGGTATTAGTTTTATGACGGTATGATAACCTTCTTGCCAAATGACGGTATATCATGGTTATCGCGGTATAGCAGGTGATGTTAATTAATTTTAACAAATATTTTCTAAAAGGTCATAAATTGTCAGATTTATCATCACAAACAAAATCAGGCACCCAGGGCCAGAATTGGGCTTTTCAAGATACTTTCCACTGAAATGCCACCCCTTGCTTCCACCAAACACACGTGTGGAGAGGAGGAGGGGGGGGGGAGCCCTGCTGCGACTGGCAAAGCAAACTGAATAGCTTTTCTTAAGTGGTCATTTAGGCTTTTAGCTCCCCCACTGGCTACTGGTGAAGATGAACATGTTGCCATCTTGATAACCTGCATGCCACAGATCAATGGAGGCTGATGGTAGTATACGCTTGTGCGCATACACACCCACCCACACACTCTCTCTCTCTCTCTCTCTCTCTCTCTCTATCCCTCTCTACGTTACAGCCTTTAGTTTACTTGCGGGCCAAAAGGTGTTCAGTAATCACAGACATGTTACCCTTTGGTATGGCTGCAGGGAATACCCACAGAGCTGAGTGAATTTAGCAGTGTGACTTATTATATGTAAATTCAATGATGGAACCAGGGTAATCCACCATTGTCATATGTTTAGCAAACTTTATCCATTATAAATATCTAAACCCCAAAACCGCCATCCCAAAGTAAACCCTTTTCGTTCTTGGCACTGTATTTATTCTTCCTATTGCTAACATATTTATTTTATGTCAGGCATGTGTGATGAATGGAATGGCATTAAAAACTGCTCCAACTGAAACTACTTGGCAGACGGCACATCCAACAGTGCAAGACCAAGACTGTGCAGCACTTGCTTACTGCAGCCTTTCCAAATCAGATTGAAAAGCACACTTAACGGTATAAACGGTATACCGGTATAAACAATGTGACGGTAATTATTGTTCAATTAAGTGGTTCACGGTATCTTTAACGGTATACCGTTATACCGTTACATCCCTAGCAAGTACCCCTGCAGGAATGGCAGCTGCCATCTTAAGGGGCTATGGGGTCTCTGGAGTGCAGCAAGCAAGGAAGCTGGGGCCCCATCTGGGCAAAGGTGTTGTGCCGGTCTCAGGATGGGATAAGAGACCAGCAGAGATGCTCAGGCCTTCAATGAAGTTGCTCACAGTTCTACAGGCCATTGACAGGTCCCTGTATAACAGGAGCATGGGAGAATGTATAGATGTCAGTGCCGTCTTGTGGCGAGAAAACAATAAGGGGTGTGTGTGTGGTGAGGAGTTTGCGGAGTTTAAAGACCATGTGGCAGTATATAGTGGTTTAGTATATATTGCGGTGCCCAGAGGGATCTCCTTCTTTGAGGGAAAAAGGATACATCATGATATGTGTTGAGGAAAAATAAAGAGAATTGTGAGGAAACAGGAGCTTCTCCATTTTCGGACCAAAGGCAGCTCTGCAAATAAAGTACAGGTCCAGTATATGGAGGACCTGGGATCCCTTCACCTGGCATAAGGGGGCATAAGGAGGTAAATGACCTCACCACAAAGAGGAGGGTGAGGAAGGGTCTAAACCACTGTATAAATAAGTGTTATTTTGTTGTGTAGGTCCATTAAATGGTGGACCTGGGATCCCTTCCTGGCATAAGGGGGTGTAAGAAGGTAAATTCCATCATCTCAGAGAGGAAACTGTGGAGGGTCTAAACCATTGCATATATCATTTTGTTTTATAGAAGTGTGGTTTATAGTGATTGTGGATGTGGTGCAGTCTGGAGTGGAGTGGTGAGTTGTGTGAAAAAAGGGTGGGTGTGAGTGTATGTGTGTGAAGGGTGGAGAGAAGAATGGGGGACAATACGGGGGTGGGGGCCATGTTGAGAGGGTGGATAGAGTGGTGCCACTGGATTGGTGCTTAGGAAATATAATGTTATTATGAGTGCACAGATAGATGCACCTATGAGTGCCACAACTGCACCCTTAATGTATGTGCACGGCACCTCTACTATATCAAGAGAAGATTATGAAGTATATTCACGAGTGGGTGGCAGATATGAGAGGAGGAATGTATAAACCGTGGCCCGCACAGGGAACACATAATAAAGCGGTTGTGGGTCATATGTATATATAGTTAGCTGCAGAATATAAGAGGAGGAAGCAGAAGACTAGGCAGGGCATCCTTGAGCTTTGGAGAATGGTTGGCATCCTTGAGCTTTGGAGAATGGTTGAGGATTTGGAAGACATTCCTGACAACCCTAAAAAGACAGAAGAGACAACACCAGTGCCGTGTGGGACCCCCACATCCTGAAGTGATCCCAGAATCCCCACAGCCCCACCACCCTCACAGGGGTGCTATCCATGCAAGCAGAGGCCGACTATATTAAACCTGCGTATGTGCCCCACGGATTCCCACAACAGAGGGGCTCTGCTACCTATGAAAATGTCTCACAACCTCTAGTAAACCACTAGTGATGGGGATGGGGAATAGGGCATGCATAGATTTAGAAACATCACTTTGAAAGACATAGGAAGAGCTTGAAGAAATGAGATTAGAGCAGGGAAAAAAGCAAGGGGCGGCAATCGATATGGATGAATGGAGTGCAGGGAACATTGTGTTTCAAATTGAAAGCACTGCAATTAGGGACAAACATGTTGAGGCAGCAGATAACAGTAACAATGACGAAAGGCCTCAAGCAGATCTACAGCATGTTGATAGTTTATATTATGCGTCCATTAGATCAGATACAGACGCAGGAGTAGGAGAATAGGAGGAGTGGGGAACAGATGAGGATTGGGGAAGAGGCACCACACAGGGTAACGCCAAGAGTAGAGAGCGTATGGGGTCTCATGGAGGTGGTAAAATGGAAGAAAGGGGCAAGGACGGTAGCAGCCAAACCAGTGGGCACACAATATCCATTATTATTGCATGAATGCCCCAGACGAGCACAATACGTGCCATGGTCACATATACAAAGGAACAATGTGATGAAGACACTGGCATCGCTCAAAGCAGGAGCAGCCAAGTGGCTATATGGACTTGAAAAGCAGACAGCAGGTATTGCATTGCCAGTAGGGGATATTAAACTTGTTTTTACCGCATTATTAGGTGATCAAGCAGATGATATTTGGAAAAAAAAAGCCAGGTACCCAGGGGTACGTATGGCCGATGACAATCATAATGGGGCACACTAACGAGTGCACAGCAATGGTATGGGCCACCTTAAGGGTGGCATAACCCGATACTCCAGATATCCATGCGATTATGGCATGCCTGATGAAAGAAGATGGATATCCAGCACAATATATTTTTCAAATTCAGGACATTTGGAGGGAGCACACAGGAGAACCCTGGGATAAGAATATAGCTATATTTGATCACATGTTAAAGAATGGGATTCCACAGGACGTGCAGAAAGCCATTCATAAAGTAGTAGGAATAGAAGAGAACGGGTGGGCAGAGATTCAAGCCATCATAGTACATCATTGCAGGCACTGACAGGAGAAGGAAAAGGAAGTAGTAGATAACGCACAAAAGGCCGAAGCAAAGCTAGTGCAGAACAAGCTGGCCAAGCTGATCATAGAAGGAGTGGTGAATACAGCACCACCTGCAGAGCAGGCTGACCCGAGACCCACCGAAGACACTCAGGGAGGAAATGAATTTTTACTTCATAGTTTAACCTGAAGTGTTATTTTGGAAATGTTTTAACACACATGAACACTTTGTGGAATCCACTTTTTCAGCGTGGAGACTGTTTATTGTTCAGGTACCATTTGATGTGTGGCCTCAGAGAACATTTCTTATGATGGAGCCCACATAATATATGTGGGCTTCTGTCCTTAAGAGTAGGGTGTGCGGACTTCTGCCCATTGGGGAGTAGGGATGGCAGTTTGTGTCTCAGAGGAGCTTGGGGCCACATTTCAAAGAGGAACTGTTTTCATAGGTCATGGAACTTTTTTCTTTTATTGACCTTCGTGAAAAGTGTGTGGTCCCCAAGTCATGGATCACTTGGTGGTTGTTAAAAAGGATTTGGTAGAAACCCTTCTGTTGTTATATTCTCCCTTCTGGTGATCTTTTTCTGTTTGAATCTGGCTTTGTTCGAGTTTGATATCCAGTATTGTTTTAGTGTTATATTTTGCTTTGTATATTGCCACTCCAATTAGATTCTGGTATGGTAGTCCATAACACACAATGGGCCTCATTAGGACCCAGGCGGTAAGGGGTTTACGCCGGCGTAAACCTTGCCGACCCTTACCGCCTGAGTACGAGTTCCCTTAGCGCCATGGCGGATCTAACACCTGCTTTTAGCAGGCGTTAAAATCCATGGCGCTAAGGGACCTTGTTGTTAATTACGCCACCGTAATTTACGGTGGCGTAATTAACGCCTTCCCCACTCCCATTATGCCCTATGGGGCAAAAATGGGAATGGGGAAGGGTAAATGGGGATTGGGGACTTACCGCCCCGCCAAGGTCGGAATGGGGCGGTAAGTCCGCCAACCACCATGGCGGAGTTGGCAGCTTAGCGCCATGGACCATGGTGCTGATAGCGCCATGGTCCTCCGCCAAGGTCCTAATGAGGGCCAATGAAAACAGGTGCCGTAAATGAAGCCACACAAGAGTTCAACATAAGGCACACCCCTTCCCCAAACACTGTTTCCAACACCATGCTTCCAATAGCCATTTTGAGCTGGGACATGCAGCTGCTCGTGCTGCACCTAGTTGTAGAAATCCAGGACAACCAGGCCAGGGCTTAGGGAGTACAAGGAGGAGGAGGATGAGGTGGAGGAGGAGGAGGAGGAGGAGGAGAGCCCTAACAAGGTGTGCACCCATCCCCAGTGTCAGGCCCTCACCCTCACCAACTCCCGAGCATGACTACTCAGGGCAATAACTGTTCCAGTGTTGTTCATTACCATGGTCTCTGCCTCCCCATTCCAGCCTCCTGTGATCTTGTGTGCACATGGTGCTTGGACCGGCACATTTGCGTGCTCTGCTGTGACTTCTCTGTGGGAGTTGTAGAACTTGAAGGGATGGGGCCTGTCCCCCTCAGTGCTGTTGGTGTGTGTATTCATTGCTCTGGCGGATGGCCTCAGCGAGTGCAGAGACACCGCCAGACATCTCCCTGACACACTGGCCATATACTGTCATTGTGGCCGTACTGGCAGTTGTCTATGCTCAGTTCCTTGACATTTGCCGCATAATCCGGTGGGTGGCCCCTTGTAGGCAGTCATGGATTGCCTGCAGGGGGTCGGAGTGTGTGCGTCCTCTTGTCTTGATCTCTGTCTACGCTCCATCTCTTCCAGCATCTGCAGCATGGTGCTGCTTGTTGGTGTGTGGTGTATGGGAGAGGGGCTGTGCATTGTCCCTGGGCTGAAATCAGGGGAACCATAAAAGGGTGTGTCAATGTCCGGCTCGGTTGTGTGAGAACAACGGCAGGGAATAGGGCTGCCAGGGCTTGGATGCTGGTGGTGGGGAGGGCTCTCCAGGGTCTGTGGTCCTTCTGTATGCAATGATACTGGGCTGATGTCCCCCTCTGCCTCCACAATCACCCTGCCTGCTAGTCTGGCCTTGGTGTTGGACCCTCCAGCTGTGGGAGTGGGTGAAGTGTGCCTTACGGTGGGATAGGTGGTGTTTCACAGTGGGACTTCTGCCTCAACGTAGCCTGACTGAGCCTTTGTGGGGTGGTGGTGGTGGAAGACTTTGAGGGCCTGGAAACGTCACTGGTAGATGGACCTGCAACCTCCTCCTCCTCTGATGCCTCTGGTGGTGTGTGTGTGCCTGTAGGAGACAGGAAATGTTGTCAGGTATGTTTCCCGTATGTGTGTTGGCATTCAAGACACATTTTGCTATGGTACAGAGTGGGACCCCAAACATTTGGGAAAATGGACTTGGCGGGTCAGTGGAGACCTCATGTGGGCCCAGCATCATGTGTATGCTTGTGGCAATGTGTGTGTGACACATGGCCGGTTGGTCTTTGGCATGTGTGTGGGGAGGGCAGGGTGTCCATGCTGGGGCAGCTGATGTATCGCATGAATTCTTGTGGTCCTTCATACCCGCACATCCCATCCCTAGGGTGCCAATCACCTGGTGGGGGTAGGGGTGTTGGTTACTCCATGGCACTGGCATGGCTATATGGGGAACTGCTGTGCAGCCAGCAGGGTTTCACTGTGGTGCACTGTTATTGGTAGGCTGAGCACATGTTGGTGTAGGGGGACATGTACATCCCTGTGGCTTGTCCTGCGTGCCAACATGGGGCAGGCCAACAGGGCCCGCAACATGCTAGTATGACTGCTGCACAGTTTTGTGATTACTCAGACACCATAATCCTGCTGGCAAGGTTGCACTAGCAGGGGTGTGATTTACATGCACTTGGATAGGTCATTTGCCACCCCTTCCCACTGATGTAATGCACAGGGGTGCCCTTGGTGCCCTGCAGCATGGCTGCTGTGTAGGGTGGCTGATGTGCCACTACTTCACCCCACCCTGTTCACATGCCCATGTTAGGCGGAAACCTGTGCAGTTCCCTCTGGGACCACTGCAAAAGATTTAGGACTACAGGTGTTTGGCAGTAAACCCACTTGGTAGCAGTCTGTACCACACAGATTCACTTGGTAGCTGTGGCTGAGCAGTCAGACTTCTCTCAAAAAGAGTTAAGCAGTATGTGGAGTATACAATATAGGGCAATCCTTCACAGTAAGACTTGCAAACACGCAACAAGGCTTCAGTGTAAAGATATTAAGGTATTTATTTATAACGGAACATCTATAGAAAACACTATGGCACTATCACAGCAAACACTTCAATTACAATTATTCTACGAAGAAGAAATGATCAATCCCCCTAACAATATTTCGACAAGTCTAGGTTCTACCAGCATCACTTATTTGCAGACAGAGGTGTATGCCTCAACCTAGATGGCACTCTAATATCAGTTAGGACGGGAGAGAAAAATAAGCAGGTTACGAAATCAACTCAGTTCAATACTTCACGGGAAAAATGCAAGGCAAGAAGGCAAGAACCACAATAGATCATAAAGTTCAGAGGCCAGGCCCACTTGGAGAGAGGCAAGGCGATATGTCCCAAAAAGTCTCATAGTGGAAATGCGTTCGAGTCTTTGTAGAAATTGTTCTCGGCAGATTGAACCAGTTCAGAACAACACGCTAGAGAAAGCTTGGAGGCGACCCAACGGAAAGGCGAGGATTAAGACACCTCACTCGATCCGGCAGAAAGGGAAGCCAGGCGGACACAGTACCTTGTTTGTGGAGAGACAGCTCCGGCGGGGGCAGTTGTTCCTGGTGGTGGATGCACGTCGGGTCTTTGCCAAGAGTAGAGATGATCTCGTCGTCGAAGGAAAGTGAAGTCCGGTGCACCACCAGGGAAGAGACCAGCCGCGGAGTGCTCCGTCACAAGGCACCACCTTTTGGTCGCGGTACAGGGGTAGTGACTATCCGGTTGCCGAGGTGCTCTGCACAGGCAATTCGACCACTGCGTCCTGAAGTGAAGAAAAAGCAAAGGGGACTGGTTGTTCCCACCAGTCAGGGGAAGAGACTTTCCGGCAGGGAGATCTCCTCTGTCGTCGGGAAGTGGTGAGTCGGTTCCGCAGGGCTCCACCGGAGGTGTCGTCGTGCAGGTCGGCTCAGCGTTACCCTCGTAGGATTCTTAGGTCCTGTGGCGACTTCTGAAGATCCAGTCCCAAAAGCCCTGCTTTTATGCAGAAAACCCCCATTCATTCAGCCTAGCTGTCAATCAACACACGCTAAGTGGTGAGCGGGGAGGCTCACCACTTGGGCCAATCACACCAGAGTGCAACCGGAGTTGGCAAGGCAACTCGGTCCAGAGTGCCTAAACCCCCTCCCACACCCCTGTGGTAACCCAGACAGAATGGCACCACTTTGGAGGGTCTCTGTACAGAGGCCCGCCAAAAGTGGAACAAAGGGCTCAACCTTTGGTTTAGGAGTCACAGAGACAAACACAGACGCCATTTTAAAAACCGAGTTCTGGCAGAAAATACCATCCGATAAACTTATTTAAGATAAGTAAACTGATGGTATGTTAGAGATTAACGAGGAAAAGTATCAATCTCCAACAATGGGACGAATCCCATAGGGTTATGTTCCGGGTCAAACATAACAAGTAGTTTCCACTGCCCCCAGCCAAAACTCGACGAGGGGGGACGGGACAGTGCCCCCTCGAGTAACAGACCTAGGAGTAATTGAATTACCCCTACTAGCACGTCCACAATAAGATGGTGTGTACTAGTTCTGTTAGTAAATTTAGGTCTAGCAAAGCCAATGGTGACTTTACATGCCCGGGGAGACAGTAGTCAGTCCCCGGGTATGGAGTCTATGGTGGAGGTCCGCTAGGACGCCCCAGTGTTACGGCACGTAGGGTGCGGTGTAACACACATAGCAAAACATATGAGACCCTATGGAGTAAAAGACCCAATAGCCCATAGAACACATTGACATTCAAAGGAATTACACACATTCATGTCCAAGAGTGGGAGGAAAAGAGTCTCACTCTTGGCAGGATGGAAAAAAACAAACACCAGAAATCCAGCAAAGCTGCTGGGGGACTCACTAGGTTAGGAAATTCAGTCTAAACAGAGAATTCTCCCTAACACTCGCCCCCCCCAGACTAAGGGACAGGAGGATTTAATCCACTCCTGGATGAATCTCATACCTCTAGTCGATGACATACATCCTAGAGAGACCATCAGCATTTTGGTGGTGACATCCTGACCTGTGCTCAATGGTGAAATCAAACCCTTGCAGGCAGATCGACCATCTCAATAGTTTTGGGTTTTCCCCTTTCATTTGCATTAACCATCTCAAGGGTTGGTGGTCAGTCTGAATGACAAAAGTGGAACCATACAAGTACAGTCTAAACTTCTTCAGAGCCCACACGATAGCAAAGCACTCTCTTTCGATTGTTGCCCACCTTGTTTCAGGATCCTTCAGCTTGCGGCTGATGAAGCAAACGGGGTGCTCCCTACCTTTCCCATCCAGTTGACTGAGTACGGCACCTATCCCTACATTTGAAGCATCTGTCTGCACAATGAATTGTTGGCGGTAATCAGGAGCTCTGAGTACAGGGGCTTGGCAAAGAGCCTTTTTCAGGTTTTCAAAAGCCTGATTGCACTCCTCGTTCCATCTAACCTTCTTAGGAAATTTGGGCGAGGAGATGACATCCAGTGGAGAAGCTATGGTCCCATAGTTCTCTATGAAATTCCTGTAATACCCAGTGAGGCCTAGGAAGGCTCTCACTTGGGTTTGAGTAGTAGGTGTTGTCCAATTTTGCACAGCTTCAATCTTACTGAGCAAAGGCCTTATTTCTCCACCTCCTACCTCATGTCCAAGATAGACTACCTTACTCTGTCCAATTTGGTATTTACTCACCTTTATGGTCAGATTGGCTCGTCCAAGAGCCTGCAAAACATCTCTCAGGTGGGTTACATGTTCTTCCCAGGAATTGCTGAACACTGCGATGTCATCCAAGTATGCCATGCAGAAGTCCTCCATCCCATTCAGAACCTGGTTTACCATCCGTTGAAACGTAGCAGGTGCATTCTTCAATCCGAAAGGCATTACCTTAAACTGGTATAAGCCCACGGGGGTAGAAAATGCAGTTTTCTCCTTGGCATGGTCTGTCAGGGCTATTTGCCAATAGCCTGACGTCAAGTCAAATGTGCTGAGGAACTTGGCGGCGCCAAGTTTATCCACCAACTGATCTGTTCTTGGCAAAGGGTGGGCATCAGTCTTGGTGACTGCATTAAGAACTCTATAGTCCACGCAGAATCTAAGCTCTTTAGATCCGGCCTTTGGTACTAACACAACTGGGCTAGACCATGGACTAGTAGAGGGCTCTAATACCCCAAGATCAAGCATCTTGCTGACCTCACCTTTGATGTGGGTTCGTACGTGTTCTGACATTCGGTATCCTCTGCTTTTGACTGGCAGACAGTCACCAGTGAGTATGTCATGCTGGCCCCAAGGGGTCAAGCCTGGTGAAAGCGAGAACAGAGAGGCAAACTGATTCAACATGGACTTGCACTCTTCTTGTTGCTCGGGTGTCAGATTGGAGGAGAGATTTACTCCTTCAATTTGTTTGTCTAAAGGTAAGCCTCTGAGGAGATCCGGAAGAGCTTCACTCTCTTCTTCTTCCTCGGATGATGCTAGAAGCAACGCTCCTACATCAGGTCGTGAGACATACGCTTTGAGTCGGTTGGTGTGGAAGACTGTCGGAGCCTCCTTGGGATTGCCCAAGTCCACCAGATAGTTGACCTCTCCGAGTTTACCCACAACTCTGAAGGGTCCCATCCACTTATCTTGCAAGGCCCTCTGCCTTGTTGGGATCATAACGAGAACAAGCTGGTCTTGAGCGAACTCAACCATGTTAGCCTTTTGATCGTGCCAGTGCTTGAGCAATGCTTGTCCAGCTTTCAAGTTATTGCTTGCTTCTGTCATCATGTGCGACATTCTCCTCCGGAGACCTATCACGTAGTCAGTCACTCGGACTGGCTTGGGGGAAGGAGCACTCCCCAACCCCTCCTTAATCAGGGCCAATGGACCTCTGACGGGATGACCATAGAGAAGTTTGAAGGGAGAATAACCTACTCCCTCCTGAGGGACTTCTCTATGAGCAAAGAGAAGGCATGGCAGTAGAAGGTCCCACTTACACTTAAGGGGTTCCTCTAAAGCACCTATCATGCTCTTCATGGTTCGGTTGAACCGTTCTACCAACCCATTGGTTTGTGGGTGGTAAGCTGTTGAGAACTTGTAAGTAACTCCACAGGTTTTCCACATGGCTTTCATGTAGTGGGACATAAAGTTTGACCCCCTGTCAGAGATTACTTCCTTAGGAAACCCGACCCTAGTAAAAATACCAAGGAGGGCCTTAGCCACAGCCGGAGCTGTAACAGTCCTCATAGGAATTGCCTCAGGATACCTAGTAGCATGGTCTACTACAACAAGTATAAACCTGTTGCCTGAGGAGGTTGGAGGATCAAGGGGACCAACAATGTCAATCCCTACTCTCTCAAACGGGACTCCCACAGCTGGGAGAGGCACTAAAGGTGCCACATTCTTGGAGCCAACCTTACCAGAGGTCTGGCAGGTGTGGCAGCTCCTGCAGTGTTTTTCTACTTCGGCCCCCGTCTTTGGCCAATAGAAGTAGAGAGAGAGCCTTTCCTTACCTTAGTCTTCTTGAAACTCAAGTGACCAGGCAAAGGAATCTCGTGAGCTAACTGGAAGAACTGTGGTCTGTTCTCTTGGGGTACTACAAGTCATTTGTAGTCTCCAGGTGCAGACTCGGTCGGTTCACTGTAGAAGAGGCCATCTTCCCAGTGCAACCTGTTAATCCCAGGCTCTTGCCCTTCAGCCTGAGCTTCTGCCTGGTGGCCAAGACCTTCCAAAGTTGGACATTCTCTCTGTCCCTTACTGAAGTCTGCCCTGCTGGGTCCACCTTCTGCCAGTAAAGACTGCAGCTCAGGATGGTCAACAGGATCCAGCTCTCCAATGAGTTCTTGGCCTTCCATTAGCTCTTCCTCAGAGTCTAATTCTACCACACAGGGTTGTACCTCTCTCTCAGCCTCAGCTGGAGGTGGAGTTACGGGTGTAACTTTGGACAACCGCGGGGAAGTCCGTGTTGGCTGCACTGAAATGCTGGCTGCTGGTTTCAGGGTCGAAGTCTTAGGTTTCCCTTTCGCTTCTGATTTCTTCGAGACAGCTGCCGACAATTCCAGTGGAGCAGGAGTGATCTCTTTCTTCATCATCTCCTCGAGAGTACCGCGCATGGTCCTCTCTCTTGCGGGTCTTGTTAGCTCCTGTAACCGTTTACTAGGAGGTCTGGGAGTATGCGATACAACTCCGAGAGTTTTCAAATCGTTACCCAACAGTACGCGTCCTGGTACCTCACTCTGTATGCTGACAGGTATCTTCACAGTCATGTCGTTACACTGGATGAGAACTGGTAATTGGGGAAGCATCTGCACAGGCCCTCCAGCTAACTTGGTGAGGTGTTTGGGTGCCTTAGCAACATCCTCGGCCTGAAAAAACTATTTATCCACCACAGTTATGCTGGCCCCAGTGTCCCTAATGGCAGGAGTCTCCTGACCATTCACCTGGACACTGTCCTTATAATACTCTTTAGTATTATCGGGGATAGAATTATAGACATCTAAATTCTGTTGTTCCCACAACCCCAGAGATACTAAAGAAACGCTGGCTGAGACTCCAATGGGTTCGTCAGCTAACAGGAGAAAGTTTCCACTTGCCATTTGGACTTCCTCCTCTGGAGCGAAGGCTAAGGAGACAAGCTGGACCCCTGAAGGTTTACCCTTACATCTGGGATCTCCTTTCACGTGGTCAGTCGAGCCACAAACAAAGCATTTACCGAATGCTTTCTGGAATGGTGGCTTGTTCTGACCTCCTTCCGGTTTGGCACCAGAAGACACACTATTCTGCTGTGGTGTTCCCGGTGGCTTACCCTTCTGGTTTTGTTTGGGGCCCTCTTTGGAATTTGAGTTATTAGAATTCTCTTTTGAGTCTTTTTTAGGCTGTTTTCCCTCATCCTTTTTCTGAGTTGCCCCAGAATCCTTATGAGTAGCCCTGTTGGCAACCCATAAGTCAGCAGCCTTAGCTAGCGTCCGGGAATCCAATTCCTTCGAATCAGCCAAGTGCTGTCTGAGCTCAGGAGAACAGGCATCATAAATCGACTCCAACATAAAAAGATTCTTCATACCCTCATAAGTGTTCACTTTGTAACCCTTAATCCATCCCTCTAAGTTTTTCAACCCTTCACTCACCCAGGAAGCCCAAGGGGTACCATCATGCTTTTTGAGGGTTCTAAACCTCTTAAGATACTGGGAAGGGGTCTTCCCGAATCTAGCTATCAAAGCTAGTTTCACACTTTCGTAATCCGTCTTATCCGCCTCCCCCAACTCCATCACCACATCAGTCGCAACAGGAGGGAGCCTAGAGAACAACCAGGGAAGTAAATCATTCCCGGTGATGTCCTGGAGCCCATGATTGTACTCAAACAGTTTTAACCAATCCAACACATCCAATCTCGGTTCATACATACCCACTAATTCCTTCGGCATCCGGGGTCTTTTGGGACTGGAGCTCCTAGAGGAACCAGAGGAGAGAGAAGCACTTTCTACAGACAACTTTTTCATCTCTAACTCGTGATTAAGTTCTATTTCCCTGAGTCTTAACTCAGCTTGCTTCTGCTCAGCCTGGGCATTCATCCGTCTGAACTCGAGCTCTTGGTTTCGTTCAGATTGAGCCAAGAACCGTTTGTATTCTAATTCGAGCTTCATTTTTTCAAGTTCAAAATAAGCAGGGTTACATGTGGGACCTGGTATGGGCCCGTAGGTACGGCAGGTAGAGGAGCAGGGGAGACAGTTTTGTTAGCCTCTCCGTCCTCGTCAGCCTCTTCATCGCTATCATCAGAATTACGATTTAGATCAACACCATCACTGTTATCTACATTTGCTGGAGAAATTGGTTCCTCTGAACCAGTACCCAGACTTTGGTTCGCCAGCAATCTCTCTATTAGTTCTAACTTTTTGCCTCTTACAGAAAGATTCTCTTGCCTACAGAGAGCTCGCAAACTCTCAGTATTTTCACCTGACAAGGATTCTTGACTGTAAGTTTCCATAGTAGATATGTTTTTGAAAGTTGCTTTTAAGTGCTAAGCTTTGTGGTTAGTTATCCTAAAGTGTCGAAAAGCACTCTAAACTGTATGCTCAATACAAATCCCACCACTGTACACCAGTGTTAGGCAGAATCCTGTGCAGTTCCCTCTGGGACCACTGCAAAAGATTTAGGACTACAGGTGTTTGGCAGTAAACCCACTTGGTAGCAGTCTGTACCACACAGATTCACTTGGTAGCTGTGGCTGAGCAGTCAGACTTCACTCAAGAAGAGTTAAACAGTATGTGGAGTATACAATATAGGGCAATCCTTCACAGTAAGACAAGCAAACACGCAACGAGGCTTCAGTGTAAAGATATTAAGGTATTTATTTATAACGGAACATCTATAGAAAACACTATGGCACTATCACGGCAAACACTTCAATTAAAATTACTCTACGAAGAAGAAACGATCAATCCCCCTAACTATATTTCGACAAGTCTAGGTTCTACCAGCATCACTTATTTGCAGACAGAGGTGTATGCCTCAACCTAGATGGCACTCTAATATTAGTTAGGACGGGAGAGAAAAATAAGCAGGTTACGAAATCAACACAGTTCAATACTTCACGGGAAAAATGCAAGGCAAGAAGGCAAGAACCACAATAGATCATAAAGTTCAGAGGCCAGGCCCACTCGGAGAGAGGCAAGGCGATATGTCCCAAAAAGTCTCTTAGTGGAAATGCGTTCGAGTCTTTGTAGCAAATTGCTATCGGCAGATTGAACCAGTTCAGAACAACACGCTAGAGAAAGCTTGGAGGCAACCCAACGGAAAGGCGAGGATTAAGACACCTCACTCGATCCGGCAGAAAGGGAAGCCAGGCGGACACGGTACCTTGTTTGTGGAGAGACAGCTCCGGCGGGGGCAGTTGTTCCTGGTGGTGGATGCACGTCGGGTCTTTGCCAAGAGTAGAGATGATCTTGTCGTCGAAGGAAAGTGAAGTCCGGTGCACCACCAGGGAAGAGACCAGCCGCGGAGTGCTCCGTCACAAGGCACCACCTTTTGGTCACGGTACAGGGGTAGTGGCTATCCGGTTGCCGAGGTGCTCTGCATGGGCAATTGGACCACTGCGTCCTGAAGCGAAGAAAAAGCAAAGAGGACTGGTTGTTCCCACCAATCAGGGGAAGAGACTCTCTGGCAGGGAGATCTCCTCTGTCGTCGGGAAGTGGTGAGTCGGTTCCGCAGGGCTCCACCGGAGGTGTCGTCGTGCAGGTCGGCTCAGCGTTACCCTCGTCGGATTCTTAGGTCCTGTGGCGACTTCTGAAGATCCAGTCCCAAAAGCCCTGCTTTTATGCAGAAAACCTCCATTCATTCAGCCTAGCTGTCAATCAACACACGCTAAGTGGTGAGCGGGGAGGCTCACCACTTGGGCCAATCACACCAGAGTGCAACCGGAGTTGGCAAGGCAACTCGGTCCAGGGTGCCTAAACCCCCTCCTACACCCCTGTGGTAACCCAGACAGAATGGCACCACTTTGGAGGGTCTCTGTACAGAGGCCCGCCAAAAGTGGAACAAAGGGCTCAACCTTTGGTTTAGGAGTCACAGAGACGAACACAGACGCCATTTTAAAAACCGAGTTCTGGCAGAAAATACCATCCGATAAACTTATTTAAGATAAGTAAACTGATGGTATGTTAGAGATTAACGAGGAAAAGTATCAATCTCCAACAATGGGACGAATCCCATAGGGTTATGTTCGGGGTCGAACATAAAAAGTAGTTTCCACTGCCACCAGCCAAAACTCGACGAGGGGGGACGGGACAGTGCCCCCTCGAGTAACAGACCTAGGAGTAATCGAATTACCCCTACTAGCACGTCCACAATAAGATGGTGTGTACTAGTTCTGTTAGTAAATTTAGGTCTAGCAAAGCCCATGGTGACTTTACATGCCCGGGGAGACAGTAGTCAGTCCCCGGGTATGGAGTCTATGGTGGAGGTCCGCTAGGACGCCCCAGTGTTACGGCATGTAGGGTGCGGTGTAACACACATAGCAAAACATATGAGACCCTATGGAGTAAAAGACCCCATAGCCCATAGAACACATTGACATTCAAAGGAATTACACACATTCATGTCCAAGAGTGGGAGGGAGAGTCTCACTCTTGGCAGGTTGGAAAAAACAAACTCCAGAAATCCAGCAAAGCTGCTGGGGGACTCACTAGGTTAGGAAATTCAGCCTAAACAGAGAATTCTCCCTAACAGCCCAGCTTCTGTGTCTGCTGACATGTGTCCCTGTCCACTGGGGCATTTTATGCAGGGCTGTCATGCATGAATGTACTTGTATTGTGGTGGTTGACTCAGCTCCTGCCTCCTGGCTGCTGGCACCCGCCTCCGCACCAGACTCCCTCCATTGCTTTCTATATCCAGCACCATGCTGCATTTTCAGTGGCTCCACAGTGCCTTCTCCAGTTGCCAGGGACTCCTCTGGAGTCCCTGCACCCTGACCGTCAGGTCATTCCACCGATTGCCTCTCTGTCATGAAGTACACTCGCTACTGCAGCCACTGCAGTCACCTTCTGGCTGATGTCATGCAAGATGGCTGTTCTGCGCTGGATGGGTGCAGAAAGTGAAGATATTTGATGGATTGAGTTCTTCAAAATGGCCGCTGCAATGCTTCCCGTTACGGCAATGACACAGTTTCCGCTGGCGCTATTAGCTATGGCGCTAACTGCGCCACGGTTGAGGGAGGGGGCACCGCTTATTTTGGCGCAGTTGGTGCTGTTTGCTAATAGCGTTACCACCAGAAGTCGGGCGCATATCCAGGCCACTTTGTGATGCAGCGCTAATACCACTGCATGACCCGACACTAATGGTATTTCCACTTGGCGGGAATTGCGCCAGATTATCGCCCAACTCCGATTGATTAGGCCCAAAAAGGGTTTCATGGATGTAAAAGAAATTTAGACCATTTCTTTGAGCAGAAGCTGGGTACTTGCAGCTCCACCGCTGACATAGTGTTGACCAATTCTGAGACTCCCTCTATTAATGCATTGCCTTTACCATCATCATGCTGGCACACCCTCCACAGCAGTGCTTCTACTGCCGCCAATCACTCCATGGCATTCCTCTGGGCTTCACTCTGCAGAATATACAGGGTTATATTGGGTTAAGTGCTGGAACACTTCACCATGCCTAGCATTCCTCAGTTTATGGATCCAGGCTCGTTCAGTTGACCAGCTGTCATTACAAAATCAAAAGGCGCTATCACTATATTTATATACGTAGTACAAATGTTGTAATCAGCCACCTGTGTAACCAGCATTAGAATATTCATTATCTCACCAGGCATATGATCCAGAACAGATGCAATACTAGGGCAGACTAATAAAGCCATTACCTGAGCTTAAAGACACATCTTTAACATCTGTGAGACACAAAAGAAAATACCTATCTTTAAGTAAATTTCTTACAAGAGAGCAACTATTAAAACGGTGTACACATCAGCAGCCAATGAGCTAAAAATGAAAATCCACTAAAATATCAAAGCATCCACAGACAAGAAGGTAAGGATTATGTAGTGTGAGCAACAATGCAATTGTCACATACAGCCGTAATAATCCACAGACAACAATGCCAGACTTATTGTGCTTTATTCAATTATAGGGACGATTGAGACTAAGGGGGTCCTATGACTCTCTCGACCTCCACTTGTGCTTCATCCACCCTAGCTAAGGCATTGCTAATCTCTCCAACGTCCCTGTTGTATCCAAAAGCAAGTTAACCCCTACTAAGTTTGTCTTCTCTATTTTGGGATTTAATCCAAAAAGGCTGTGACCTTTTCTATCTAAATTCCTCAGAGAATTTCTAAATTATCCTTTCCCTTTGGTCCACAGACTGATTTTAGCAGGGTTTCTCCACCAGTCTCTCCACCTCACATACTCTCTCTTTCTATCTTTCTCCTATCCCCTCCCACTGTGACCTACCTCGTCCCTGCTACCTACCCCTTTGTTGGTAGAGGTCCCTGTCCCCTCTGACAGGGTCATGACCCTGAACCAGTCATAGCAATCATCAACAAAAACACTAGTTGATTTCAGTGGGGACGAGTGGTAGCCTGACACTAACAGTAAAATACCCTCTGCAACTTGGGTAAGCAGTATCTCTGCAGAGAAGCTAGACCTAACTCACCAGTGTTCTCCATTTTATAAATTGAAGACCACTTCCCCTTGCAAAAAAGGGGGCGAACAGTGGCTTGGTCTCATCTTAAGGACTCTTAATTACTGCCATCACACAGTGAAGCGGAGGACTTCCAAAACCCTTATGCCTGCACCAGTATCTTTGCAAGCCACTTGTGTAAATAATCCTCGGGACCTCTATAGAACACATACACTGTTGCTGAAGCCTGCCAACAGGTGGAAACCACTATAAGTATCACCATGGATTTTGAGGAGGCGGGCAGGAAGGAGACTTGTACCCTCATATGCAGTTGCTGCACCCTCAGTCGAATAATGCACAGTTTGATGAACCATCATCATAAGAACATACAGAGATCTAAGGCACTCATGCAGTGGTTGAAGTGCATGACAAGAAGTAGTGGAGCTATGTTCCCTGCCAGCACCCACAAACCCCATCACCACACTGCCTCCCACACACAATACAAACCCCCAAACCCATGCTCCTGTTGTTTAAGGCAACGTTCAGTATAGTGCACTGCAAGTGCAAGTCTCAACTTCTTCCTACACTGTTATTTTAAAACAAAACCGTTCCGGAATGGTTTCTTTTTAAAATAAAAGTATAGGAGCTGTAAAACTTAATTTAAAAAAGTAGAGGAGCACCGCTCCCAGCCGCTCCCGCTCACTTCGACCACTGCACTCATGCAAACAAAAGAACAGCCTTGCACCTATTCAAAAAATACTTGGAAATCAAATGTAGGAAAACCAAGAAAAATGAAAGTCCGCAGGGTCTTGTATTGTGTAGCTTGAGGCCACATGTTTTGCCATTCATGCGATCCACAGCCGAAAAATAAAACTGTGAAAGCGAAAAAGGATACCAATGTTATTTTAGTTGTACACAGAGTCTCCCAAAACTTCAGCCTCACCACCAATAAGGGTTTGCTATTTCTGGTGAAGAGAAAAGTCTGATACCTGTGTCAGCCGCTTCCTCTGCACTTAACCCACGACAAGTAGCCACATGTGATAGTAAAAGGCTTGATACATATGTTACTTTGCGATTTTCCTTCTTTGTGTTTTACGGAAACAACATATGGTTTCAAGCTCAAAAACCAACTCATGACTCTGTCATTAGTGTTCTTGATTCTTAGAGCAGAGGCGTATGGTCCTTTCTAGCAGCTTATCGTTTTTTGAAGTCTCGATGGCCCACTTAATCACTAAACACACTAATTCTTTAGTTGGATAGTTTTGTTTTGGTGAGACTTGGAGGTGAGGACGGAGAGAGATTAAAGTGGAATAGGGAATAGAGGGAAGGAAGCTGTAGTGAGGTGGCCAAGAGAAAAAAAGAAGTAAAACATGTGGATTACATCAGTGAGGAGGTGCTGAGGAGCAACATCTGGGAGGGTGAGGTGGCTGAAGTGAGAGATGAAGGGGAGGAGTGGCATCACGTTGCATAGCAGAACTTCATAACATAACATACTATCTAACACACACATGTGTATATTCTGCAGCACCACCATGTCAGATATCAGTGACAATTGAATTCAGTGCCACAGCCATTAAAGTCACAACTTTCTTTATCGCTCCTCTCAATGTCTGCCATAAATTAATATATTCGGGCACATGATTAATCTCAGTCAATACTTGTGTTTGCTTTCTCTCCACCAGCTGACTTGGGAACTAAAAGCCTCACATGCCTCTGCAGCCTGCCAGGCCTCAGCTGATGTTTGCACCTGCAGCCTGCCAGGCCTCAGCTGATGTTTGCACCTGTAGCCTGGAGGGCTGACAGTTCTACTTTCACCTCTCTGTGTTGAGCTGAAAACGTTGCTTAAATCTCTGATCAGCCCTTAAAACCCGGATGGGAACATACAGTAGAATGATCTTTACCCTGTCATGAGTCCTCTTTTCACATGACCTTCAGGATGTCCAATTAATAGTAACTACCCTGTTTCGAATATATAAAACGTGATGGGACCATATTTCAGAAACCTTCGATCGGTGCAAGAGCAATTTCCCACAGGGCAAAAATTGCCCGGTGCAAAAATGCATTGAAAGAATATGTTTATTGTACTTGGGCAATTTTTTATTAAGGCTTATTGCACCTACACCCTCCTCCTCACCACTCCCCATCACAAACTCAAAGCCAATTAGTTATTATTTTCATACTTTTTTTTTAACATTCTTAATACGTGTTCCGCCAGCACCGAGGACAGAGGATAGCGCCATCACACGTTCAACTCAAAGACGATGTGCATTTCACAACCAATCCTCAGTTCTTCTAAAACTATCATCAAAATAGGAATACGTTTTTCTGATGCTCCATCTCAAGATATCAGAGGATTTTGGCCATGCTGAGAAATTCCCCTTCTGCACCCATAATCATCTTCTGGAAGTCGGTGATCTCTCTCCAGACAAGTAAATGGCCAGCTTCTGCCAGAACCTGGATCTGCAGAAACCATTCCAACATATAAGGAAATGTAGAGCTTCAATCTAAATCATGATTTCATGAAGGGCTGAGAAAACAAATAAACTTCAGGCATATTTTGCCTCAGTATGGGTTTGGTGGTATTTCTGAAAAAAATGTTGCCAAGCTTGGTTATCGTTATCGTGACTCACAATCTGGCACATTCGAAAAGATTACGATTTGCAGTAAGGTTATGTTAATACCCATTTTTGGAGTCCATAGGATTTTACAGAATTGCTGCATGGGATAAAAGTGGGAATACATCTGTTACTGCCAAACAAGTGTGAGTAACAAATTCAGCACAATTTGGGTTTTCCACAATGCCAAATTAAATCCATTGTCTGAAGCAGTAGACATCTAAACACGAGGTGACCTTTCTACTAACTCAAGGAAAAGGTCAATTTTTCAACTTAAAGAGACACGTTTGCAGAGTTCAGCACCTTCTACAGAAAATGATATATTCATGTAATGTAAAGTGGTCTTATATAGTGCCCCTCTGCCAATAATGTTGGATTCTCGGCTCATGGCTCTATAAGAAAGGAGGGCAGGGTGTGTTAGTAGGATAGTGGGAAAGCAGATGCAGAAACCTTTGGCTTTGTTGGATGCATGTTGAAAGTACCCGTTACCTGTTTGTCAATATGAAAATCTCTATGTTGTTTGTGGTTGGTACCGACCATGCATGTTGGTCATGGCAGCCACCGGATTGTGGAGAGCTAAAATGAATAGCATGTTGTTGATAGAAGATGGTTAGGGTCTGAATCTGTTAAGTACCCTAGGCATACGAGGTTGTATTTAGGAGTGTGGGAGGTGTAAGTATGCAATTTGTTAGTAGTGGGAAGTTAGTTGAGGGATGAGGGGGTGGAGATTGGGGATGAGGGAGTTGTCACATCCTGGCTTTTTCTGGTAGATTTCACAGAGATTAAACGTGTGGACCAGTGCCGCGCATGGAGGTTCGATGAGTGACCTCGGTTCCAACAGATGGTAGTGCCAAGCGTTTTGAAAAATGCTAGTCAAGAATTAGCCCAAATTTCTAGTGCACACTTTTTAGATGGATGGCATTCTTTTCCTTTTCTTTCAAAGTGGTTTGTGGAACTGTCATGCCTTGAGCTGTTTCCTGAAAGTCAGGAGATTTAATTGCAGCCGGAGAGGTTTGGGAAGGGTGTTCCACAGTTTCCTGGCTAGATCCGAAAAAGAGGATCCTTCTTGACATTTCTTGTTGATGTGGGTGACTAGTACTAGTGCAGCATTGCTGCACCTAAGTGTTCTGGGAGGAGTGTAGTGTTGAAACTTAGTTCTGAAGGTGGAAGGGCCCCGCTGTGATATAAATGGTGGGTGATGCACAAGGTTTTTAAATAAACCATTTTTTTATAGGTAGCCAGTGGAGAGTATGTAATACTGGCGTGATATGTTCATATCGCTTCATTCTGAGAGGTAGTCTTGCCGCTGCATTTTGAACTCTTTGAAGTTGCCTCATTAGGTAATTTGGGAGTCCAAGAGAGAGGCTGGTTGCACAGTCTAGTTTGTATAGTATTAGGGAATTATGGCCATGGCCCTGTGGGTGAATGCTAAATTAGGTAAGATGTAGCGTGCCATGCTCAGCTGGGAGAAACAGCTTCTGACAATGGCTTTGACCTGTGGATCATCAAGTGTGAGGGTGTTGTTAATTTTATTTGTTCCAAGATGTCTTACTATTATTGATGGGTTTGGTCAGGGTTTCAACTCGTCAGGCCACGGGATTGTAGTGGAGTTAGAACCTGTAGAATTACAGAGCATCAGCTCTGCTTTGCTAGGATTGAGTTTTAGTCTGTTTGCTGTCATCCATGCGTCCACCTAGCAAGGCCGTTTTTAAAGTCTGGGGCGTTTGGTGATGGGTGGTTTATACATGTGTAGATTATTTGTATGTCATCTGCATAGCTGTAGCAAGAGATATCAGATGTATTGATGATGTCAAGTAGGGGTGCCATGTAGATTTTGAAAATTAGAGGCGAGATCTGAGATCTGAGGTCACTTTGTTTGGGGTGAAGAAGTGAGCTGTCAGGGCTAGGCATGTTAATGGTACTATGTGTGTCATGCAAACCCCCCAGGGACACCCTGGTCTCACTGACCCTTGCACAAGCCCTATATGAGTTACATAAGGAGGCTATTCCATCCTTATTGCAGGCAGAATGCTCAGGGATAAAGAAGCGTCAAGAAACTACATTTCCCAGTAGGCCGTGTGCTTCACAAGCCTGCTGGGATGGGAAGAGCCACGCCCGACGAAATGCACATGCGTGAGCCTCGCCCGTGCGCTCCTGCTTGCTATTCTTGCTTCAGAAGGGAACGGATGTGTTTTCCAGCGCTCCACCCAGGGCAAGCCTACGCGGGGCATTTGGCCCGCCTGAACACTCCACAGGCCCCGGGCCAGAATATAGATAAGTGCCATCTTTTTTTAATCTACGTGTGAAGAGAAGACTAAACCTTCTGGGGGCATGTTTACGATTTATCGGTAGAGACCGCAGTGCATGGCAGACAATAATCTACATGTTGAATGCATTCTTGGAGTGACTGAGAGCATTGAACGCTTTACAACGTTCCGGGTGAAAGCAGCCCGAAACATACATTCTCCGATGTCCTAAACAGAGATCAGCAGGAAACACGTGTGCAGAGCCTCGGGTGAAATTAACCCGTGCAGCACGCACATCCCGCTTACGATTACCCATTACTTGGGGTAGAAAGCAGAGTGTTGAGAACACTAGAATTAGCTTGGCTCTGCTTATTGTCATTTTTGGTATTTTCCAGCAGAGCTTCATCGCAGAACATTCGGGACTTCCCATGCAGCACTAAAAGACCTAGGACTACAATCCGCAGCTAAGTGCATTTTCTTGTTTCACTGCTATTTGCAAATCTGTAATCTCACATGGTGAAATGTGTTAGAGTGCAAAGGTGGGCAAGTACCTTTTAAAACTGCATGAAAGTAATGCAGTGAGAAATTCAGGGGTACATGCAAAGCTTATCCAGGTGTAACAAGTAATAAGCAGTGGTTAGAGCTCCAGGCAAAAGCTCAAGCAGTGTGGTTAGAGGCTCCACTACAAAGGCTTCATAACTGCTGGGCAAAGTGTGTGAGTGTGAAGGGAGATGGCGGTCTGAAAGGGCAGAGAACCACGCACAAGCTGAACCAGTGGATGAGGCGGCAGGAGCTGAGGAGCATATTTTCCCTACTTACCCTTCCCCATCCACAACCTCTCCCTAACCCTTTTACCGGTTCCCCTACTACCCTCTACCCATCCAATCTACGGACCCTAAATCTCTTTCCCTGGCGGGTCGCGGTTACCTGTGGTTCCTCCTAGGTCCAGGTGCCAAGACCTTACGGGGAGGCTAGAGTTTGTGCTGCCTCTGCACCAGACAAGATTGTAGCAGTCCTGACATGAGCGATTTCATTGACAACCTTAATCTCAAAAACATCAGTCGCAAGGTGGAAGAACTTGATGGCCCTAGTAAAATTAGCAATGTTGATGAGGCAATGTCTAAACTTTGAAAGATGATTACACTGTTGAGCTTGTAAAGAAATTCAGCAGCTCACTCTTGAAGATCCTGCTGAGATCTTTCAGTGAAAATGTTCAAGAAGGTAAAAGGTCACAGGCTCATCATCAAGCACAACTTAAAGGTAAGCTAGATAATAATTATGATAGGTGAATTGCATGATAAATGAAGATGCCAATATATTTGTGAAGATAATTTCCAACTGACGAAACATGTTGATGAAGGACCATGCCACTTCTGAAGGGGTATCAGCAACCACTCCTTAAATACGGAAGCCAAAGGGAGTAGGACTCTCCCACCTTGGTTCTGCATAGGTCCCTGATGCTTATTAACCCCTTAAGTGCCAAGGACGAGCTATCTAGTCCTTGGCATTACTTTCCTGTTGCCAAGGACGAGATAGCTGTTTTGGCACTTCATTTTGGGCCATACCTGCAAAGCAGGGATCTCACAAAACTGAAATCCAACCCATGGGCTATGTTAGGACGAGATTCCTCCTCAGGGCCCGGTGGTTGGATTTCTTTCAGTTTCATGTCAGCATGCTTATTTGTGCTGATGTGAAACTGAAAGTAATTTTCACTGCAGCAGCCATTTTCGGCTATCGCAGTGAAAATAAAAGGCGAGTGTTCACCTTTCTCTCCCTCGATCTGCAGCACTATTGCGCAGAGTGCTCGATCCGCGTCCAGCAATGCCACTAGACCACCAAGGATCTGTTTGTGAAGTGGGAGGACAGGGGGCTACTTACTATGTAAGTGGCCCTCTCCCCCCTGGCCTCCAAAGAATGTGGCCACACGTATTGGCCGTCCTGGGGGGAGATGGGTGGCTATCTGCCCCTAGGGAAGGGGTACAAAAAAGAAAGAAGAAAAAATAAATAAATATGGATGTGGGTGGGGATGAGGGGGCCACTAGACCACCAGGATTTTTTTCATAAAGAAAGGGGGTGGCCCTTTCTCCCCACCCTAAGTGGATGGGGGGCACCTCATGTAGCCCTTCCTGGGGGCAGATTTCTGCCCCTAGGAAGGGGTACATGAAATGCCCCCAATCCATTTTGGGTGGGGGGAGAGGGCCACCAGAAATCTTGCCACAGGCCTCCCCAAGCCTGGGGCAGTACGTTTCCCCACCCTGAGGGCAGGTGGGCACACTAACGTGCCCATGTGCCGCTAGGAAAGGGGCAAAACAAAAAAAAAAATAATAACTTGTTTTGGGCGGGGGGCCACTAAACCACCATGGATGTTTTCAGTGGAAAGGGGGGTGGCCCTCTCCCCGCCCACCCCAAATGGATAGGGGCCATCCATTTGTTGTGGCAGAGAGAGAGCCACCAGAAAACATTGGAATGCCCCCCCCCAATGCATGGGGCAGTACGTTTTGCACACCCTGGGGAAGATGGGCACACTAACCCTTGACCTATTATAGTCGGTTATTAGACTCAGTTATGCAAGGTCAGTTCCCAGTCAGTTCCTGTGTGAGCAATCTCTTGCAGCATCGGCCTTTGCAGTACAAATTCCTTAGCCATTACTATGGCCTGCCCGGTGACACTGTACATGCAGCATGCAGTTTCTGCAATTTTGAAACAATCTAAATCAACTTTGACTATTCACAGAGTTTTAGGGTACGAGGTGATTTTTTCAAATGCTTCCGTATGACCCGTGAGTTGTCAGCTAGTAAACCCTGTGACTTTTTTGGCTGACCCAGTGCAGCCTGGTGATAATATTCATGATTGTGTGTCATGTCCACGCGTACGATCGGTCCACAAACATACGCGTATAGCCCTTTAAGAAAGCTGCAGCCAGGTGCCTGGAAGTTGGCATGGCAACGCTGGCGTCCCGTCCTTTCCTGTTCCTGGTACCGTCAACGTCGAGTAGCACGTAACGTCGTCATATGATCTGTATTTAAGCACCTCCCACTTGTTGCCCAGTGCTTCTGATTTGTATTAGTGGCGTTACCATAGTTGCTTGTGTGTTTCCTTGTTTCCTTGCCCTTGTTTTCCCCTCCTTGCTTCTGGAACTCTTGTGCCTGACCCGGACCGTTTATTGGATTTTCGTCTTGGATTGCCCCTTGCTACGCGCCTGCTGGATCTGTGTTATGACCATGGAAAGCTAACGGAACTGCCTTGTCTCTGCCCCTCTTGTTGTGCCGCTCTTGGATCACGACCATTTCTGAACAGTGCTTTTCTTCATCTGCTGAACTTGGAATGTTATGAACTTCGGATACCTGAGATTTTGGGATAATTTGGAACACTGACTTATGTACACGGACTAGAGACTGCCTCAGTGTACTTAGGCGTCCTCGTGCCGTCGGGTTAGGGCGTGCTTTTTCCCTCTGGAAACCGGACCTGTCCCATCTTGCCTCTCTGCTTGGAACTTCCAAAGACTGCACGGACCTTACTATGGTAAGCCCGTAAGGGGTTTCTTGTTTTTGTTTAGCCTTGGATAAGGGGAGGGGGCTAGATATGTATTGACTAGGACAGCATCAGTACTACCATTTATGCGTCTCGTCTAACTGTATACCATTGCAAACTACGTTTTGGGTTCCAAAAGAGTGGTTGTCCTGCATATGCACATTGTGATTAAACCTCACACTTTGCTTGTAGGTTCACTGTGTTTCCTGTCCTACGCATCTCGTCTTGCCTTCTTGACACCGGCTTCTACGACATTAATCCTGTGGAAGCAGTCTCCTAGTACAACACCTGGGTCCCATCTGGTATCCTTTCTTTCCTCTGATTTGCTGCTCTGGTTATCTGATTACAACACCAGAGGGGTACATCAGGGTGAAGAACTCGTCCACTACACTACGTGGGCAACTCGGACCCTGACATTGTGTGACCTATGAGGGAGATGAGGGAAAAAATACAAGTGTTAAAGAAGATGCTTTCGAGACAGTAGGAACACTTTTTGTTGATGGATCATCAATAATTGATCAGGACACTGGTGAGAGATATACAGGAGCAGCTGTTGTAAGTCTTGTGGATGGTAAGTACTGATAGTGCTTATAGATGCACTGGAAATGAGTTAGGGGAAGCCAGTCACTATTGTAACGCTCACCTGGTTCCCACGGAGGCGCGGTGTTGAAGGCGCAGAACTCTGAAGATGGACAGGAAGGGCCCCTCTATTCTGGCTTCCCTGGCTCGTTGGATACCCTCCTGTGCGTGAAAAGGGAGTATTACCAACTGTGGAACAATGCTCAAGCCTCCCACTCCCTTCCAACCCTCCACGATACCTCCTCCACGATTCCCCGTGAAGCCTCACCTTAGGGTTTGGAAGGATGAGCTCTCCATCCTGCTTCTGATGCAGGGGCGCGTTGAAACCCAGTTACTTCACTGGTTTGAGGATTGATGGGAGTTCAGGTAAGCTTGACTGTTCAGGTAAGGTGCTGTAAAAGTTCTGTTCAAAAGTTCAAGCTTAATAATAATGTTCGTTGTCTAATTGCAGCAAGCGCTAATGCTTATGTCTTTTTCCCCTTAGGGGCCGGGGTTCGGAGTGCCGGAGATATGGCGCCGACCCGAAGTGAAACAGTTCTGGATGAGCGCTCAGGTAATGTCTTTGCATTCGCTCATTCAATGTCTTTGTCTTTTTTCCCCATAGGGGCCGGGGTCCGGAGATGCCAGGAAGCGGCAGGACCCGAAATGCAGTGGGAATAATCCAACAGGTAAGACTTAAAAGGAAACTGAGCTTTCCTTATTCCTTTTCTCCCTCTCACCTTTGTTCTTGTCTTTTTTCCTCTAGGCGCCGGGGCGTAGCTGAATCCGGAAGATCGCTGCTGAAGATGGAAGCGCCTTGCAAAGGTGAGTAAAATGCAGCCCTGCAGCGATCGAAACAAAATGCCTTTAAAATGATGTCTTCCTTTTCAGGGCCGTTGGAGAAATGACTCCGGGATGCAGATTTAGCAGGTAAGGGCTTTTCTTCTCCTATTCTCTTCCTTTCTCCCCTTGCAGGTGTTCCAGGGTGCTGGCAGGCATGGCTGAAGTCAGGATGCAGGAGCTGACACGGTGAGCGTCCAGCTGCTAGGTGCAGAACAACGCGAAGCACGTGTGGCTGTTCGGGTGGGGTTTAAATAGCCTTGGAAGAAGTTCCTGGTATGTATCCTTCCACCAATCAGGTATGTATCCTTCCCCGACCACACCCGGGTGGTGAAGTAGTCCTACAGGTAAAGTAGTCCCATTCAGGCCTCAAGAGGGCCTGGATGAAGCAGCAAGGTCTGCATCAGGTAAGTGTGCACCCAAGCACTTAAACACATATCCTCTTCTATGAGTCTGGCGCCTAAGGTGCCAGGACTGGGGTCTGCTATGAGCCTGGCGCCTAAGGCGCCAGGACTGAGTGCAAAGGGCCCCGACTTGGGCCCGCTGAGACTTCCCTGGGGAAAATGATGTCTGCCTCTGGGGTTGCTGGGCCCGGCCTGGCTCCTTGGAGGTAGGCATCATGACAACTATCTACTCTGACTCTGCATATGTTGCCACAACAATACATTCTGGGTTATCTAGATGGCAGAGAAGAGGGTTTAGAAAATCTGATGGGATCTCTGTCTAGCATGCTGCGCTAATTTCATGATTAATTGACACGTTAATATTGCCTGTGGTGGTAGGGGTTGTTAAATGCACTGCACATACAAATCAAACTGACTTTGTAGCACTTGGTAACGATGCCGTGGACCGATCGGCAGCGGCAGCAGGATATTTGCCCCTCACAAATATCCCAAAAATTGAAATGTCCCAAAATGCACAGCTGCCAGTCCTGTATACTGAAGTCTTCATGTTATTAAATGGTGAAATACAGGGCAAAGAACCACAGGAGTAAAAGGAGCTTTGGGTGAAGAGGCGGTGTACGCTCTGGCTCACAGATTTGCTGTGGAGGCTGGACCTGACAGGGAAGGTCGTGATACCCGTAGAGTTGCTTATAGTAGGCTTTGGAGCAACTGCATTTCCTGCCACATATTCCTCAGTGACAAATTGCAGCAGAACTGCAGGAGAATTGGTTTGTGACCAACCTATCTGAGTAGGTTAGTAGGTTTATTGGTAATTGCAAACTCTGTAAGGAATTCAATCCAGGAAATACTATTATGGCAGTAAGAGAGTTTACACCCTGACCTTCAGGTCCTTTTAGGGATTGTCATGTTGACTTTCTTGACATGATAGAGAGGCGTGGCACCTATCATTTAATTGTGGTTGTGTGTCCATTTTCCAGATGCTTGAGGCTGGACCCTGCACGCACCCTGATGCCAAATCAGCGGCCAGATCCTTGGTGAGGGAGGTTTTTCCACAGTTGGGTATTTGTAAAGTGTTAAGGTCCGATAATTGGATTCACTTCTTTAATGATTTGTTCACTGAAATGACTTAACTTTTGGTTATACAGCACAGGTTCTGCTCAGTGTACTAACCGCAGGCCAACGGAATTGTGGAGCATCTCAATGGATTGTTGAAAACCCAATTGTCAAAAAGAAAATCTGATTTGTAGAAGTCATGGCTTTATTGCCGTCCATTGGCATTTTTTTGTCTGCGGAATAAGCCTGGAAAGGACCATCATCTTTGAGGTGGTGACGGGTCGATAGTAGAATGTATACACCTCTCTCACCTGCATGCATCGGTACTGATGCACATAAGTCAGCAGAAATTCTGGGAAATGAATTTGGGGACTATCTTATCCAACTCAGCATCGCCATCCATTGTTACTGCCCACGGAGACTCTTCGTCCGCTCTTTTTTACGTCACTGGAATGAACGTCGATTCCACGGACAGTAAAAATGGAAAGGGGGTGCATCTCCATGATGTTCGGAGGGACACCAGTAGGCCGCCACTGACGCCTGAGGAACAGCAGTCTACTGATAATTAAGTTAAGTGCAATCTAAGGAATCAGAGTTTGTTCCAGATGACAGGGGGGTGGAAACCATACGAATTGTTTTAAAGGATTATTTAGGACTTTTATTTTGTTTTTCACAACAAACATAAGCAATGAAATTAACAATGTGTTTAGCAATATAAGTTATTTTCTTTTTTCTTTTTGGGTCATATGCATTGGGGAAAACTATTTTCTAAAGTTTCAACATTGATTTTGCATATGATAATTCTGATAGGACTTTAACAATTGTAAATGACACACACAGTTTTGAAGCTGATAACCTGTGGTACCAGTACATGAAGAGAGTGGGGGCCTCTGGTGTCCCTAGATAATGTATTCCTAATGTGGTAGAAGTGGCAGATGCACGGTGTCTGGTGCACCTAGACCAATGCAAAGTTCAAGGGCAGTTTCAAGGGCAATCTGTAACAGCTTCTGTCCTTCCAATCGATGAAGAGTGTTCAATTTCGAATTGGGGAAGATCACAAAGATGGTCATTGTATACAAAGAGTGAAGCTTAACCTTAATGGTGTGATTATTATGAACAAGAAATGGGAGCAAGGGGTAATGAGTTGCAAGGCTGGAGTGATGGTGGGACTCTGAAGAAGGGTTGCACAAACTAATTTGATATGTGGAAAGGTTTGGAGAAAATATGTGAATTGCTTGACATGGCTCAAGTAGAAAGAGAAACCTGTTAAGATCTGGATACTTTTTTCTGTGTTTTAAGGGTGATGGCATGGTGCCTGTGGGCACAAATCAAAACTGCAGCAAAACTCTACATATTCCTGATTTAGCTGGACGTACGGTGGTAATTCGCTATTTATTCTGGTCATGTGGGCCCTTTTCATACAGGCAATTACCTCCAGCCTGGAGAGGTGTATGTAGCATCACCACTTTTCATGTATCCATCTCTGTGGTGATGTAGAGCCACCTGACACTGTCTGAGTCAACATTTGTGCCCCCTCTGTCCCCCGTGCCCCTTCCATCCCTTGTGTCATTGGACATGGACAATCTACGAACTTTGCAGGACTCTGGAGAAACAGACTTTCTGAGGAGATCTAAAAAATCCAACTATTTGTCAGCAGCATTTTCTGAGGCTCTAAGAACCATTCATGATTGTTTCTGACTGTTCAGCTGTACTGGAATGTTTTTCTCCTCTCTATTGTTGTAACGCTCACCTGATTCTCGCAGAGGCGCCGGTCTTGACTGGGCGACTACCGTATCTTCAAAGGTGATGTGCAGCACCCGGTTGGCTCTTTGTGCTGGACCTCTGTGCCCTGTATGCCTGACGTGCAGAGTAAGATGTCTGCAGATAGAAAATACGGGGTTAATGAACTGGGGTTATTGGGGTGTCCCTATCTCTTTCCTCTTCTCCTCTCCTGTAGACCCCCACAGGTTAACGCTCTCACCTTAGGTAAGTGAATGCCGAGCTCTCCATCTGCCTCGGGGCAGGGTGCTGTAACCAGTTTCTTCACTGGAGAGGTAGCGCAGGCCTCTTGACTTCAGAGGACTGCTGTCCGTCGTTTACTGCACAAACGGTAAGTTTCGAGTAACTCAATGTCTTTAAAGTGTTTAATAATGATGTCTCTTGTTTTGCAGGGTTCCGGCGACGGCGGATGACGGCTGAAGTGAGTTGAAGATGGAGCCCGTGTGATGAATAGAAGCGCCTGGAAGCACGTAAGTAAGCGCTTGATGCCAGCTTCACGATGCGCTCTAACTGTCTTTTTATTTTGCAGGTACTTGTTCGGAGCGGCTGCAGGGTGCCGGGATACCCACTGGGTTAGATGTGGAAAGGAGTAATGGCACGTGAGTATTAAAGTTCCCCAATGTCTTTAAACGCACCTTGTTTTGTCTTTCAGATGCGGGATGCAGCGCCGCCGGCCTCCGGAGCTTGCGAAGAGTTGGTAAGCTTTTGTCTTTCAGATGCCGGAATGCAGTGTGAAGACCTCCGGAGCGCACAAAGAGTAGGTAAGCCTTTGCCTTTCAGATGCCGGAATGCTAACCTGTTCTTTCTTGTCTTTATAGGTGTTGCTGAAGACTGGATTCAGGATGGTAAGCCTTTTTCCTTAGGCCAAGGGCCCGGATGCAGAAGACACGATGAGCGTTCTGCTGCAGAGGGTGCAGAATAACGCAAAGCAAGATTCATCCACCGGGTGTGGTTTAAATAGCCTCCTGTAGTGCTTAGGTGTCTCCTTCCACAGCCACGCCTAAGTAAGAAAAGAGTTCCTGGTAAGAAAAGAGTTCCTGCCTTCCAGAAGAGTTCCAGTGTTCTGAATCTAGGGAGTGGCTCCAGCCCCACCCAACAGGAAAAGTAGTTCCAAACAGAAGAGGATCAGAGGCTCAACTGGCAGGCAAGTAAGCAGCATGGTCTGCTGCAGGTAAGTCCACCCAAGCATTATGAGCCCGGCGCTTCCAGCGCTGGGACTGGGCATATTTATGAGCCTGGTGCCACTGGCGCCAGGACTGGGTCCAAAAGGTCCCAATTGGGACTGGTTGGCACTCGGAACCTGGGTTATGGATCTGCTTCCAAGGGAGTTGGGAAAACCCTGACCTTTTGGAAGCAGAGATCATGACAATTGTCCCTGGCGTGCAATCCTCTTTCAATGCACAATGGCTTCAAATAACACGTTACAAATTGCTATTATTTGTCAATTCCTCTGTTTTAGCATTCAGTGCCATCAAAGAAAAACATATGGCTTTGCATCTTGTAGCCCTGCACAATCTCTGAGTGCTAGTCCTCCTAAAAGATTTGGAGGGTAGGGTGTGCCACAAATTGGGGAAAACCTGCTGCACATATGAGCCTCCTAATGACTCAGATGACAGAACTTTGGCTCAAACAATTACTGAATTGCAAAATCTGAAGGGGGCCATGGAGAGGGAGGCGGGAATTACTTACAATACTTTTTTGGACTCGCTTTTCTCTTGGATGCTGTCGTGGATGAACATAATCTTAAAAGTACTTTCACCTGTTTTGATTTTTTCGTTCTTGTAAGATATGTCTTTGATTCTGTTTGACTCAGATGCCTAGGAGTACTGCAATGTTTCGTTTAACCCTCTCTAGGGCTAGGTATAGGACCAATTCTCTTCACATGGGCACTCAAACTGATTTTGGAATGAATGAAGGGCAACGTTTCCGTCCTTCCTCAGGTTGGACTGAATGTGTAGAACATTGGGTAGATTGCAGAACTAATGATGAGTCGAATTGGGGATTTCTAACAGAGGACTAGGGGAAAAATGGTTGTGAAGATTTGTTCCATAAAGATAGTAAGAATAATGATTTGGAAATTGGGTTGTTAGTTAAGGGATTAACTAAAGGGGCAATTGTTGGGAAATTGGAAAAGTTCGAACTTCCCGTTCCATACTACTGACTGGGGGGTGGACACATCATCATCATCATTTCTGTCACCTTCGCAAATTGATACTTTTAGGTTACTTTCTGTTATTTTGTGTAGAGGCGATACATTTGTAGGTTGGCATGCATGCAGAAACATAACGAAGAAACATTGTCACACGGAGGACCGCTGCCCTCTCAGGTGAAGCAGGTGATCAATATGTGCATGTAGAGTTAAGCTGTATGAATGGCAGTTATGAGAGGAGATCATAATAGGTATAAAAATGCACACAAAATGGTATACATGTATGGGAAGTATTTTTTGAATTTAGTAAATGATATGAAATGTATGAGGTGCGGTTGATCTGTGTATCATGGGACTTCGTATTGTTGATTAATTAGAAGGGTGTTTTCGCAATCATGGCAAAGGCTTGCAAAGGCCCCGTCAGCAGTCAGGGAACAGGTTTTGTAATTTGGTCAATGGGATGGCTGCGGTCAGGGGATGGCTGCGGTCAGTTTGCAGATGGCTCATGTGCTGGAAAGCGAAGGGAAGATATGATCTCTGGTAAACAAGAAGAGCTCATTGTTGTGAGGGATAGGCATTTGTGAAACTCGCAGGGTTGTTTGGAACAGGTGGCCTCTCCCAGGGCACTTGCGGAGATCAGTAGTAATACTTTCAGGAGCGCAATTGTATAGTCGGAGAGTTGGCGTAACTCATGTAAATAGGAAAGGTCAGTAGTCATAAGAAATCAGACACATGACAGATTTGGGCAATGCAAACACAAATAGGTCAAAAGTGAATCTATGTGTCTTTCTCTCGTCTTCATGTTCTTAGGTATTTTTGGGACAGATCTGTGTGGTTCATTAATGGAAATTCAGTTCTTGTGTAATTAAGAGGCAAGACTGCCACCAAAGATGGCAAGGCTTTTGGGAAGCGGTGTGTTGTAAATGTAAACCTTGTAATTATATGTTTGTTTTTAGGGGATTGTGTCATAATGTGTCATAACGTTTGTGTACAATGAACTGTGTGGGTTTTAGATGTCTCTGTACAGGGCAACCAATCATGTTTGGGGGATGCATTTGTAACAGTATCTGGGGGGTGGGGAGTGTAATCTGTGGATGGGAGGAGGGAGGTAGGGGGGAGCGGACCACTTACCTTGTTCCCTGGCGGGGAAGATATTGGCCCTCAGCCCTGAGGAGGCTCAGGGTGGGCAGGATTACTTTCCCCCTGATACCCCCTCCACCTTCCCCCACCTTCCGCCGGGTGCTAATGTTAAAAAAAACAAAAACATTTGTACCCCAGTTAGCCAGCACCACAAACGATGTTCAACAGAATTATGTAATCCCAAACAATCTCTTTATTGCAGGGTAAACCATTAGGACCTTAGTACTCTGAAATAGAATACAAACACAAGTGAAATATCAGGCAATGTGAAGAGAAATGTCAACGTTGCAGTTGCTCCTGTACATTGTGGTCTTTCTGTGCTCAGTGGAAAGTTCTCAGTAGAAGTTTTTTCTTGAAGCAGAAAGCACTGACACAATTCCCACCTTATGTTTCTATGCTTGTACGATTGTCTTTCTTTGACGAAAGTTTCAAAGACATTTTTGATCAGACTTACACATTTAGATGATTTTCTGGTGGTGTCAGAAGCCATCACTTGGCAGCCGTTAAGCTCTATTCAAAACTAGATAGCCTAGTATAATACAGCATAAAATGGCATGGCATGAGATCACACATGGGATAGCACATATGCCATGTTTTAACATAGCATATCATACTATGGCTTAGCAAAGCATAGCGCCACCTATCATGATGAGATTTTTTTTCTTAAATACCTTAACATCACTCATAACAAGGCATTTCAACTCATCAGCATCATTTATTATACCATAGCATAGCATAACTTCATAACATAGCATACCATATTTGGCATGGGAGGATAGCTCTGTGGCAACCCGCTCGCCTTAGAAGCAAGCCAAAGCGGAGCAACACACGTTCTAACCCCGGAGCCGTGCTTAGAAACCTCTGGGTGTTTAAGCGCGTTATGAATACGCAACTTAAAGAAAAACAATTACTCAGCTACAAAACAAACAATTCCTGTAACAGTGCCTCGATGCCTGCGTGCTATGTGAGCGCTTTAAAAATGCAAAATAAAAAATAAAAATAAAAAAGATATCTGTGAACATTGATTGCGGTGCTGGAATCATTAAAGTCACATCTCTCTGCACCGCTTCTCACAGTGTCTGCCATTAATGTATGTATTCAGCACACGATTAAAGTCAGTCAATACTTGTTTATTCTTTCTCTCCACCGGCTGACTTGGGAACCTCTCTAAAGAGGATGACTGATGGGTAGCTAATCGTCTCACATGCCTCTGCGGCTTGCCAGTCCTTAGCTGATGATGTTTGCACCTGTAGCCTGGAGGGCTGACATTTCTCTCTTGACCTTTCTTTTTTGATGAGCTGCAAACGTAGCCGAAATCTGTGATCAGACCCAAAAACCCATATAAGAACATGCCCAGGAATTATCTTGACCCTGTCAATGGAGACATTGATTTTGAGTTTAAGTCTACAGCGTGCAGGTCATTTAGAAAGTTCAACACCATAATACCTCAGAGCAAAAGGAACAATACTTTAATATAGACTAAAAAATAAAGTTCACATATCGGACTGTTATTAACTGAGTACACTAAAATGATGCAAAAGACCATATACAGATGTGTTTCAATAAGATTCTATTTAAATTACTGATCTACTATGCCTCTAAAACAAGCACAGCTAGTGCAACATTACCATGGGAGACCCAGAACATCCCATTTGGCTCTAGCTGACCCTAAACTTCCCTCCCTCTCAATCTCCAGGACAATTATTTATTATTTCCAAACTTTCATGGCGCAGTTTATTTTGGAATACTTCATACTTTGATCACTGAATTTTAACTCTCTTTATATCACACTAAGAAGTATTGGTCCTCAAATTGTGATCAACAACACAGAAAGATACCTGTTCCACCTGCTCCGAAGACAGACAATACTACCAGCAGACTCTAAACACAAAGCCAGTACCAGTTTGGTGGAGGAGCCGTATCCTTTGCCTTGCCTCAACGCCTAATAGCATAGCCCCTGCAAGCTCCCTTACCCTCTGGCTCATCACTCTAATAGATGATGTCACTACTGTGAGGTAGCAGCACTTCTTGTCCATCCCCATTGCCATCAATTGATATGAACCCTGCACAGCATCCCTAAAGGCCTGTTGTTTTTTTTTTCTTTATTTTTTTATTTTTATTGTTTTTGATGAAAGCACCCTTACAACAAATAGAAAACTAATAAGTAAAATAACATTACGTCAGTAAAACGGTTGAAGTTCCACAAACCCCTACAAATACAATTTTCAGTTCCAATGACTTAACTTTCATGTTAACATTACTAAAACTTAGGTCTAACTGTTACCAGGTCAATTGGTATATTCAAACGCATTTTATCCAACACCTTAAGGCAAATTTAGAAAATTCATTAATTCTCAAACCATATTCGTTTGGCACGGTGCAATATTTACATAATTTGACTCCGCTGCACCATTACATTTATGACAGATTACTTTCGGATGGAAACCAGCACTGTATCTAAGGACCACTGATGATGTCACCAGCAGTAACCATTGGACTAAGAATTATTGAGATCATATCCTTTTCATTAACTTGTTCACACGAGTCTGGGTTTTGGCAACTTTCACATACACTAAGGTGATTTTCAATATTTTTCAGAAAGTGGAATAAAGCCAACACCAAGGTGTTTCTGTACCCCCACATACATTGGCGCCAGAGCATGTCAGATGAATATAAGGTGCCCTTGTTGTCATATGTCTCCAAATGTTTAAATCTATGTTGGGCGAAGAAAACACAGTTGATGGTCAAGTGCTTCAATGTTTCAAGTTCAATCTCAGATTTACAGATTATGCACCTAAAGTCGTTAGTTTGGCTAGATTTTTTTTCTCCAATTTTTCATCCGTACATTAGTTGCAAACAGCCTATTCATGGAATTAATGTGCGCTGAAAATTCCCGCGCAAGCGTGCGAAACCGTGCAAATCGCAGTGCAAGTGCGAAAATCGCAGTGTAAGTGCGAAAATCGCAGCAAAACCCGCGCACATCGATTCATGGAATTCCGTGCGCTAGTAAATTCTGGGATGTGCACTGAAAATCTGCGTGGCGCACACCGGCGCACAGGTCATCTAACGGCATGCGCTACGGCCACAGCAAAAGTGCACATAGCGCGGCGCACATAACAAAAGTAGGTGTAACACGGGACGTGACACGCGGAATGGGGAACAACGCGTGAAAATGTGGACGTCACGGGGGAAGTACAGGAGGCAAGTGCGCGGAACGCTAACACGCTCGACTACAGCACGTATTCATGGAATCGAATATGGCAAACCAATGCACGGGCGAAGACGTGCACAGGCCTAAACAGGTCCGCCACACGAAGGCAGGCGGTAGCGTCCCTGCGCATGAAAGAAATGTGCGCCAAAATGTGCGCTAACAAAAAGCACGTATATACAGCTCTGATGATTGTCCCATACTGTGGCCCTCTAGGACAAATGACGTGCAAAGGGGTACGCAACAAACACGAACACCCGCTTTGTCAAAAATAGCGTGTGCGTGTATTTCGGGGGTGCACGGGAAGTTTCACACGCGATTGGCCTTGGGCGAGCGGGGTGCGTGTATTCCTGGGGTTCGCGTGAAGTTTCACACGCGATTGGCCTGGGTACGTGTAAATCTGGAGTGCGCGGGAAGTTTCACACGCGATTGGCCTTGGGCGAGCGGGGTACGTGTATTTTGGGGGTGCGCGGGAGGTTTCACACGTGACAGGCCCTGTGCGAGTGGGTACGTGTATATCTGGGGTGCAGGGGAGTCCTACACGTGAATTGGCAGTGTGGGTCCTCCCAGGTGTTCCCTCTACACCCTCCACGGCCCCTGCAGGCAGCCCACACCACAGGGGACTACCCTGCACCCCTGGTCATGTCCCGCATGCAGCCCATCCACCATGGACATGCCCCCCAGCCAAGCCACATGTCAGCTTGCACCACTGATCACCAACGCATGACCCCCTCCACCCCCACCCCCCAGCAGTGCTAGGCACCTGCCAGCAGGCCCCCACTCATGTCCCCTTGCACACCCACCCCCCACCAGCAGGCCCCCACTCATGCCACACTCATCTCCCCATTGCACCCCCACCCGCCAGCAGTGCAGAGCACCTGCCAGAAGGCCCCCACTCATGTTCCACTCATGTCCCCTTGCACACCCACCCCCCAGCACTGAGGGGCACCTTCCAGCAGGCCCCCACTCGTGTCCCCTTGCACCCCCACACCCCAGCAGTGCAGGGCACCTGCCAGCAGGCCCCCACTCATGTCCCCTTGCACCCCAACCCCCTAGCAGTGCAGGGCACCTTCCAGCAGGCCCCACTCATGTCCCACTCATGTCCCCTTGCACACCCACCCCCCAGCACTGAGGGGCACATGCCAGCAGGCCCCCACTCATGTCCCCTTGCACACCCACCCCCAGCAGTGCAGGGCACCTGCCAGCAGGCCCCCACTCATGTCCCCTTGCACACCCACCCCCCAGCACTGAGGGGCACCTGCCAGCAGGCCCCCACTCATGTCCCTTTGCACACCCACCCCCAGCACTGAGGGGCACCTGCCAGCAGGCCCCCACGCATGTCCCACTCATGTCCCCTTGCATCCCCACCCCCCAGCAGTGCAGGGCACCTGCCAGCAGGCCCCCACTTGTGTCCCCTTGCACCCCCACCCCCAGCAGTGCAGGGCACCTGCCAGCAGGCCCCCACTCATGTCCCACTCATGTCCCCTTGCACACCCAACCCCCAGCAGTGCAGGGCACTTGCCAGCAGGCCCCCACTCATGTCCCCTTGCACACCCACCCCCCAGCACTGAATGGCACCTGCCAGCAGGCCCCCACTCATGTCCCCTTGCACACCCACCCCCCAGCACTGAGGGGCACCTGCCAGCAGGCCCCCACTCATGTCCCACTCATGTCCCCTTGCATCCCCACCCCCCAGCAGTGCAGGGCACCTGCCAGCAGGCCCCCACTTGTGTCCCCTTGCACCCCCACCCCCAGCAGTGCAGGGCACCTGCCAGCAGGCCCCCACTCATGTCCCACTCATGTCCCCTTGCACCCCCACCCCCCAGGCAGTGCAGGACACCTGCCAGCAGGCCCCCACTCATGTCCCCTTGCACACCCACCCCCCAGCACTGAGGGGCACATGCCAGCAGGCCCCCACTCATGTCCCACTCATGTCCCCTTGCACACCCACCCCCCAGCAGTGCAGGGCACCTGCCAGCAGGCCCCCACTCATGTCCCCTTGCACACCCACCCCCCAGCACTGAGCGGCACCTGCCAGCAGGCCCCCACTCATGTCCCTTTGCACACCCACCCCCCAGCACTGAGGGGCGCCTGCCAGCAGGCCCCCACTCATGTCCCACTCATGTCCCCTTGCACCTCCACCCCCCAGCAGTGCAGGGCACCTGCCAGCAGGCCCCCACTCGTGTCCTCTTGCACCCCCACCCCCCAGCAGTGCAGGGCACCTGCCAGCAGGCCCCCACTCATGTCCCCTTGCACACCCACCCCCAGCACTGAGGGGCACCTGCCAGCAGGCCCCCACTCATGTCCCCTTTCACCCCCACCCCCCAGCAGTGCAGGGCACCTGCCAGCACGCCCCCACTCATGTCCCACTCATGTCCCCTTGCACACCCACCCCCCAGCACTGAGGGGCACCTGCCAGCAGGCCCCCACTCATGTCCCCTTGCACACCCACCCCCCAGCACTGAAGGGCACCTGCCAGCAGGCCCCCACTCATGTCCCCTTGCACACCCACCCCCCAGCACTGAGGGGCACCTGCCAGCAGGCCCCCACTCATGTCCCCTTGCACACCCACCCCCCAGCAGTGCAGGGTACCTGCCAGCAGGCCCCCACTCATGTCCCACTCATGTCCCATTGCACACCCACCCCCCAGCACTGATGGGCACCTGCCAGCAGGCCCCCACTCATGTCCTACTCATGTCCCCTTGCACACCCACCCCCCTGCAGTGCAGGGTACCTGCCAGCAGGCCCCCACTCATGTCCCCTTGCACACCCACCCCCAGCACTGAGGGGCACCTGCCAGCAGGCCCCCACTCATGTCCCCTTTCACCCCCACCCCCCAGCAGTGCAGGGCACCTGCCAGCAGGCCCCACTCATGTCCCACTCATGTCCCCTTGCACACCCACCCACCAGCACTGAGGGGTACCTGCCAGCAGGCCCCCACTCATGTCCCACTCATGTCCCCTTGCACCCCCAGCCCCCAGCAGTGCAGGGCACCTGCCAGCAGGCCCCCACTCATGTCCCCTTGCACCCCCACCACCCAGCAGTGCAGGGCACCTGCCAGCAGGCCCCCACTCATGTCCCCTTGCACCCCCGCCCCCAGCAGTGCAGGGCACCTGCCAGCAGGCCCCCACTCATGTCCCACTCATGTCCCCTTGCACCCCCACCGCCCAGCAGTGCAGGGCACCTGTCAGCAGGCTCCCACTCATGTCCCCCAGCACCCCCACCCCCAGCAGTGCAGGGTACCTGCCAGCAGGCCCCCACTCATGTCCCACTCATGTCCCATTGCACCCCCACCCCCCAGCAGTGCAGGGCACCTGCCAGCAGGCCCCCACTCATGTCCCCCAGCACCCCCACCCCCCTGCAGTGCAGGGCACCTGCCAGCAAGCCCCCACTCATGTCCCCCAGCACCCCCAACCCCCAGCAGTCAGGGGCACCTGCCAGCAGGCCCCCACTCATGTCCCACACATGGCCCCCTGCACCCCCACCCCCAGCAGTGCAGAGCACCTGCCAGCAGACCCCCACTCATGTCCCACTCATGTCCCCTTGCACTCTCACCCCCCAGCAGCGAAATGGTGATCTCATGACACAAACCCAAAGTCAACTATGTATATCAACACATGTCTGCCACACGAAGGCAGGCGGTAGCGTCCCTGCGCATTAAAAAAATGTGCGCTAACAAAAAGCCTGTATATACACCTCTGATTAATGTCCCATACTGTGGCCCTATAGTACGAATAACGTGCAAAGTGGTACGCGACAAACACGGACACCCGCTGTGTCAAAATTAGCGTGTATTTCTGGGGTGCGTGGGAAGTTTCACACGTGATTGTGCCTGGGCGAGCGGGGTAGATGTACTTCAGGGGCTGGCAGGAAGTTTTACACGTGATTGTGCCTGGGTGAGCGGGGTACGTGTACTTCAGGGGCTCGCAGGAAGTTTTACACGCAATTGTGCCTGGGTGAGCGGGGTACGTGTACTTCAGGGGCTCGCGGGAAGTTTTACACGCGATTGTTCCTGGGCGAGCATGGTACATGTACTTCAGGGGCTCGCGGGAAGTTTTACACGTGATTGGGCCTGGGCGAGCGGGGTACGTGTTTTACTGGGGTGGGCGGGGAAGTACAGGAGGCAAATGCGCGGAACGCCCACAGGCACGCGCCAAAAAAGACGCGCTAATCCGGAAACACGTACGCCAACAGGAAGCAGGCATACGTGAACCCGCGCAGCATGAAAGTGCGCGCAAACAACAAGCAAGCTCAGATGCCAGGATGAACATACCGTTCCTAGCAGCAGTGGTCGTGGGATATCGCAGGAGGAGGAGGAGGATAGTCAGGCCCAGAATTTTCACACCCACAACCAGCCTTTTTGGCATGCCTGATGACCAGGTGTATGGGAGGTACAGGTTTCCACCTCACATAATACTCGACCTGGTCAGTGAGTGGGAGGATGACCTCACATCACCCACCCTCTGCTCCCAAGCACTCAGCCCCCTGGAGAAAGTCCTCAATTTACTGCACTTTTTGGCCACCAGATCATTTCAGCGGACAAGTGCCATAGTGGGGGGGGGTGTCACACGCTACGCAGTCACGCTGCCTACACCAGATGTTGGCCATCATCACTGCACGCCCATCAGTCCGCAGGCACATACACCTGCCCAGAACACCTGCAGAAAGGCAGGCTGTCGTCCAGGATTTCTACGGGGTGGCACAATTCCCCAAAGTCCTAGGTGCCATTGATTGCACCCATGTGGCTCTACGTCCCCCCAGGGCATCAGAGCACATCTATAGAAACCGCAAGCACTGGCATTCCATCAATGTCCAGGTAGTATGTGATGCCAAGGGAATCATCACCTCAGTATATGCCAACTATCCAGGGTCCACCTACGACAGTTTCATTTACAGAATGTCACCCCTAAACCGGGACCTAGAAGCTGGGCGGCATGGCGATACATGGCTGCTCGGTGAGTGTAAATGCCACAGCACATGCATGCATGCTAGATACTGAGTAATGTCACAACCCTACTAATGATACCCATCACCACCTCCCCAGGGGACAGTGCCTACCCTCTAAGCACCCACATGATGACGCTAATTCGGAACCCCACCATGCCACCCGAGGTAAGATACAAAACAGCCCATATTGCAACCCGGGGCATAGTGGAGCACACATTCGGAGTGCTCAAGTCACACTTTCACTCCCTTGACCGTTCTGGTGGGCAGCTGTTTTACGCTCCCCCAGTAGTATGCAGGATCATAGTGGCAGCATGTGTCCTGCACAACGTTGCAACACGCCGGGGCCTGCCGGTGTACATGGTGGTGCCCCCACATCCCCAACCACATGCACGCCCGCTGCGCATGGGAGGGGAAAGGGCACGGGGTGAGGCAGCCCGAACGCAGCTGGTGGCTAATTACTTCACTTAAAATCACACCCCGGTGGAGTGCACGCAGCCCTGCCACATACCAGCTGACAATCGATGATGAGACAAGGGACATTGAACTGGTACAACCATACCAGCCTGAGATTGGTCACCTAGAAGTGTCACAATGTGTGCATCCATACCTACAGAAACACCACCAATGCTGTGTCATCAAAAGACACATATGCTGCTAAATGCATTACCCCCTGAGAACAGTGCCATGTCACCCAACCCCTCCCCAGTACCACCACCCAACACACCATGGCATGTCATGCTATGTGAGAGCAAACAAAGCAATCCCGAAAACCTGACACAAGTGTCACAAAGTACAGTGTCCCTAATGGAAACTGGCCACACACAATATGCTCCCAGTAATGTTGAACTAACAACACGCATGACCAAATACTTACCAACAATACAATGCAGCTACACAAGCTCAAACATAACTAAAACATGACAGTACTAAGTTAAAGTAGTCGTAGTCTTACAACCTGAATATGCCACCACATCGCCCCCTTCCAACTGTAGTCTTGCAGGCTTCAAAACTTGTCTGTGTACTGCATACAACATGAACTCCATCTCCAAAGTAGACGGCCTTGTGAAGACATGAGGAATTAACCTGCAAATTCAGAGGGAGACATGGAAGCAGAAGCATACATAATTCCAACATGCAGTGTACAATACAACAACAATATACACAAGGAATGTCTACACAGTATTGACTACAGACTGCCCACACAGCTCATGGGAGCCCAACATCACTGTGTACATCACTGTCACTTGGTCACACCCTTTGCAAGCCCATGGAAACGGGAAGCAGGTGGGGTGTGTGTCTCATGAACCCAAGCATCGAACCCAAACTCAGGACAAGCCTACATGTGCCCTGCCAGAATACAGTGGATGCCCACGGGAGCCACAAAAGGCAACATACTGTTAAAAAATAATCAAAAATAAAAAATAAAAAAATAAAAAATAAAAAATAAAAAATGGCAGTGTGGAGGCCGGAGGGCAGTGAGGCCACCCAGGAGGTCCGAGGACAGGGTGCACACCAACAGCCGCATGTGTGGCTGTTGGGAAAAAAAAACATCTCCATGGGCTCATGGCCTGCACGGCTATGCCAATGTGGGAGAACTGCTGCTGTCGCTCTCATTACCCTCTGCTGCTGCCACAGGAGGTGGTGGTGCTATGGGAGGCAGCCCACGCAAAGCCCTGGTACGGTCCTCCATGGCAGCAAGCATGCGGGTGTGGAAGGTCTCGTTCTGGAGGATTATAGTGTGGAGATCCCCATGCAGCACCTGACGTGAGGCCCGGATCTCCTCCCGAGTTGCATGCATCTCAGCTGAGAGCGAACGTGTGAGCCGCTCCAACTGCTGTTCTGTCCTCAAGTTAGTGGAAGTCTCAAGGTCAACAAGAGTCTCCCTGAGGTGATGGAGTTCTACCCTCAGGGCTTCCCTGTGGCCCTGGGACTCTATTGATATCGATTGGCGTAGAGTCTCCAGTGCCGCCCGTCTGTCCCTGTTGGACGCCAAAATGTCCTCCCTGTGTGATTGGCAAATGGAGTCTGTTGCCTGCTGTAATAGCTCCATCTGCCTTTCAGGGGGGACAATGGAAGTGGCCACCCTCTCCATTGTTTGAGCCATTATCTCAACTGATGCTGCCTGTTGGGTTGCCATACCGTAAATGGATTGTTCCCATGCGGTATTGCCTGGTGGCGTACGGCCACTATGTCAGCGGACAACACACCTGTTTGGGGCAAGGCGATCTGCGCCTTGCTGTGCCGGCACTGCCTGAGGCTGCAGGACTGCATTCCCCCTCTGATCTGCTGGCCCAGGAACAGGATCAGATGTTGTGGAGTGTGACCCTGCACCCGTAGCCGCCAAAGGCTGACTAACCAACACTGACATCCCCATAGAGGGTTCTACCCCTGGTGCAGGTGGGTTGGACAGAACAGAACCCCTTCCAGAAACACTTACCTGCGACGCCACATATGTCTCATCATCCAAATCAACACCTGAGTAGAGGTCTGGGGAGGTGCACCCAGAGACACCCCTGGACAGAATTGTCTGCAGCAAGAGTGGGTTCTCACCCACCACCACACCACGTCCCCCACTGGTGGCCGGTTGTGCCTCAGGTTCCTCCTGGGTCTGCACCATCTCCTCAACCTCAACAGCATCAAGTGCGTCATCCCCTGCAAAAACATGAAAGACAAAAAATGGAAACAGGCATTAGCACCATAGCACACAAATAGGCCTGACAAGCTACAGAACCAGTACATGATTTACACATGTCCCACATGACTATAACCCTCCCATGCATGCACTGTCACAGAGTTGGAAGGGGAGGCAAAAATCTGACACTGATGACACCAAGATGGAAGAGCAACACATTTGATGCATGCTGGGTAGCACTGCCATCACACATTGGCCTGTGAGTGGCATGTCCTATACACATAAATGACACATGCCATCACACGGATGGCATGTACCATAGCCATGGTACATTCCACGAGTACATCCATATGTCAGTGAATGAGTACTGTCACCCATCCATGTGAGATGGACATGAAGAGATGAAAAGTGCCACATAGTGTGAAAAGATACGCCATGTGCCACACACTGCAACACATCCAGTGTACAAAAATACAGTGATTGCAGGGCCATGTACACAGAAATGGTTGTGCACTTCAACATGACAGGAAACAACTAGCATGTTCCAAATTCAAACAGGCACAAAAACATCATGTGATCAGGACAATACTCATTCAGCCTGAATGGTCAAATCATTCAACTACCAAGGTGACACATGTGGGCTAATGTGGGGTTCTTCAATGACAGAAGCATGTCACATATGTCACAATAGGGGTGAGGAATGTGTTGCAAAAGTGGGAGAATTGAAACAATCAGCCTGAAAGAACACTGAAAAATACAAACAATGTCATTGCATGATGCCACCTCAAGGGCAACTGCCGTAATGTTGCGCTAAATTACTACTGTGGGCAGAAGGGATAGTGTCACACCCAAATTCAAGGCCGCAGAATGTTTTGGATAAAGCACATAGGTGACCCATACTACTCAGTCACACACACCCTCACCTGGCGCTCAATCAGAACCCGTCACCCAAACAACATACACATGCATTACACACACACGCATGGGCACTCACCGGACAATGTGTCATAACCGGGTAGTTCTCCCACACCTCGGATCTGTTCCTCTGTGATGAAGGTCCCAGCAACAGACTCATGTTCAGTGAGTTTGTTGTCCTCTTGTGGAGACCCACCGCCAGTCACCAGAGTAGCGCCATGATTTGAGGCCATCTTTTTCTTTGCTCTGCGTTTCAGGTCATTCCACCGCTTGTAGCAATCATCAGCTGAGCGCCTCACAAATCCAAGGGCACTTATGTGGTTGGCGATGGTCTGCCAGTGTGCCTTACGTTGACCAGGTGTGGTCTTGGACCCTGCAGTCACCACCATTTCGTGGCTATGTTGCAACACATAGCTCACAAGTGCATTAAGTTCCGAATCATTGAAGCAAGGCTTCCTTGAGGTACCGGAGTGTGTAACCGTGCCTGGGGTCTCAGCCTGTCGTGCCAGAGCACCCTTCTTCCTCTTTTTAGAAGGTGGAGCGGCGCCAGAGTGGCTAACGCCGCTCTGGTCAGTAGGGGCAGAATCACCGGTGGACTGGGTTGTTGGAGTGTGCGAATGCACATTGACCATAGGACTTGGTGCAGGTATTGACTGAAGTGTGATGTTGGCAGGGGAACATCAGTATGATGGACCAGGACCGACACTGTCCTGGCTGGGAGAGTCAGAGCTGGGGCGGATGGAGCTGCAGCTGCCCCTGCAGCCTCACCACTCTGCATACTTGGGGCAGCAGATGACATAGCTGCCCCGGATCCACGTGGCTTGGTGACAACTTGCACCGCCACACGTGGCTTAGACTTGCTGACCTGGTAGTCAGCCAGGGAGTTATCCTGTGCCAGGTCAGGTGCCACAATGGGCTGGTCCAACAAGGGCTGAGCTGGGATGGTCTCAGCCACGTTTCCCTCAGCCATGGGGGGGGTCATGGGTGTCCCTGATTGGTCCTCCACACATGGGGGTATAGGGGCACCCTGCAAATCCTGGCCACATCCCCTACCGCACCCACCACGTCCACCTTTTGAAGGTCGGCCATCTTTGCCTCCCTTACAGCTGGGTCGCCTCCCAACCATGGCACTGATGTTGTTGTGCGTATGGGAGGAGCAGTAAACTATTGTCCTGGGCAATTGGGGGTCAAAGGGGTAGGGTACTAGATGGAATTTGTACCCTAGTGCTCTAACAAGGCTGTCTGTGACCCCTGGGGGAAGATGACAGGTCACGCAACGCACAGGCAGCCCAAAAACAAAAATAAACGTGCATGCAACCCCTCGTAGACCACGTGCGTGGAAAAATGAACCCGCACTACGCTGTGGCACCCAGAAACACAAAAATAAGCGTACGCGTGATACACGCAGCCTACAATGACTTCTGAAGCGGTACGCAACACACGGGGCAAGCACAGTTGCTAAGTACGTGCGGAACTCACCGTCTGCCTGGAAAAACAACGTGAAAAATATGCGCGTATGTGTGTTGGCAACACCCCCGCCAAAAGAAGAATTGTACGCTGTCTGAGGAGACAGGACAAAAGGAGAAGTGAACACTGTTTGAGGAAACAGGCCCAAAAAAAGTAGAAAAATGAAAGCTGTCAGAGGAAACAGGGAGTACGAACTTGAAATGCTATTAAGTAATCGTGTGTGAACCGACAAGAAGTACAGAATCCACCCACATGCTCTCCACAAAAAGCACGTACAAGGAAATGGCGTCCTACACGTACCTTTTAAACCAGCCCACACGGACACGTCACTTACGCGTGTACGCGCCCTTTCCTCCAATTACATGCGCTGACACTCGGACGTGCAGCTTTTCCACGTGTGCTCTGTCATCACGTGCTATGAGGGAAGCACCCACGTGCGTCACGTCACAGACGTGCTTATGCGCTAAGAGCCTTTGGTCCAATGAAATCACGTACGTGCGCTGACGCGCTTATGCGCTAAGGGCCTTTCCTCGAATTGCACGCTGACGTGCAAGATTTTCATGTGCCAAATCACTCCGTATCAAGCTGGCCACATTAAAGTCACATCTCTCTGCACCGCTTCTCACAGTGTCTGCCATTAATGTATGTATTCAGCACACGATTAAAGTCAGTCAATACTTGTTTATTCTTTCTCTCCACCGGCTGACTTGGGAACCTCTCTAAAGAGGATGACTGATGGGTAGCTAATCGTCTCACATGCCTCTGCGGCTTGCCAGTCCTTAGCTGATGATGTTTGCACCTGTAGCCTGGAGGGCTGACATTTCTCTCTTGACCTTTCTTTTTTGATGAGCTGCAAACGTAGCCGAAATCTGTGATCAGACCCAAAAACCCATATAAGAACATGCCCAGGAATTATCTTGACCCTGTCAATGGAGACATTGATTTTGAGTTTAAGTCTACAGCGTGCAGGTCATTTAGAAAGTTCAACACCATAATACCTCAGAGCAAAAGGAACAATACTTTAATATAGACTAAAAAATAAAGTTCACATATCGGACTGTTATTAACTGAGTACACTAAAATGATGCAAAAGACCATATACAGATGTGTTTCAATAAGATTCTATTTAAATTACTGATCTACTATGCCTCTAAAACAAGCACAACTAGTGCAACATTACCATGGGAGACCCAGAACATCCCATTTGGCTCTAGCTGACCCTAAACTTCCCTCCCTCTCAATCTCCAGGACAATTATTTATTATTTCCAAACTTTCATGGCGCAGTTTATTTTGGAATACTTCATACTTTGATCACTGAATTTTAACTCTCTTTATATCACACTAAGAAGTATTGGTCCTCAAATTGTGATCAACAACACAGAAAGATACCTGTTCCACCTGCTCCGAAGACAGACAATACTACCAGCAGACTCTAAACACAAAGCCAGTACCAGTTTGGTGGAGGAGCCGTATCCTTTGCCTTGCCTCAACGCCTAATAGCATAGCCCCTGCAAGCTCCCTTACCCTCTGGCTCATCACTCTAATAGATGATGTCACTACTGTGAGGTAGCAGCACTTCTTGTCCATCCCCATTGCCATCAATTGATATGAACCCTGCACAGCATCCCTAAAGGCCTGTTGTTTTTTTTTTCTTTATTTTTTTATTTTTATTGTTTTTGATGAAAGCACCCTTACAACAAATAGAAAACTAATAAGTAAAATAACATTACGTCAGTAAAACGGTTGAAGTTCCACAAACCCCTACAAATACAATTTTCAGTTCCAATGACTTAACTTTCATGTTAACATTACTAAAACTTAGGTCTAACTGTTACCAGGTCAATTGGTATATTCAAACGCATTTTATCCAACACCTTAAGGCAAATTTAGAAAATTCATTAATTCTCAAACCATATTCGTTTGGCACGGTGCAATATTTACATAATTTGACTCCGCTGCACCATTACATTTATGACAGATTACTTTCGGATGGAAACCAGCACTGTATCTAAGGACCACTGATGATGTCACCAGCAGTAACCATTGGACTAAGAATTATTGAGATCATATCCTTTTCATTAACTTGTTCACACGAGTCTGGGTTTTGGCAACTTTCACATACACTAAGGTGATTTTCAATATTTTTCAGAAAGTGGAATAAAGCCAACACCAAGGTGTTTCTGTACCCCCACATACATTGGCGCCAGAGCATGTCAGATGAATATAAGGTGCCCTTGTTGTCATATGTCTCCAAATGTTTAAATCTATGTTGGGCGAAGAAAACACAGTTGATGGTCAAGTGCTTCAATGTTTCAAGTTCAATCTCAGATTTACAGATTATGCACCTAAAGTCGTTAGTTTGGCTAGATTTTTTTTCTCCAATTTTTCATCCGTACATTAGTTGCAAACAGCCTATTCATGGAATTAATGTGCGCTGAAAATTCCCGCGCAAGCGTGCGAAACCGTGCAAATCGCAGTGCAAGTGCGAAAATCGCAGTGTAAGTGCGAAAATCGCAGCAAAACCCGCGCACATCGATTCATGGAATTCCGTGCGCTAGTAAATTCTGGGATGTGCACTGAAAATCTGCGTGGCGCACACCGGCGCACAGGTCATCTAACGGCATGCGCTACGGCCACAGCAAAAGTGCACATAGCGCGGCGCACATAACAAAAGTAGGTGTAACACGGGACGTGACACGCGGAATGGGGAACAACGCGTGAAAATGTGGACGTCACGGGGGAAGTACAGGAGGCAAGTGCGCGGAACGCTAACACGCTCGACTACAGCACGTATTCATGGAATCGAATATGGCAAACCAATGCACGGGCGAAGACGTGCACAGGCCTAAACAGGTCCGCCACACGAAGGCAGGCGGTAGCGTCCCTGCGCATGAAAGAAATGTGCGCCAAAATGTGCGCTAACAAAAAGCACGTATATACAGCTCTGATGATTGTCCCATACTGTGGCCCTCTAGGACAAATGACGTGCAAAGGGGTACGCAACAAACACGAACACCCGCTTTGTCAAAAATAGCGTGTGCGTGTATTTCGGGGGTGCACGGGAAGTTTCACACGCGATTGGCCTTGGGCGAGCGGGGTGCGTGTATTCCTGGGGTTCGCGTGAAGTTTCACACGCGATTGGCCTGGGTACGTGTAAATCTGGAGTGCGCGGGAAGTTTCACACGCGATTGGCCTTGGGCGAGCGGGGTACGTGTATTTTGGGGGTGCGCGGGAGGTTTCACACGTGACAGGCCCTGTGCGAGTGGGTACGTGTATATCTGGGGTGCAGGGGAGTCCTACACGTGAATTGGCAGTGTGGGTCCTCCCAGGTGTTCCCTCTACACCCTCCACGGCCCCTGCAGGCAGCCCACACCACAGGGGACTACCCTGCACCCCTGGTCATGTCCCGCATGCAGCCCATCCACCATGGACATGCCCCCCAGCCAAGCCACATGTCAGCTTGCACCACTGATCACCAACGCATGACCCCCTCCACCCCCACCCCCCAGCAGTGCTAGGCACCTGCCAGCAGGCCCCCACTCATGTCCCCTTGCACACCCACCCCCCACCAGCAGGCCCCCACTCATGCCACACTCATCTCCCCATTGCACCCCCACCCGCCAGCAGTGCAGAGCACCTGCCAGAAGGCCCCCACTCATGTTCCACTCATGTCCCCTTGCACACCCACCCCCCAGCACTGAGGGGCACCTTCCAGCAGGCCCCCACTCGTGTCCCCTTGCACCCCCACACCCCAGCAGTGCAGGGCACCTGCCAGCAGGCCCCCACTCATGTCCCCTTGCACCCCAACCCCCTAGCAGTGCAGGGCACCTTCCAGCAGGCCCCACTCATGTCCCCTTGCACACCCACCCCCCAGCACTGAGGGGCACATGCCAGCAGGCCCCCACTCATGTCCCCTTGCACACCCACCCCCAGCAGTGCAGGGCACCTGCCAGCAGGCCCCCACTCATGTCCCCTTGCACACCCACCCCCCAGCACTGAGGGGCACCTGCCAGCAGGCCCCCACTCATGTCCCTTTGCACACCCACCCCCAGCACTGAGGGGCACCTGCCAGCAGGCCCCCACTCATGTCCCACTCATGTCCCCTTGCATCCCCACCCCCCAGCAGTGCAGGGCACCTGCCAGCAGGCCCCCACTTGTGTCCCCTTGCACCCCCACCCCCAGCAGTGCAGGGCACCTGCCAGCAGGCCCCCACTCATGTCCCACTCATGTCCCCTTGCACACCCAACCCCCAGCAGTGCAGGGCACTTGCCAGCAGGCCCCCACTCATGTCCCCTTGCACACCCACCCCCCAGCACTGAATGGCACCTGCCAGCAGGCCCCCACTCATGTCCCCTTGCACACCCACCCCCCAGCACTGAGGGGCACCTGCCAGCAGGCCCCCACTCATGTCCCACTCATGTCCCCTTGCATCCCCACCCCCCAGCAGTGCAGGGCACCTGCCAGCAGGCCCCCACTTGTGTCCCCTTGCACCCCCACCCCCAGCAGTGCAGGGCACCTGCCAGCAGGCCCCCACTCATGTCCCACTCATGTCCCCTTGCACCCCCACCCCCCAGGCAGTGCAGGACACCTGCCAGCAGGCCCCCACTCATGTCCCCTTGCACACCCACCCCCCAGCACTGAGGGGCACATGCCAGCAGGCCCCCACTCATGTCCCACTCATGTCCCCTTGCACACCCACCCCCCAGCAGTGCAGGGCACCTGCCAGCAGGCCCCCACTCATGTCCCCTTGCACACCCACCCCCCAGCACTGAGCGGCACCTGCCAGCAGGCCCCCACTCATGTCCCTTTGCACACCCACCCCCCAGCACTGAGGGGCGCCTGCCAGCAGGCCCCCACTCATGTCCCACTCATGTCCCCTTGCACCTCCACCCCCCAGCAGTGCAGGGCACCTGCCAGCAGGCCCCCACTCGTGTCCTCTTGCACCCCCACCCCCCAGCAGTGCAGGGCACCTGCCAGCAGGCCCCCACTCATGTCCCCTTGCACACCCAGCCCCCAGCACTGAGGGGCACCTGCCAGCAGGCCCCCACTCATGTCCCCTTGCACACCCACCCCCAGCACTGAGGGGCACCTGCCAGCAGGCCCCCACTCATGTCCCCTTTCACCCCCACCCCCCAGCAGTGCAGGGCACCTGCCAGCACGCCCCCACTCATGTCCCACTCATGTCCCCTTGCACACCCACCCCCCAGCACTGAGGGGCACCTGCCAGCAGGCCCCCACTCATGTCCCCTTGCACACCCACCCCCCAGCACTGAGGGGCACCTGCCAGCAGGCCCCCACTCATGTCCCCTTGCACACCCACCCCCCAGCACTGAGGGGCACCTGCCAGCAGGCCCCCACTCATGTCCCCTTGCACACCCACCCCCCAGCAGTGCAGGGTACCTGCCAGCAGGCCCCCACTCATGTCCCACTCATGTCCCATTGCACACCCACCCCCCAGCACTGATGGGCACCTGCCAGCAGGCCCCCACTCATGTCCTACTCATGTCCCCTTGCACACCCACCCCCCTGCAGTGCAGGGTACCTGCCAGCAGGCCCCCACTCATGTCCCCTTGCACACCCACCCCCAGCACTGAGGGGCACCTGCCAGCAGGCCCCCACTCATGTCCCCTTTCACCCCCACCCCCCAGCAGTGCAGGGCACCTGCCAGCAGGCCCCCACTCATGTCCCACTCATGTCCCCTTGCACACCCACCCACCAGCACTGAGGGGTACCTGCCAGCAGGCCCCCACTCATGTCCCACTCATGTCCCCTTGCACCCCCAGCCCCCCCAGCCCCCAGCAGTGCAGGGCACCTGCCAGCAGGCCCCCACTCATGTCCCCTTGCACCCCCACCCCCCAGCAGTGCAGGGCACCTGCCAGCAGGCCCCCACTCATGTCCCACTCATGTCCCCTTGCACCCCCACCGCCCAGCAGTGCAGGGCACCTGTCAGCAGGCTCCCACTCATGTCCCCCAGCACCCCCACCCCCAGCAGTGCAGGGTACCTGCCAGCAGGCCCCCACTCATGTCCCACTCATGTCCCATTGCACCCCCACCCCCCAGCAGTGCAGGGCACCTGCCAGCAGGCCCCCACTCATGTCCCCCAGCACCCCCACCCCCCTGCAGTGCAGGGCACCTGCCAGCAAGCCCCCACTCATGTCCCCCAGCACCCCCAACCCCCAGCAGTCAGGGGCACCTGCCAGCAGGCCCCCACTCATGTCCCACACATGGCCCCCTGCACCCCCACCCCCAGCAGTGCAGAGCACCTGCCAGCAGACCCCCACTCATGTCCCACTCATGTCCCCTTGCACTCTCACCCCCCAGCAGCGAAATGGTGATCTCATGACACAAACCCAAAGTCAACTATGTATATCAACACATGTCTGCCACACGAAGGCAGGCGGTAGCGTCCCTGCGCATTAAAAAAATGTGCGCTAACAAAAAGCCTGTATATACACCTCTGATTAATGTCCCATACTGTGGCCCTATAGTACGAATAACGTGCAAAGTGGTACGCGACAAACACGGACACCCGCTGTGTCAAAATTAGCGTGTATTTCTGGGGTGCGTGGGAAGTTTCACACGTGATTGTGCCTGGGCGAGCGGGGTAGATGTACTTCAGGGGCTGGCAGGAAGTTTTACACGTGATTGTGCCTGGGTGAGCGGGGTACGTGTACTTCAGGGGCTCGCAGGAAGTTTTACACGCAATTGTGCCTGGGTGAGCGGGGTACGTGTACTTCAGGGGCTCGCGGGAAGTTTTACACGCGATTGTTCCTGGGCGAGCATGGTACATGTACTTCAGGGGCTCGCGGGAAGTTTTACACGTGATTGGGCCTGGGCGAGCGGGGTACGTGTTTTACTGGGGTGGGCGGGGAAGTACAGGAGGCAAATGCGCGGAACGCCCACAGGCACGCGCCAAAAAAGACGCGCTAATCCGGAAACACGTACGCCAACAGGAAGCAGGCATACGTGAACCCGCGCAGCATGAAAGTGCGCGCAAACAACAAGCAAGCTCAGATGCCAGGATGAACATACCGTTCCTAGCAGCAGTGGTCGTGGGATATCGCAGGAGGAGGAGGAGGATAGTCAGGCCCAGAATTTTCACACCCACAACCAGCCTTTTTGGCATGCCTGATGACCAGGTGTATGGGAGGTACAGGTTTCCACCTCACATAATACTCGACCTGGTCAGTGAGTGGGAGGATGACCTCACATCACCCACCCTCTGCTCCCAAGCACTCAGCCCCCTGGAGAAAGTCCTCAATTTACTGCACTTTTTGGCCACCAGATCATTTCAGCGGACAAGTGCCATAGTGGGGGGGGGTGTCACACGCTACGCAGTCACGCTGCCTACACCAGATGTTGGCCATCATCACTGCACGCCCATCAGTCCGCAGGCACATACACCTGCCCAGAACACCTGCAGAAAGGCAGGCTGTCGTCCAGGATTTCTACGGGGTGGCACAATTCCCCAAAGTCCTAGGTGCCATTGATTGCACCCATGTGGCTCTACGTCCCCCCAGGGCATCAGAGCACATCTATAGAAACCGCAAGCACTGGCATTCCATCAATGTCCAGGTAGTATGTGATGCCAAGGGAATCATCACCTCAGTATATGCCAACTATCCAGGGTCCACCTACGACAGTTTCATTTACAGAATGTCACCCCTAAACCGGGACCTAGAAGCTGGGCGGCATGGCGATACATGGCTGCTCGGTGAGTGTAAATGCCACAGCACATGCATGCATGCTAGATACTGAGTAATGTCACAACCCTACTAATGATACCCATCACCACCTCCCCAGGGGACAGTGCCTACCCTCTAAGCACCCACATGATGACGCTAATTCGGAACCCCACCATGCCACCCGAGGTAAGATACAAAACAGCCCATATTGCAACCCGGGGCATAGTGGAGCACACATTCGGAGTGCTCAAGTCACACTTTCACTCCCTTGACCGTTCTGGTGGGCAGCTGTTTTACGCTCCCCCAGTAGTATGCAGGATCATAGTGGCAGCATGTGTCCTGCACAACGTTGCAACACGCCGGGGCCTGCCGGTGTACATGGTGGTGCCCCCACATCCCCAACCACATGCACGCCCGCTGCGCATGGGAGGGGAAAGGGCACGGGGTGAGGCAGCCCGAACGCAGCTGGTGGCTAATTACTTCACTTAAAATCACACCCCGGTGGAGTGCACGCAGCCCTGCCACATACCAGCTGACAATCGATGATGAGACAAGGGACATTGAACTGGTACAACCATACCAGCCTGAGATTGGTCACCTAGAAGTGTCACAATGTGTGCATCCATACCTACAGAAACACCACCAATGCTGTGTCATCAAAAGACACATATGCTGCTAAATGCATTACCCCCTGAGAACAGTGCCATGTCACCCAACCCCTCCCCAGTACCACCACCCAACACACCATGGCATGTCATGCTATGTGAGAGCAAACAAAGCAATCCCGAAAACCTGACACAAGTGTCACAAAGTACAGTGTCCCTAATGGAAACTGGCCACACACAATATGCTCCCAGTAATGTTGAACTAACAACACACATGACCAAATACTTACCAACAATACAATGCAGCTACACAAGCTCAAACATAACTAAAACATGACAGTACTAAGTTAAAGTAGTCGTAGTCTTACAACCTGAATATGCCACCACATCGCCCCCTTCCAACTGTAGTCTTGCAGGCTTCAAAACTTGTCTGTGTACTGCATACAACATGAACTCCATCTCCAAAGTAGACGGCCTTGTGAAGACATGAGGAATTAACCTGCAAATTCAGAGGGAGACATGGAAGCAGAAGCATACATAATTCCAACATGCAGTGTACAATACAACAACAATATACACAAGGAATGTCTACACAGTATTGACTACAGACTGCCCACACAGCTCATGGGAGCCCAACATCACTGTGTACATCACTGTCACTTGGTCACACCCTTTGCAAGCCCATGGAAACGGGAAGCAGGTGGGGTGTGTGTCTCATGAACCCAAGCATCGAACCCAAACTCAGGACAAGCCTACATGTGCCCTGCCAGAATACAGTGGATGCCCACGGGAGCCACAAAAGGCAACATACTGTTAAAAAATAATCAAAAATAAAAAATAAAAAAATAAAAAATAAAAAATAAAAAATGGCAGTGTGGAGGCCGGAGGGCAGTGAGGCCACCCAGGAGGTCCGAGGACAGGGTGCACACCAACAGCCGCATGTGTGGCTGTTGGGAAAAAAAAACATCTCCATGGGCTCATGGCCTGCACGGCTATGCCAATGTGGGAGAACTGCTGCTGTCGCTCTCATTACCCTCTGCTGCTGCCACAGGAGGTGGTGGTGCTATGGGAGGCAGCCCACGCAAAGCCCTGGTACGGTCCTCCATGGCAGCAAGCATGCGGGTGTGGAAGGTCTCGTTCTGGAGGATTATAGTGTGGAGATCCCCATGCAGCACCTGACGTGAGGCCCGGATCTCCTCCCGAGTTGCATGCATCTCAGCTGAGAGCGAACGTGTGAGCCGCTCCAACTGCTGTTCTGTCCTCAAGTTAGTGGAAGTCTCAAGGTCAACAAGAGTCTCCCTGAGGTGATGGAGTTCTACCCTCAGGGCTTCCCTGTGGCCCTGGGACTCTATTGATATCGATTGGCGTAGAGTCTCCAGTGCCGCCCGTCTGTCCCTGTTGGACGCCAACATGTCCTCCCTGTGTGATTGGCAAATGGAGTCTGTTGCCTGCTGTAATAGCTCCATCTGCCTTTCAGGGGGGACAATGGAAGTGGCCACCCTCTCCATTGTTTGAGCCATTATCTCAACTGATGCTGCCTGTTGGGTTGCCATACCGTAAATGGATTGTTCCCATGCGGTATTGCCTGGTGGCGTACGGCCACTATGTCAGCGGACAACACACCTGTTTGGGGCAAGGCGATCTGCGCCTTGCTGTGCCGGCACTGCCTGAGGCTGCAGGACTGCATTCCCCCTCTGATCTGCTGGCCCAGGAACAGGATCAGATGTTGTGGAGTGTGACCCTGCACCCGTAGCCGCCAAAGGCTGACTAACCAACACTGACATCCCCATAGAGGGTTCTACCCCTGGTGCAGGTGGGTTGGACAGAACAGAACCCCTTCCAGAAACACTTACCTGCGACGCCACATATGTCTCATCATCCAAATCAACACCTGAGTAGAGGTCTGGGGAGGTGCACCCAGAGACACCCCTGGACAGAATTGTCTGCAGCAAGAGTGGGTTCTCACCCACCACCACACCACGTCCCCCACTGGTGGCCGGTTGTGCCTCAGGTTCCTCCTGGGTCTGCACCATCTCCTCAACCTCAACAGCATCAAGTGCGTCATCCCCTGCAAAAACATGAAAGACAAAAAATGGAAACAGGCATTAGCACCATAGCACACAAATAGGCCTGACAAGCTACAGAACCAGTACATGATTTACACATGTCCCACATGACTATAACCCTCCCATGCATGCACTGTCACAGAGTTGGAAGGGGAGGCAAAAATCTGACACTGATGACACCAAGATGGAAGAGCAACACATTTGATGCATGCTGGGTAGCACTGCCATCACACATTGGCCTGTGAGTGGCATGTCCTATACACATAAATGACACATGCCATCACACGGATGGCATGTACCATAGCCATGGTACATTCCACGAGTACATCCATATGTCAGTGAATGAGTACTGTCACCCATCCATGTGAGATGGACATGAAGAGATGAAAAGTGCCACATAGTGTGAAAAGATACGCCATGTGCCACACACTGCAACACATCCAGTGTACAAAAATACAGTGATTGCAGGGCCATGTACACAGAAATGGTTGTGCACTTCAACATGACAGGAAACAACTAGCATGTTCCAAATTCAAACAGGCACAAAAACATCATGTGATCAGGACAATACTCATTCAGCCTGAATGGTCAAATCATTCAACTACCAAGGTGACACATGTGGGCTAATGTGGGGTTCTTCAATGACAGAAGCATGTCACATATGTCACAATAGGGGTGAGGAATGTGTTGCAAAAGTGGGAGAATTGAAACAATCAGCCTGAAAGAACACTGAAAAATACAAACAATGTCATTGCATGATGCCACCTCAAGGGCAACTGCCGTAATGTTGCGCTAAATTACTACTGTGGGCAGAAGGGATAGTGTCACACCCAAATTCAAGGCCGCAGAATGTTTTGGATAAAGCACATAGGTGACCCATACTACTCAGTCACACACACCCTCACCTGGCGCTCAATCAGAACCCGTCACCCAAACAACATACACATGCATTACACACACACGCATGGGCACTCACCGGACAATGTGTCATAACCGGGTAGTTCTCCCACACCTCGGATCTGTTCCTCTGTGATGAAGGTCCCAGCAACAGACTCATGTTCAGTGAGTTTGTTGTCCTCTTGTGGAGACCCACCGCCAGTCACCAGAGTAGTGCCATGATTTGAGGCCATCTTTTTCTTTGCTCTGCGTTTCAGGTCATTCCACCGCTTGTAGCAATCATCAGCTGAGCGCCTCACAAATCCAAGGGCACTTATGTGGTTAGCGATGGTCTGCCAGTGTGCCTTACGTTGACCAGGTGTGGTCTTGGACCCTGCAGTCACCACCATTTCGTGGCTATGTTGCAACACATAGCTCACAAGTGCATTAAGTTCCGAATCATTGAAGCAAGGCTTCCTTGAGGTACCGGAGTGTGTAACCGTGCCTGGGGTCTCAGCCTGTCGTGCCAGAGCACCCTTCTTCCTCTTTTTAGAAGGTGGAGCGGCGCCAGAGTGGCTAACGCCGCTCTGGTCAGTAGGGGCAGAATCACCGGTGGACTGGGTTGTTGGAGTGTGCGAATGCACATTGACCATAGGACTTGGTGCAGGTATTGACTGAAGTGTGATGTTGGCAGGGGAACATCAGTATGATGGACCAGGACCGACACTGTCCTGGCTGGGAGAGTCAGAACTGGGGCGGATGGAGCTGCAGCTGCCCCTGCAGCCTCACCACTCTGCATACTTGGGGCAGCAGATGACATAGCTGCCCCAGATCCACGTGGCTTGGTGACAACTTGCACCGCCACAAGTGGCTTAGACTTGCTGACCTGGTAGTCAGCCAGGGAGTTATCCTGTGCCAGGTCAGGTGCCACAATGGGCTGGTCCAACAAGGGCTGAGCTGGGATGGTCTCAGCCACGTTTCCCTCAGCCATGGGGGGGGTCATGGGTGTCCCTGATTGGTCCTCCACACATGGGGGTATAGGGGCACCCTGCAAATCCTGGCCACATCCCCTACCGCACCCACCACGTCCACCTTTTGAAGGTCGGCCATCTTTGCCTCCCTTACAGCTGGGTCGCCTCCCAACCATGGCACTGATGTTGTTGTGCGTATGGGAGGAGCAGTAAACTATTGTCCTGGGCAATTGGGGGTCAAAGGGGTAGGGTACTAGATGGAATTTGTACCCTAGTGCTCTAACAAGGCTGTCTGTGACCCCTGGGGGAAGATGACAGGTCACGCAACGCACAGGCAGCCCAAAAACAAAAATAAACGTGCATGCAACCCCTCGTAGACCACGTGCGTGGAAAAATGAACCCGCACTACGCTGTGGCACCCAGAAACACAAAAATAAGCGTACGCGTGATACACGCAGCCTACAATGACTTCTGAAGCGGTACGCAACACACGGGGCAAGCACAGTTGCTAAGTACGTGCGGAACTCACCGTCTGCCTGGAAAAACAACGTGAAAAATATGCGCGTATGTGTGTTGGCAACACCCCCGCCAAAAGAAGAATTGTACGCTGTCTGAGGAGACAGGACAAAAGGAGAAGTGAACACTGTTTGAGGAAACAGGCCCAAAAAAAGTAGAAAAATGAAAGCTGTCAGAGGTAACAGGGAGTACGAACTTGAAATGCTATTAAGTAATCGTGTGTGAACCGACAAGAAGTACAGAATCCACCCACATGCTCTCCACAAAAAGCACGTACAAGGAAATGGCGTCCTACACGTACCTTTTAAACCAGCCCACACGGACACGTCACTTACGCGTGTACGCGCCCTTTCCTCCAATTACATGCGCTGACACTCGGACGTGCAGCTTTTCCACGTGTGCTCTGTCATCACGTGCTATGAGGGAAGCACCCACGTGCGTCACGTCACAGACGTGCTTATGCGCTAAGAGCCTTTGGTCCAATGAAATCACGTACGTGCGCTGACGCGCTTATGCGCTAAGGGCCTTTCCTCGAATTGCACGCTGACGTGCAAGATTTTCATGTGCCAAATCACTCCGTATCAAGCTGGCCACGTGTTCACACACAGAAGACCATGCTCCTGCCCAGAAGGCCGAATTACTGCCCCCCAGAGCCCTGAGCACGCTCCCACCTGCCATCTGCTGCTGCCTTATTTCCTGCTGCCCATGTGCCCTGCCATTTGCTGCCTGCACGTCAGCCAGGGGTGCTGTTGCTGTGACTACCCCTGCTGAAACCGAAGACTCCCGACTGGGATTCCATCGCTCCACAGCCCAGTCCCAGGACCCAGTTGCCCACCCACTGCTGCCTCTGGGGTTGCCATGTCCAGCACTACACCATCTGGCGGCACTGGCAACCCCGAGCCAGAGAGGCAGAGGGCCACCAGCTTCACTGCCACCGAAGTTGGTGTCCTGGTGGAGCAAGTCCTGGGGCAGTATGATGCCCTCTTCGGAAGGTTGTGCGCCGACAAGGAAGGACGGACCAGGATCTGGACGGACATCGTGACTGCCATCAACACAGAGGGGGTGGCAGTCTGCGAATTCCATCATGTCAAGAAGCGCTGGGAGGACTTAAGGTCCACGACCCTCAACAAGGCCCGGCGCCTCTTGAAGGCAGCGGATGCTAAGGGGCGCTGGGGCCACCTGTCGGAAGACCAAATGAGGGCCTTGGAACGCGTATGCCTAGTGCTCCACGTCCAGGTCCTTGAGAGGCACACCCGTCTGGAGTGGAGCGGTAAGTGTACATGCATACTGATTGGAAGCTGTGCGTGTGGTGGTGTGCCAGTAGTGTGCAGGTTGCACATGTGGTTTTGTAGGGCCATGTATGGATGTGTATGTATAGGGCCGTGAGGCTGGCACATGCGAGTCCTTTCATGTGTGATACACATGGATGGTGTATTTGTGGGTAAGCATGCAGGCCAAATGCAGATGTGTGAGCACACATGTTTGAATGACTGTGTATGTCAGTTGTCAAGGTTGTGGTGTCACACATGGATGTTGGTTCCAGCTGCATGTATCTGCACTGTGTACATGTGCATGTATGCGTATCTGACAAGTGTGCAACTGTCATGCAACATGGACGCATGTGAGACTGATATGTAGAAGACTGATTGCCAGATGTGACATGGATGCCGATCTCATCACTGCGACACTTGGTGGAGGTGTACACATGCATGTAAGTGTGGTGGCATGTGTGCATGTCTAGTGCACTCCCTGTGTCTCATGTGATGTCTGGCTCACCTTTGCCTGCTCATGCTGTTGTATGTGTATGGATGGTGCTGGCTGTTGCGATATGGCTGTGAAATAGCTCATGTGTGTGATTTGAAATGACATGTGTGTTGGGGATTGTGATGCCATGTCTGAAATTTGACAATGACACTCGTGTGCAACTGTCATGTGTGTATGGGTCCATTGAACAGTGCCCTGATGCCTGTGTCCTATCTCTCCCTGTCTGCAGCGTCGACTGATGAAGAGGGCGGAGAGGGTGCTGTGGAGCACAGCGGCAGGGATCGCACCGCCAGCCAGAAACGCAAGGCCCGGCTCCCCTCCCAGGTTGTCATCTCGTCGGGGAGTGAGGAGTCTGGTGCCGCATCCCAGGTCGCAGCTGCCGAGGGGAGGTCCAAGAGGCGGAGGTCGGAGTTGGACTCCTCGGCAGCAGAACGGGCAGCTGAGACCCCACAGGGCCCGACGGAGGAAGATGGCACAGAGTCATCCAAGTTGGTGGGGGGTTTGGTGGAGGTGCAGGCCGTGCAAGGGACAGAGACGGGGTCTGGAGGTGGGGATTCCACTGGTGCTAGTGGTGCAGTGCAGGGGCAGGGACAGGAGGCAGCACAGGCTGCCGCGGAGGTGCCTGTGTGTAATCCTGTCCCCGATCCTGTGACTGCATCATCTTGCACCAGCAGGGATACCTACGTCCAGACCCGTTTTCAGGCAGGGGATGAGCTTACGACAACTGGCCTTCCTCTGCCTGCGGACGTGGCTATCCGGGACCGGGTTGAGCCTGTCCTGGGTGGTGTGGCGTTGCGTCAACGGGCCATGCAAGGTGAAATGCAGTCTTTTCATGGGGAGACTGCATGTCGTCTCGAATGGCTCGTTGACCACATCGACCTTCTGGGACAGGTCACCAGGGCCGGATTCCTCCATTTGCTGGGCCTTGTTCCGACCCCCTCCTCAACTGAACCCCATATGCGACAGTCGTACTCCGTGCCATCTTCCCACCCATGTGTCACCTGGGTGCCCTGTGGAGCTGCCTCTGACCCTGCGGCCAGGCTGGTGGAGGACACATCCCTGCCACAGTCGGGAGTCGGACGTCCTGCAGGGGTGGCCACCTCAACAACTGCACCCCAGCCGGAGGAGGATGTGCAGGCAGCAAGAGCCAGGGAACGGGCAGAGGCACAGCAGCAGCAGCAACAAGGTGGGAGCCATGATGGCTCGAGATTAGGGAGAATTCTCTGTTTAGGCTGAATTTCCTAACCTAGTGAGTCCCCCAGCAGCTTTGCTGGATTTCGGGAGTTTGTTTTTTTCCATCCTGCCAAGAGTGAGACTCTTTTCTCCCACTCTTGGACATGTATGTGTGTAATTCCTTTGAAATGTCAATGTGTTCGATGGGCTATGGGGTCTTTTACTCCATAGGGTCTCATATGATTTTCTACGTGTGTTACACCGCACCCTACTTGCCGTAACACGGGGGTGTCCTAGCAGATCCCCCACCATAGACTCCATACCCGGGGACTGACTACTGTCTCCCCGGGCATGTAAAGTCACCATTGGCTTTACTAGACCTAAATTTACTAACAGAACTAGTACAAACCATCTTATTGTGGACGTACTAGTAGGGGTAATTCGATTACTCCTGGATCTGTTACTCGAGGGGGCACTGTCCTGTCCCCCCTCGTCGAGTTTTGGCTGGTGGCAGTGGAAACTACTTGTTATGTTCGTCCCCGAACATAACCCTATGGGATTCGTCCCATTGTTGGAGATTGATACTTTTTCTCGTTAATCTCTAACGTGCCACCGATCTACTTATCTTAAATAGGTTTATCGGATGGTATTTTCTGCCAGAACTCGGTTTGTAAAATGGCGTCTGTGTTCGTCTCTGTGACTCCTAAACCAAAGGTCGAGCCCTTTGTTCCACTTTTGGCGGGCTCTGTACAGAGACCCTCCAAAGTGGTGCCATTCTGTCTGGGTTACCACAGGGGTGTGGGAGGGGGTTTAGGCACCCTGGACCGAGTTGCCTTGCCAACTCCGGTCGCACTCTGGAGTGATTGGCCCAAGTGGTGAGCCTTCCCGCTCACCACTTAGCATGTGTTGATTGACAGCTAGGCTGAATGAATGGGGGTTTTCTGCATAAAAGCAGGGCTTTTGGGACTGGATCTTAAGAAGTCGCCACAGGACCTAAGAATCCGACGAGGGTAACGCTGAGCCGACCTGCACGACGACACCTCCGGTGGAGCCCTGCGGAACTGACTCACCACTTCCCGACGACAGAGGAGATCTCCCTGCCGGAGAGTCTCTTCCCCTGACTGGTGGGAACAACCAGTCCCCTTTGCTTTTTATTCGCCTCAGGACGCAGTGGTCGAATTGCCTGTGCAGCGCACCTCGGCAACCGGATAGCCACTACCCCTGAACCGCGACCAAAAGGTGGTGCCTTGTGACGGAGCACTCCGCGGCTGGTCTCTTCCCTGGTGGTGCACCGGACTTCATTTTCTTCGACGACGAGATCATCTCTACTCTTGGCAAAGACCCGACGTGCATCCACCACCAGGAACAACTGCCCCCGCCGGAGCTGCCCTCCACAACAAGGTACCGTGTCCGCCTGGCTTCCCTTTCGATCGGTTCGAGTGAGGTGTCTTAATCCTCTCCGTTCCGTTGGGTCGCCTCCAAGCTTTTCTCATTCTTTGTTCTGAACTGGTTCAATCCACCGATAACAATTTGCTATAAAGACTTGAATGCATCTCCACTAGAGACTTTTTGGGACATCACGCCTTGCCTCTCTCCGAGTGGGCCTGGCCTCTGAACTTTACGATCTATTGTGATTCTTGCCTTCCTGCCTTGCATTTTATCCGCTAGGATTGAACTGTGTTGATTTCATAACCTGCCTATCTTTTTCTCTCCCGTCCTAACTAATATTCGAGTGTCATCTGGGTTGAGGTATACACCTCTGTCTGAAAATAAGTGGTACCGGTAGAATCTAGAGTTGTCGATATTGCTAGGGGGATTGATCGTTTCTACTTCGTAGAGTAATTGTGTTTGATTTGTTTGCCGTGATTTGCCGTAGTGTTTTCCCTAGATGAATAAATACCGTAATATCTTTACACTAAGCCTCGTTGCGTGTTTGCTTGTCTTGCTGTGAAGAATTGCCCTATTTTGTATACTCCACATACTGCTCAACTTTTCTTGAGAGAAGTCTGACTGCTCAGCCACAGCTACCATGTGAATCTGTGTGGTGCAGACTGCTACCAAGTGGGTTCACCGCCACCGCCTGTAGTCCTAAATCTTTTGCATTGGTTCCAGAGGGAACTGCACAGGTTTCCGCCTAACAGGCCTTCGTCATCGGAGGGGCAGGCATCGGCCAGAGGGGAGGAGGACCTAGGACGGGAAGTGTCTTCCGTGTGGCAGTGGTTAGGCCATGCCATAGATGCGGAGCGGCAGCGGGCAGAAGAGGCACGGCTCACGATGGTCAGGGCGGAGAACTCCATGCAGAGGGCCCTGAGGCGGGCCGAGTGCCTTGAGGCAATTCGCAGGGAGTTGGAGGAGAACTTGTCATCGTCCCCGCGAACCTTCAGGGCCTTGGAAGAGGACCGCCTCCGGGACATTGAGCAGGAGTTCGATGATGCCCTGGCCCGGGACATCCAAAAGTGAGCCGTCGGACTAGCCCGCTGCCCTTGTAAATAGCTAGCTAGTGTTAGGTTTCCTTTGGTTTTTTCTTTATTTTGGTTGCGCTTGGACAATGCACCACGTTTCTGTATATAGTTTTTCATTAGGTAGTATTTTTGATAGGTTTCATTTCTTCAGTTGGGATCATGGACCTTGGATTGTTCATCTGTATATAGTTCACTATTGGATTCATCTCTTTTTTTTGGATTTCCCCATGGAGCAATGGTTTTCACTTTTGTTTTTCCCTTGGATTTGCTTTGTTGGACTGTGACTTTGGACACCTTTCCTTTGGATTATGATTTCTTGTTTTCCATTATTTTACGGACATGCAGCTTTTCTTTTTTTATTCCCATTGTTGTTTGTTTGATTTTAATTCCATTCATGTTGCTTTTAATACATTTTTTTCTTCATACTTTGATGTGTGGTATTATCTCATTGGTTTCATGCATGTCATGATATGGGTTTTAACATTCACTTGCAACCATTGTGTGTGTGTGACGGACATGTGTTCATTTACATACTTGCCATTGGGGTTGTATCATGTAATTGCATTTTCTATGTGGGTGGATTCAATACTTGGTTGGGTCTTTGGGCTGGGGAGGCTGGCCATAAGGGCCATGATTGAGGATCGTCATGACCTGGGGGAAGGGGGACATGAGTGGGGGCCTGCTGGCAGGTGCCCTGCACTGCTGGGGGTGGGGTGCAAGGGGACATGAGTGGGACATGAGTGGGGGCCTGCTGGCAGGTGCCCTGCACTGCTGGGGGTGGGGGTGCAAGGGGACATGAGTGGGACATGAGTGGGGGCCTGCTGGCAGGTGCCCTGCACTGCTGGAGGTTGGGGGTGCAAGGGGACATGAGTGGGACATGAGTGGGGGCCTGCTGGCAGGTGTCCCTCAGTGCTGGGGGGTGGGTGTACAAGGAGACATGAGTGGGACATGAGTGGGGAACTGCTGGCAGGTGCCCTGCACTGCTGGGGGGTGGGGGTGCTGGGGGACATGAGTGGGGGCCTGCTGGAAGGTGCCCTGCACTGCTGGGGGTTGGGGGTGCAAGGGGACATGAGTGGAGGCCTGCTGGCAGGTGCTCTGCACTGCTGGGGGGTGGGGGTGCAAGGGGACATGAGTGGGGGCCTGCTGGCAGGTGCCCTGCACTGCTGGGGGGTGGGGGTGCAAGGGGACATGAGTGGGACATGAGTGGCGGCCTGCTGGCAGGTGCCCCTCAGTGCTGGGGGGTGGGGGTGCTGGGGGACATGAGTGGGGGCCTGCTGGCAGGTGCCCTGCACGCACTGCTGGGGGGTGGGGGCGCAAGGGGACATGAGTGGGACATGAGTGGGGGACTGCTGGCAGGTGCCCTGCACTGCTGGGGTGTGGGGGTGCAAGGGGACATGAGTGGGACATGAGTGGGGGCCTGCTGGCAGGTGCCCTGCACTGCTGGTGGGTGGGGGTGCAAGGGGACATGAGTGGGACATGAGTGGTGGCCTGCTGGCAGGTGCCCCTCAGTGCTGGGGTGTGGGGGTGCTGGGCGACATGAGTGGGGGCCTGCTGGCAGGTGCCCTGCACTGCTGGGGGTGGTGGTGCAAGGGGACATGAGTGGGGGCCTGCTGACAGGTGCCCCTCAGTGCTGGGGGGTGGGGGTGCAAGGGGACATGAGAGGGACATGAGTGGGGGCCTGCTGGCAGGTGCCCTTCACTGCTGGGGGGTGGGGGGCTGGGGGACATGAGTGGGGGCCTGCTGGCAGGTGCCCTGCACTGCTTGGGGGTGGGGGTGCAAGGGGACATGAATGGGGGCCTGCTGGCAGGTGACCTGCACTGCTGGGGCGTGGGGGTGCAAGGGGACATGAGTGGGGGCCTGCTGCCAGGTGCCCTGCACTGCTGGGGGGTGGGGGTGCAAGGGGGTAATGCGTTGGTGATAACTAGTGCAAGGTGACATGTGGCTTGGCTGGGGGGCATGCCCATGGTGGATGGGCTGCCTGCGGGTCATGACCAGGGGTTCAGGGTAGTTCCCTGTGGTGTGGGCTGCCTGCAGGGGCCGTGGAGGTTGTAGAGGGAACACCTGGGAGGACCCACATTGCCAATTCATGTGTAGGACTCCCCTGCACCCTGAAATACACGTACCCCACTCACACAGGGCCTATCACGTGTGAAACTTCCAGCGAACTCCAGAAATACACGTACCCTGCTGGAATCGCGTGTGAAACTTCCTGCGAAGCCCAGAAATATTGGCCCTGTGCGAGCGAGTGGGGTACGTGCAGTTCTGGGGTACAGAGTGAAGTTTTACACGCGAAAGGGCCCTGTTGAGCGGAGTATGTGTATTCCTGGGGGTCGCGGGAAGTTTCACCCGCGATTTCAGCAGGGTACGTGTATTCCTGGGGTTTGCAGGAAGTTTCACCCGCGATTTCAGCAGGGTACGTGTATTACGGGTTTCGCGTGAAGTTTCACACACGAAAGGGCCCTGTTCGAGCGGAGTACGTGTATTTTAGGCGTGCGCAGCAAGTTTTAAATGCGAAAGGGCAACGCCCATGTACAATACGTCACAGACGCGCTTACGCGCTAAGGGCCTTTGGTCCAATGATATCGCGTACGTGTGCTGACGCGCTTACGCGCTGAGGGCCTTTCCTCGAATTACACGCTGACGTGCAAGATTTTCACGTGCCAAATCACTCCGTATCAAGCTGGCCACGCGTACATACACAGAAGACCACGCTCCTGCCCTGAAGGCCATTTTCCTGCCCCCAAGAGCCCCGAGCACGCTCCCACCAGCCATCTGCTGCTGCCTGCCTGCCTGCTGCCCATGTGCCCTGCTATTTGGTGCCTACACGTCAGCCATCTGCAGGGATGCAGTTGCTGTGTCCTCCCTTGCTGGAACAGAAGACTCCCGACTGGGATTCCATCGCTCCACAGCCCAGCCCCAGGACCCAGTTGCCCACCCACTCCTGCCTCTGGGGTTGCCATGTCAGGTACATCTCCATCTGGCACCACTGGCAATCCCCAGCCAGAGAGGCAGAGGGCCACCAGCTTCACTGCCACCGAAGTTGGTGTCCTGGTGGAGCATGTCCTGGGGCATTATGATGCCCTCTTCGGAAGGTCGCGTGCCAACAAGGAAGGACGGACCAGGATCTGGACGGAGATCGTGACTGCCATCAACGCTGAGGGGGCGGCAGTCTTTGAATTCCATCATGTCAAGAAGCGCTGGGAGGACATCAGGTCCAGGACCCTCAATAAGGCCCGGTGCCTCGTGTAGGGGGGCCGGGGCAGCATGAGTACCATCCAGATGAGGGTCCTGGAACGCGTAGGCCCAGCGCTCCACGCCCAGATCTTTCGGAGGCAGACCCGTCCGGAGTTGAGCAGTAAGTGGCCAAGCATTGCTGTGTGAGACAGGGCATGTTGCAGGGTGATGGTTGTCTGATACTTGCCTGTATGTGTGACATAGGCCATGTACGTATGTGTGAGTGCAGGGACATCATGGTCATGCATGTGAGACCAGTAATGTGTGAACCACATGGTTGATGCATGTGTTGCAATGCAACATGCGGAGCAGCATGGGGAATGCACACATTAATGCATGCCTGTCTCCGTTATTGGACATGGATGGGGTGTAAGAGATGGGTGCTGCTGTCATGGACATGTATGGTGTCCATGTCTGTGTGTCTGATTTGCGTGTCTGTGACTTGGAAATGCCATGGATGCATGACACATGTCTGTGAAAATGTTCAGATTCACTGATGCAGCCTACTCATCCTTGTATCCACTGTGTCTGGGGTGTACGAGGCCAGATGGATGAAACTAGGGTGAAGTGTGTGCATGTGATGGGCATGACCCATGATGCATGTGAGTTTCAAACCAGCATTGTATGTTTGAAGAGTCCCTTGGACATGTATGCTAATGTTCATAGCATGCACCATGCCTGTTACTGCATGTGCTTTGCCTGCACTGACCCATGTGTTGTGGAGGGACATGATGGAAGTGATGTTTGACAGTGCCACTCATCTGCTATTGCTTCCTGTCTAGGGGATCATTGTACAGTATCCTGATGCTTGTGTTCTATGTCTCCCTCTACACAGCGGCAAGTGATGAAGAGGGTAGAGACGGTGCTGTGGAGTAAAGCGGCGGGGATGCCCCCACCGGCCGGCGACGCAAGGCCCAGTAACCCTCCCAGAATTTACCATCGTCCGGGAGTGAGGGACTGGTGCTGTGTCTGCCACTACGGCTGCAGCGGAAGGGGTGGTGAGCCCCCACAGGGGCTTGCAACGGCGGAAGACGGTGTGGAGCCATCCAGGTTGGTGGTTTCCACAGAGGAGGAGGAGGCCGCTACTGAGCCGCACATGGGGCCTGGTGGGGGTGGTACCACTGGTGCAAGTGGTGCAGTCCAGGGCCAAGGGCAGGAGGCAGCGCAGGTCACTGCGGAGGGGCCTGTGCATGTCGCCGTCCCTGACCCTGTGACTGCACCACCATGCACCAGCAGGGATGCCCCATCCCAGGCCCGTCCGCAGGTAGGGGGGATGTCCATGTCATCTGACACTCCTCAACCTGCGGACAAGGGGACCCCTGGCCGTATGAAGAAGGTGCTGATTGGTGTCGCGTTGCGCACGCGTGACATTCGTGATGACGTGCGTGCTTCCTGGGGGGCGCACGCACTTCATCACGAAGAACAGTGTGCCAACGTAGCCCAGTTGGGAGTGTCCATGGTCTGGGGTTTTGTACATGTGTCGGCCACTCTGGCGGCCCTCTCCTCCTCTGTGGAGACTATGCGCCAGTCGTTCTCCATGCCGTCTTCCGGCCCAGATGCCACCAGGGCCCCCTGTGGACCTGCCCTAACCAACGCAGCCAGCTCGGTGGGGATCCCATCCCTGCCACAGTCGGGAGTCGGAGGTCCAGCAGGGGTGGACACCACAGCCTCTGGTCCCCAGCAGATGGAGGATGTGCCGGCATCATCAAGCAGGGCCCGTGCGCGACAGCGTTGGTGGATTCCATCAGCCTGGATGCCGCCGTGCTGGCAGAGGCAGTTGCATCGGAGGCAGTGGGAGGCTCAACGTGGGAGGCATCATGGCTCGGGGCAATCTACATCAGAGGGGCAGGCATCGGCCGGAGGGCAGGAGGACCCTGGAATGGGAGTGTCTTCCGGGTGGCAGCGGTTGGGCCAGCAGATAGGTGCAGAGCGGCGGCGGGCGGAGGAGGCACGGCTCACGATGGCCAGGGCGGAGAACCCCATGCGCAGGGCGCTGAGGCGGGCTGAGTGCCTCGAGGGAATTTGAGTTGGAGGTGGACATGGCGTTATCCCTGCGAGACCTCAGGGCCAGAGAACAGGCCCGCCTCCAAGACATTGAACAGGAGTTCGATGATGCCCTGGCCCATGACATCAACAAGTGAGCCGTTGGACTTACCCGCCGCCATTGTATATAGTTCATTAGTGTTAAGTTTAATTTATTTTTTATTTCATTTGAGGCGCATGGACTATGCCCCACATTTTTGTATATAGTTAGTAATTTGGTAGGTTTCATTATAGGTTTCATTTATGTCGTTGGGCTCATGGACCCTGGATTTGCTATTTGTACATAGTTTTACAGTGGATTTTTCTCGATCATCTTTATTTTTATTCACCATGGAGCAATGGATATTACACTTTTCTTTCACTTTGGATTTGCTTTGTTGGACAGTGACTTTGGACACATTTTCATTTGGATTAATTTGGATTCTCTTTTTTTGGTTTTTATCATTTTTTGGGACATGCTGCATTTTCATTATTATTGGCATTATTGTGTGTTTTTATTTCATTCCCTTCATTTTGACTTGATTACATTTTTGTTTCTTACTTCAATGTGTGGTCTTCTCTCATTGGTTTCATGCATGTCACAATGTGGGTTTTCTCAGTCATGTGTTGCCATTGTGTGGGTCGGACAGACTTGTACTCATGCGCATACTGCTTATTTGTGATCTATCATGTAATGGGGATTTCTATTTGGAGTGGATGTAAAGCTTGGTTGGTTGTTGGGACTGGGGTGCTGTGGGGTGGGATTTGTGTGGCCATAAGAGCCAGGGATCTGGATTGTGATGACATGTTGGCTGGGGGACATGTGTCAAGGCCTGCTGGCAGGTGCCTGTCAATGATGGGGGGGTGGGGGTGCAGGGGGACATGTGTGGGACATGTGTGGGGGCCTGCTGACAGGTGCCCCTGACTGCTGGGGGGATGGGGGTACTGGGGGACATGTGTGGGGGCCTGCTGGCAGGTGCCCCTGCCTGCTGGGGGGTGGGGGTGCTGGGGGACATGAGTGGGGGCCTGCTGGCAGGTGCCCTGCACTGCTGGGGGGTGGGGGTGCTGGGGGACATGTGTGGGGGCCTGCTGGCAAGTACCCTGCACTGCTGGGGGGTGGGGGTGCAAGGGGACAGGAGTGGGACATGAGTGGGGGCCTGCTGGCAGGTACCCTGCACTGCTGGGGGGTGGGGTGCAAGGGGACATGAGTGGGACATGTGTGGGGGCCTGCTGGCAGGTGCCCTACACTGCTGGGGGGGTGGGGGTGCTGGGGGACATGTTGCAACGTGACATGTGGCTTGACTGGGGGGCATGCCCATGGTGGATGTGCCGCCTGCAGGGGTGCGGGGTAGTCCCCTGTGGTATGGGCTGCCTGCAGGGGTCGTGGAGGGGGTAGAGGGGACACCTGGGAGGACCCACACTGCCAATTCACATGTAGGACTCCCCGCGCACCCCCGAAAAACACGTTCCCCGCTCTGACAGCAAAATCGCATGTGAAACTTCATGCGCAGCCCGGTAATACACGTACCCTACTCCAATCGCATGTGAAACTTCCTGCGCACCCCTGAAATACACGTACCCAGGCCAATCGCGTGTGAAACTTCCCGCGCACCCCTGAAATACATGTACCCAGGCCAATCGCATGTGAAACTTGCCGCGCACCCCTGAAATACACGTACCCAGGCCAATTGCGTGTGAAACTTCCCACGCACCCCTGAAATACACGTACCCAGGCCAATTGCGTGTGAAACTTCCCGCGCACCTCTGAAATACACATACCCAGCCCAATCGCATGTGAAACTTCCCGCGCACCCCTGAAATACACCTACCAAGCCCAATCGCGTGTGAAACTTCCCGCGCACCCCTGAAATACACGTACCCAGGCCCAATCGCGTGTGAAACTTCCCGCGCACCCCTGAAATACACGTACACAGGCCAATTGCGTTTGAAACTTTGCGCGCACCCCTGAAATACACGTACCCAGGCCATTTGCATGTGAAACTTCCCGCGCACCCCTGAAATACACGTACCCAGCCCAATCGCGTGTGAAACTTCCCACGCACCCCCTTAATACACGTACCCCACTCGCACAGGCCCTTTTACGTGTGAAAGTTCCCGCAAACCCCATAATGCACGTACCCTGCTGAAATCGCGTGTGAAACATCCCGCGAACCCCAGTAATACATGTACCCCACTCGCACAGGCCCTTTTGCGTGTGAAACTTCATGCGCACCCCATTAATACACATTCCCCGCTTGGCGTTTGCTGTTTGGCAGCCCTGTAAACTGGTCCAGGGTTAGCGCAGCCCTTTGTGCTGAATTGGGAATTTTGATGACTTTTCCTTGCGTGAGGGCATTCTTGGGGGCGTAACTGGCACTGCTGCAGGGTTGCTGCGTCACTCTGAGTCACGGCTGGTTTTGGAGGCTAAAATCCATGAATACGCTGTGCGCAGAAATCGATTTTAGCGCACGCGGCTGGCGCAGACATTCGCACGCGCACACTGTGCGCCAGCCGCATGCGCCACTTTTGTGCCAAATTCTATGAATTACCCTGTCAGTCTGAATCGCATGAATATTAGCCTGACTTTATCAGATGGCACCTGTATGATGTAGGGAAGATACGGTTTTTGATTGTGTCTAAAATTTGCATATTCGACATACGAGCTGTAGGTGCCAATCAAGTCAGAGGTCATAGACCAATCCCATTGAAATAATTTTTTTTCTCACACTTTGTGGACACGCTACCAAGTCAGCCAGTGCATTGCAATTGCATTCAAAGACAATGGGCCTCATTACACGGAAATGCAGTAAAATACTGCCCTTACCAGCATGGCGCTATTAACGTGTCCGCCTTGGAAAGAGGCCGCTAATTGGGTGCCATTACGAGTACGCGGACACGAGCACAGCGCCAAGCCGGTAATGACCCTACCGCCATGCCGCTAAAGACCCCAAAAAGACCCTTAGCGGCATCGACGAAAGCTTTGATAGCAACTCCAACCTCCAGCAACAAGCAAATAGTGGTCACCGCTATTAGCGGTCACCGCTATCAGCGGTCACCGTAAAATTGCGGAAACGGAAATAGCGTCATCGCACAGGAACGGGAAAGAGCACAGCGGCCATCTTTAAAAACACAATCCATTGCCACCCTCTGCCCGCAGGACCTGTTTCCACACCAGTGTCATACCAAAGCATCAAGGATCCCCTCACAATGCCCAAGGCAATGAAGAAAGGCGCAGATCGCCTGCTCAAGGAGAAATTCACAAATGAGGAGCTGATCATGCTGATGGAGACCCTTGCTGCAAACGCGGATGTTGTCTTTGCGATTGACATGCGGCGTGAGACCCTGATTAAAAAAAAGGCCATCTCGGCAGAGGTGGCCCAAAAAGTCAGTGCGGTGGGCACCACCACCCGCACCGTTAAAGACTGCAGGAAGCGGTGGGACGATCTCCGCCTCCGGGTCTGCAGCATACTGTCTGCAAATCGTAAGCTGGCCATGGCCACAGGATGTGGCGCTGATTCTCCCATCAAACTCAGGGAGTGAGAGGAGACCTGCGCCAGCACGATTGGCATAGAATCCATAGAGGGAGTTGGGGACATGGAGCGTGGTGCACCCGCAACATCAGATGGAGGTGAGTGTACACATGAAACAATGTACTGTGAAAGGTGAGGCACCCCCCAAATGTGAGCCCAGAATCACCTCATGGAATGCGGCCACAAACATACATGCAAACAACCCTGCCCATGTGAGTGTCACACCCCAACACACAACCATGCACGCATCACCACAGACATATGCCACACAGACCCATGCATGGATGACCCACCCAACAGCCCGATGACCTGAATGCCCACTAATGAAGTCCCAATGCACAGAACAGCATGATGAACAAATTCTGCATGAAGCACGTTGAACCATCACCAATGCCATCCCCCTATTTGTCCCCCACAGGCTCACAGACCGACAGCGATGAGCAGGACACTGCGACACAGGCTCCCCCTGCCAAAAAACAAGCCAGGGCACAGGGGAGAGGGAACACCGCTACCTCATCAAGGGCCACAGGGAGGAGTGAGCACCTGCAGAGGGGCAAACACAGCAAGAGAGCCACTGCACCAAGACCTGAAGCTACGTCTGCAACAATTGCTGCACCCACTGCTGTGATCCCCCCAACACAGGAAACACCCACAGAGGGCCCACTCTCTGCTGCCACCAGTTCTAATGGTGAGGCAGCAGCCACTGCGCCACTGTCTGACGTGGAGGAGACCAGTGACTTGCCCATGCAAATGCAGCCCCCCAGCCCGCCAGGATACAGAGAAGCAAGCCCACGGCCAACACCACGATCCAGTAGCCATGGCCAGTCTGGCGACGAGACCATGGCAGGGTGCTGGAGCCCACAAGTGCCCTCACCTGATGGCCGAGACATAGACCAAGGTGCAGCAGCCACCCCACGAGCTGGACACAGTGGCCATGACCTGGCCACCATCAGGCAGCGCTAGGAGGATATTACAGCGCTGGTTGGCCAGCATGTAGATGAGGCAGCCCGTCTGAGGGAGGAGTTCAGGGCGAATGCTAGGCAGTCGAGGGAGGGCTTGGAAGCCTGCACCAACAGGCTCTGCGAGGAGATGGCACAACTGAGGCAGGTCCTCACCCGCATAGCGGACGCGATGGACCGACAGTACCCACCACCAACACAGGAACAACCAGTCACCTCCTCCTCTGCAGGTTCAAGGCAGACAAGCCCCTGCCGCTGCTCCTTGCGCACCATGAGGCACACACCCTCCCAACCTCCTAATGGTGGTGGTGGGCATGGGAAGTAGGGCCAGCAGGATCTAGCTGGCACATGTGCAGCAGGACACCAACGTTGTGCAAGCCACACATGGGGGTGTTGTGGGGGGAGGGGGGGAAAGGGTGTTTTGGGAGTGTTGTAGGGGGAGGGGGAAAGGGTGTTTTGGGAGTGTTGTGGGGGGAGGGGGGAAAGGGTGGTTGCATATTCGCGTCCATGCACTTTTTCTTCTCAAAATATGTTTAATACACTGGTGACAAGTTAAGACACAGGCTTGGACTTCATCATTGTGAATGTGAACTTTATTGGGGGACAGGGCCCATTGTGCGCTTCACCACAAACACCAGTGCACTAATACCCACATCTATCCAACAGAGTTGAACCATGTGATTCAGAATATTTGGTTGATCAGATGCTGACACACATCACGTCCCTCCTGGGCATCGCCTCTTGCATGACCTGCAGCCGCGTCCCCTCCCTCCTTATCCCCATCATCATCCTCATCAGGTTGTTGCATTTCGACTTCATGGGGCAGTGGCACATTCGTCTGATACACATATTGTGCAGCATGACACATGCCATGGTGATCTTGGCCACCTTCTCATGGCCGTACAGGAGAGCCCCACCCGACCTGCTTAGGCACTGGAACCGTGTCTTCAAAAGGCCAAATGTCTGCTCAATCACGATGCGGGTACGGGTATGTGCATGATTGTATTCCTCTTCGTGCCTCTTCTGTGGGTTCCGTACAGGGGTAAGGAACCACCTCTTCAGGGGATAGCCAGCATCACCTGCATGGGTGGAACAATGGGGAGCTGTTACTGTTCACCTCAAGTGCAACCTGTACATATCACACTAATCCAGTTTGCATTGTGATTGGCATCCATGAATCCCAGCATGCATGGAGACGATCTGTGTAACTGCAATGTGAGAAGGTGAGCTAGTCACTGCAAGTGGACATGCACCACGCATGCCTCTGGCAGTAATTGCCATGTCCTGGGTGTGGACAGTTCTTAGGTGTTCCTGGGCCCAGGCAAATTAGGTACCACACTGCTAGTGTACTGCCATTCTGAAATCGATGTCGCCATGCTGTGAAGCGTCACTTCAGTAGTGGTGTGGGTTGTGGTTCAATACAATGGCTAGAGGTGATCCCTTCGCATGCACTCAAGGGCGCATGGATGTAGTGATGTTGTGCAGCACACATTTTCTATTCGCATATTGGTGCCATGTTGTTGATTTGTGTCATATGGGGTGTGGTATGATGTGCAATGTGCATGTGGATGGATGTGTCATGTTTGGCATCTTGGATTGTTTTCAATGCTGTGCTGCTTCAAATTGCATGTTGTTTTGTTTCCGGTCAATTGTGGCCTGCCTTGGTGGACATTGGCCTACATCTGTATGTCCATTTGTTCTACAGACGACAGTCCACACCCAGTTATGCAGGAGTATGCATCTCTCCCCCCCCCCCAATCACACCCAGTTGGAGTATGCATCTCCCTCCCCCCCAATCACACCCAGTTGGAGTATGCATCTCTCCCCCCCAAATCACACCCAATTGGAGTATGCATCTCCCCCCCAATCACACCCAGTTGGAGTATGCATCTCTTCCCCCCCAATCACAACCCACATCACACTGCCATGTGTTTGCCCTGCTACTCACCAAGTAGCCACGAACGTTGTCCAGTTTGTCGCTCCATGTAGCGTGGTATCGTTGAGTTCCGCAGGACCATTGAATCATGGGTTGATCCGGGATATCGGGCACAACAATGTGTGATTATCTTGTTTGAGTCACATACCATTTGGACATTGATGGAGTGGAATTGCTTTCTGTTTCGGATGACTGCTTCATTGTAATGTGGGACCACCAATTCCACATGGGTGCAGTCGATGGCCCCAATGCAACTTGGGATGCCTGCCAGTGAATAGATGCCAACTTTGGTGAGGGAGATCTCCTGGGCAGTCTGTGGCAGGGATATGTGTTCACTTGTGTGCTTGAGGACCGAGCACCTGAGTCAGCATGCGTGAGAATACTGGTTGTGAGATGCCATGCATCTGCCCTACTGCATGCTGGTAGGTGCCTGTGGCCAGGAAGTGGAGCACAGTTACCACCTTCAGTAGAGGGGGAATGGCAGTTCAGATGTCTATGAGGCTCACAATGTCGTCATGTATCATGTCCACGATGCTGGTGATGGTATCCCGGTCCAGACGGTACAGGGTGTGTATCTGCTCAGGGGTTAGGTTGAATGGACTGGCTCGGATCCTGGGGATTGCTGGCTGCCTCTGTGGTATTACTAGGTGCACTGGTGGGGCTTGCTGTGCCTGTCTCGCCCTCCTCCTCCTCCTCCTGCGTCTCCTCTGTGGTGCCTGTTGTTGTTGGTGCTGCAATGCAATCATGTCCTCCAGCCCATGTAATGCTGCTAGTATTGGAACCATCTTGGTGTGGGAAGGGGTGTGGGAAGGGGTGTGGTGTGCTCCTTTTGTGCTGCCACAGTCTCCATTGCCTCCACCTGTGCTGATTGTGTCCACCTGTGGCAGGTGGGAACACTGCTCATTTCTCTTAGCGGGTTGTTCGCGATGCCGGTATTTATGACATGCCGATATGGGCTTTTTGGGGCTGTTCCATGCCACTATTAGCATGTCCGCATGGCTTGTGATGGTGTGCTAATAGCGGCATGCCGCTATTTACAGGATGAGGGGTCGCGCGCCCGCAGACTAGCCGCTATTAGTGGCACCATTCTTAGTGGTGCCGCTAATTGCGGTTGCCCGGGTCTTAATTGGCAAGGGTTTTTAACGATACCGGTATTCCCTTAATAGTATCGTTATTCCCTTACCGCAATCCGTGTAATGAGGCCCAATTTCAATTGATTATAAAATAATGTTAAGGAATTCGGGTTACCATTTGCAATCATTGCTTCTAAGTCCTCATAGAACGAATTCCGAGGAGGGTCTAGCATTTTTGCCAGGTTCATCATCCTTCTCCATACTAGCTTTGATGCCAGCAAGGACAAGCCAAGTTCATGGATGATTATCGCATTTGGAAGGCTATTGGGTAGATGTAAAACATTCTTCCAAATCATTCCTTGGATAGAGTAAAGGACCGGTCCTATCGGTAGTATGCATAGGTCTAGACCGTATAAAATAATTGACTCCACCTTAAGCCGATAAAAATCAATAAGGGGTAATAATGAAAACCTACATAACTTATGTACAATAACCTTCATCTGTGCAATCAAATGCAGAATCTTAATAGTGATCACAGTTTGATGGTGTCTAAGACCCATTTGTAGGATGTAATTTTCCTCTTGTTCGTGAGGACCATTATATTTGATTTAGCAGGGTTGGGAAACATATTGTGTTTGTCGCAGTCTGAAAAGTAATGGAGTATTTTTTGTAACCCAAACGAGGTGCGGTCAAACAACATCACATCGTCTGCAAAAGCGAGCCCACTGACTCGCAAAGCACCAAGCTTGACCGGAAATATGTCACCGTTTGCCCAGAGTTTGTAAATGTCGGCAGGGTATAAGTTAAGCAATATAGCAGCTAAATTGCACCCTTGCTTGACCCCAATGTGCATGGGAATCAGGTCGGTTAGTAGCCCAGTGTGATCAATTCTCACTCTGTAGTTTGTGTTTTGGTGCAGCGCTGCAATCATAGCAATGCTATCTGCCGGAATCTGGAAGCTTTGCATTTTTTGCCACGAACGTCCCCTGATGACAATCAAAAGCACTCGATAAATCAATTAGTGCCATGAAAATGGGTCCATTTTTTGATTGGTGGGAAGATGTAAGCAGATGTGCTAGTATTGTGGCGTTTAACTGCGGGCCCATTGCCTTCCTGAACCCTGTTTGGAAGCGCGAGAGGATTTGTTGAGAAGAAATTACCTGGTTCAAATCCTTGAAAATCAAGGATGCAAAAACCTTTGCTGCCACATCCAGTAGGGCAATGGGTCGAAAATTCACTGGGTTGCCAATTGGGCCCTTTTATTGAAGGGGAATAATTATCGCAGTTGCCCACGAAACTGGAAACAACTTGTAAAGGAAAATGTGGTCAAAAAGCCACTTCAGATATCCAGGCCAGAATTTCAGATTGTCCTGTTGCTTTTGCAGCTGCTGCTCCCCAATGTTTTCAATGCGTTCCTAAGTCTGCTCGATGATGTTCAGCCCACTCTAGATCACCTCAGGGGTGTACTGGGGCACACTGTCAAGGGTACGGACAAGGCTGTGGGTGTCGCACAGTTAACTGTCCCTCCGTCCATCAGCATCCACAGATCCTATATGTGCTTCCTCAGTTTATGTGTCAGTGTCCTGATGCTGCAGACACTGAAGTTGTGAAGCAGGTAAGGAGGTAAGAAGGGGACATGCTGGGCATGAAAACCGGTTTGCAGTGGGTGGCTGGTGGAGTGTCTGACAGTAAACTGGTCTCCTCAAGGACCTGCAGGTGGGTGGTGCCTGGTGGCAAATGGTGCTACTGCATTAGGGGCAGTGTCGCTAGTGGTGGTGTCTGTTGCCATAACTGCTGGGAAAGAAGCAATTTGGCTGTGGGTGTAGCTGCAGCAGGTAGTGGTGGCAGATGTGTTCTAGCCAGTGCTCTTCTGGTAGTTGTGGTGAGGGCAGGGTTGTGGCCAAGGTGCCACTGGTTGATGTCCACACCTTAAAGGTCTCATTGGCAGGTAGTGTTGACCCTCACATACTGAGTCCAGTTTCCTCTCCATGAGCGATCTGTGAACCTTTTTAAGGATGATTGAAATGTGGTCACTCATCACAGTGACTGGTATGTGGCACAGCAAGACAGCCATACATTTTAGAGGATGCTGGCTAAAGGCTAATGAAAGAAGGTCGGTTTCCCATGCAGGTCGATAGCTAGTTCATCACATGTATGATTGCCTTCTGATGCACAAACATTTTACTGGGTGTGACAATGGAATTTCGTGTGTTATGGATTTTTATGGCATATGCACTTTGTGATTTCCTCAGAGGAGTCTGATGGTACTGTACCATTGCAGACATGTTATTTTTTTGAGGACCAGACACAGCACTGGCAAGGTTGGACTGGGGCAAGAAGACATGATGACTTGTCCTGCCGTTTATGTCGACGCTCATTGGCAGACACATTGCTCATATGACATGTGCATGGACCAGGTATGGAAAATGGTGTCTTAATATGGGTTCAATGGTTTTTGGGAGATAATGGGATGCATGTGGGCACAGACGGTTTCATTTGACCATATGGCTATGGCTTACCTGATTGGTGCATCTCCCGATTGCATGAGGTCCCATTTCCATATATGCATTGGTACATTTCTACCTTCAGAGTCATGTGGACATGGTTTCCCTCAATGGGTGGTGCATGCATTATGTTGCCCCAGCATTAGTCCCACTGACCTCTTAGAGTGGACTTAACTTGTCATTATAGCCATCTGATCCCACAGCCTGGTGCATTCCTAGGCCATGGAGTCAGGTTATACATTAACATCACAGAGGTAACATTCCTACTCACCAATCTCAGATTGACTGCCTTCTCTAATCTCTGCTCCTCTAACTCTCACAATGCTGACATTTGCAAGACACTGCTTACCTTTTCATCACAAAGTTTTAGGGTGAGAGGCTCGACTGTGCCATCTGACATCCTCCAGTAGATGAAGATTAGGGCCTGCAATCTGGCCTTTAGGCCATTCCATCTCTTGCAGCAGTCTATATATTACTGGGGCGCAGTGCCACCTTATCAAGTATGTCTATCCAGGTGGCACTCTTCCTGCAGACAGTTTTTTAGTTAGTGAACCCCAAAGACCACATCAGCATGGTTGACAACCTCTTTAGTGCAGAAGTGGAGTCCTAGCTTGCTGAAATTTGGTTTTCTCCATCACCTTTCCTTTGCCTTTTTTTCGTCACTTGATTGGTACTATCATCATCAATAAAGTTTATTTGGATTAAAAAAAATCCATAAACCAATTTTAAAAATAACAATACACAAAACATTCAGCAATACTCAAAACAGTTACAAGCAAAGACCATATAAAACACTGTTTGTACATCTATATGTAAAAAGAATTAGATTAAAAATGCATGTACTATTTCATCTGTCAAACAATTTCTTCCATGGAGACCGGGCTTTTTCGCAAAAATTCTTGGCAACCCCAGGCCACTGGGGTAGTTTCAGTGCACAACAGAAATATCAGGGCAGGTCTAGCTTGAGTAAAGCCTAGATTCTTGAGCAAAGGTACAATGGTCCTATTTCTAATATCTAGATAGACCGGACAAATCAAAACAAAATGTAAAAGGTCTTCTTCTGGCCAGTTACACCCAGTGCAGACTGTGGACTGTTCCATGCTCAGCCAGGTTTTAGTTCTCATCCTGAGTCATAGAGAATCAAAACGTGCCCTAGTCAGTGCCCAGTGGTGTGTGGGCTTGTTACTGTGCAGAAAATACGGCGGGATGCCCTGTAAACCTGAGCTCAGCATATGTTTTCTGTTTGTCTCACCTTGGAGCCCAGCTGTTTCTCTATTAGACAACGTAACAGAATGAAACATCTGCTTATATTTGTTCACAATAACAGGTGTTAAAAGGGCAGACAGGCATTGCAGACTCTGAGCAATCAGCTGAGATGTACATTTATAACTATAAGTCAACCATGGTATTTTACGCCTTGACAAACTCATGGTCAAAGTTTTAATAATCATGTGCATTAGTGCAATTTTTGGGTTAGACCAAACCGCCAACTTGTGTAAAAGAGGGGCCATTTGCCACTTGTCACCAACGTGGGGGATTCCAAGTTCGTTATGTACTGCGTAATTAGGTGCCAAACTAGGTAGACCAAGCAGTTTTTTTAAGAAAGTGTTTTCTATTATTTTAATTGGGGTAACTTTTTCCATGCCCCACAGGGCCCCCACCATAGTTAGTTGCGGCTTTTATTTGAGCTCCGTACACCTACATAAACATTTTGATCGGTTGCCTTGAGCACATGTTCTTAAAGCGGGACAGGCCCCCCAAGGCCTGCCTCATTTTAGAGCACTGCTTCTGTATGTGTGAGGTCCCCCGCCAATTCTCAGAAAAGGTAATTCCAAGAAAATCAAATGTGTCTACTCTAGGGATTATTACGTCACAGCTCCACATTTTTCGTACATTTATCAATCTAGCACCTTCACTTGAGCAGACCATTACTGCAGATTATTTGTAATTTACTGCTAGCTTAAGGTTTGATATAAATGTGGTATAGGCATATATTAGAAGTTGTAGGGCAACAGGGGTGTGGGCAATCAGAACTGCGTTGTCCACATAGGCCAGAACGGGGAGCAGAAATCCACCCATTTTAAGAAAAGCAGCATTTTATTTATTTTAAAAACATTGTGCATTTTTGTTTAAAAATTAACTTTTTACACATTACATTTGAGTTCAGTTTCAATCCTATTACAAAATAATTTCAGTCATTACATAAGATGGACAATTATACAATTTACAACAAATCATACAACAATCATTACATAAAACTTCACATCAAGTTTCAGTAAAAATGAAAAAACTAAAAACTACTACTTAAATAAGTCAGAAAAAGTCATTATCCAGAATCATGTAACAAATCCAAGATCTAAATGCAGACGTACAGATTCAATAAATGTTTGTCTTTTAAGAAAAAATCGAATACAATGATTCCAGTACATATAGAACTACTTAACTCGTCCTCATAGGTATCTGGGACCAGTAGACACCGTAAGTGGAGTTGAATTATCAAAATAAATCCACAAAATTGTATCATGAAAGAATTATTAGGGTTCAACATACACTTTTGCCATAGGGGTTCCCTGGCCGTAGAGGTAAGTCCAACATTAATGGTGCCCAAATGAGCAATCCTAGAATCTTCAAAGAAGGGACAGTATATTACCAAATGCTTTAGATTTTCAAGCTGTTGCACATTTAAACAATATCTAC